>NC_092499.1:148775457-149078487 GCF_047511675.1 Marmota flaviventris
CTTGACTCCCTCCATGACTTTGTTATATCCCCTGGCCACTGTCTTGAAGCAAGCTAGCTAGCATCATCTTTCTCCAGGACACCTGCAGCAAATATTTGGGAAACAGGGGCACCAGAAAGACGTGCTATGGAGGTGGATCTTGCTGTGTACCATGTATAAAGAAGGGCTTCGTTTGGAAAGTGGAGAGCCAACTTGCTGTTTGAAGGTTGGACTGGCCTGTTTGAGCAGCCAAGGCAGGGAGGAGATGTTCCTAAAACTGAGTCCTTTGAGCTGCCTTTTCTTGGCACATTTCCCTGATGACATGGAGCTCATCAATCTCAGTTGATCCTTCTGGAATTCATGCCCTCTGTACCAACCACTCCTGACCAACATTCTTTCGACTTGTTTAAGGTTACCCTCAATTTATGCAGGAGGAGGTCTGGTTGCCTGGCCATCACCCATAAATTCCTGTTCTCCAGTCATTTAGTGAGACTCTGATGAGTTGCCAGGTAGCCTCTGGCCAGGACAGTTTGCCCAGGCTCACAGTGCTGTGTCCCTCCAGACCCATGAAGCCAACTGTGGAACTTTGAAGGTACTGTGTACTTGCTAAGCCACAGTAAGAGTCCTGACATTTGAGGAGCAAATGTAGCTATATCCATGGGCAGTCCTTGTTCACGCCTCATCTGGGCTTTCTAATGGACAGCAAAAGCAGGGGGGCACTGTGTCTTGGCTACCAGGGTCCTGACCTCAGGAGAGCTCCACCTTCCTGCAGCAAATGACACCAGAGTGACCAGTGGCCAGGGGACGTGGAATGCTCATTTCCAATCAAGCTACAGCAGAAAAGGGAGGCTGCACATTTTCCCTTCAGAACGTTGAGAAGGAATGACCTTGACCCCCTTTAACTATCAGCTCTCATTTTCATATAGCTGATTTACAAACATCTTCAAGCCTTTAAGTGCATTTCTCAGCCCAAGAACAGGATTTTGTTTATATGAAATCGACATCATCATGCTTCCCCTCTAAACACAATGGATTGCTGCACCCATCAATGAATCAGTCAAAGACAATTAAAAGAATCAGCTTCAGATTCTGCAATTTGTATTTGGGGTAAAAATGGGAGTTCATAACCCACTTGAGTCAAATGTATGAAAGATGATATGTCAAGAGCTTTGTAAGGTTTTGAACAACCAATTAAAAAAAAAAAAAAAGAATCAGCTTCAGGGACAAACAAGATTCTACACATGAAGGTGAGGTGGCTGGCCCGGTGGCTCTTGGCTTCAGAATTTTTGGTATCTCCAGGGCCACAAGGAAAACACCAAATGTGCAAAAGGCAAAGTAAAATGAAGTGGATCACTGAGGGAACCACAGACTATGAACTGTATATAAAATATGGCTGTCTCTAAGACGGCTCTGTATTAGCCAGTTGGAGGAATGACTGGACACAGTAAGGAGCAGATGATTTGTTCTTCAGTCTTGACTTAGGATCACAGAAGGCCAGTCTGGCATTGGCTTTCTTGCCTACAATCTATGAATAAAAATCATGTTCCAGCTCCTTTCTTCAAAAGATTCATTATAGCAGGATTTGAGATTTTTAGAGAAACAGGTCACATTTTTTATGACTCTTTTATGGACATGTATAATGCTGACCTTGTAAAGTACCAAGGCAATGGACCAAACCCTGCCCATGACAGTACCTGCTATGGAGGGAAGATTAAAGCTGGACCCCAACCTGACTTCACACTGTACTCAGGCCCAGTAAATTCCCAAGATGTTACTGACCTAGGAAACAGTCTTAAGAAATTCTGTTTGCAGCCTTTCACCTGGATGAAAATGATTTGGGATGCCCATCCTAGAATCAAACCAGGTTTCTATGTGAACTTTTGCTGTGGAAATTTCCATCTGGAGCCAACAGAGTTCTCCAATTTTCCCCTGCAGGCAGATGCCTTAAAAGACAGATCAATAATATGGTTTCCTTTTCAGTAATTTAATCATGCTGTCTGCTTTGTTTCTGGAGCCTTCCTGTTTTCCATGCCTGCAGGGTTCTGCCTGGACCTCTCAGCACGGGAGGGTACATCTGGAAATGCCCTATTCAGTAGATTCCTGCTACTAAGTTGAAAACTCTGGCCATGCATCTGTTGTGATATAAACAAGAGAAACACTCTGGTCACTTTAGAAAGCTGCTAGTTCACAGAGCCCAGTGATAAACATGACATTTGAGAAACTCCAGTGAGCTACAGATGTCAAAGGCATGTTTAAAGTCCCTGTCTGTGCCCTGGTGTTCACGGAGCAGCCTGCCCTGTCCTCAGATGGGTGCATGTGGAGAAGTGGAAATGAGAACTGCATGTACCACAGTGTGACAACCTTCATGCATACAAGTTCCAACGCTTTCTCTCTAATTCTGGCAGAGGGCCAGCAAGCTTTAAGCTGTCAGAGTCACTGTTTTCAGGACTGATGGTTAACGAGGTCAAATGAAAGGAAAAAAGAGGTTGCCAACTTCCACTGCAGGTTTTAGAGATGAAGCAACCTGAGAGTTTCTTGAAGCTGAGCTGATTTTCAGCTCAGTGAGTGACAGTGTGGCCCAAAGCAAGGATTCTCAGTCTCTTTCTCCCCAGGAAGCTGACAAACTTGCAGATTTCCACAGAGATTGATTCACAAGGTGACCCTGATGCAGAAACTTTAAGACTTTAAGGTTTTGCTTAAGAGTAAACTGCCCCCAGGGACAATTAACTTAACTTTTTGGAGCCTCAGTCCCTTCCTCTGTAAAACTGTGCTGCTGGGAATAATGGAAGAGCTACCCCAGAGAGCATTGTGCAAGGTACCAGCCCAGACCCACTGGTGTGAAGGCCTGTGTAGCCCTGCTTAGGTTTCTGTGCACATCTGTGTTACAGCCTCAGAGATCTGTCCTCATGCCTTTCCCTGTCACCACCCCTACCCCCAACTGCTTTTAGTTTCTTAAACATATTTTGCTCTCTTTGTCCTGAAGCCTCCTTCTTCTATTCCATTTCCCAGCCAGAGAACAACTACTCATTTTCCTTGTCTCAACTCTTTTCCACAATTATTGGTCTGGATGCTTTCCCTAAAAGCCTTCTCTCCTATAGATCCCAAGATGGACTTGTAGCATGGAACTTTGCATAAAATATACTTGGGAGTTTATAGTCTATAACTCCCTCTCTGGTCTGGGACATTCTTAAGGGAAGGGACTGCTTCCTCCTATTTTATTCTTTGCATAGCCCCCTTTCCCAATATGGACGGGCTCTAGTGACCCTGTCCCAGGTTTTCTTACTATGTATTTCTTGAGCCACCTCCTCCCAGGTCACCAGCTACCTTGGAAACACCCTGTTCTCAAAGTCTACCATTCTGCTTGGCCTTGCTGACTGATCTAGGGGTGGGCACTGGATTCAAGCCATGCCCCACAGTCTTCCCTCAAGTTCTTTCAAGCTGAGGCAAAGAAAAGGCACAGGGATAAAGATGTGACTCAGGAGTGTTGGAAGCCATGATCTCCTTCTTGGGGGGAGACAGTGTTGTAAGGGATGAGGAGGAGGATGTGCAGAGCGAGGCAGGGAGAGAGCCCTCCTGGCAGTAGAGTCTGGCCCTGCAGTTCCTCCCAGGGTTCAGTTGCAGGCCTACGTGCTGCTCATCTGGCTAGTCCACCCTTCTCTGGAAATCAATAGAGTCAACAGATGCCCCTTCATACCTGACTTGGTCCCTTACTCTGGCCCCTGCCCTGGGTCTGGCTTGCTCAGCAATTGGTCCATAGAGGGTACTCAATAACTATTTGTTGACAAATTGATAGCAGATGTGTGTCATCTCATTACAAATTGGCACCACACATGTTACCAATCCTGATATCTTTTGTAGCAGAGTCAGAAAAATTATAAGAGAAAATGACAACTTGTAGAACAACTCACTCAGAACAAAAGTGAATTTTTTAGGTTTATCCAGGGTTACTGAGAGATTACGGGTTTCACTATTATAAAACTAATTAGTATAATGAAAACATAACAAAACTTAAGAGATACACTGGACAAGAAAAAATTCATAGCTACAAACACTTAGATCAATAAAAGTGAAAACAATTAAATTCTCAATTCATAAGATAGGGAAAAAACTTCAACATAGTGAAAGAAAACAAGGCACAAGAATAGACATAATGAAGATAAAATCATAAATTAATGAAATAGAGAACCAGAAGACAATAGATCTGTGGAGTTAAAATCCTTGTACTTTGGGAAAATTAAGAGAGAAAACACTAATTAATTCAGTCAAGGAAAGAGGAGAAAAAAATATATAAAACCAAGAAATAATGTTGGGGAAATAGCTATTAAAAAGTGAAAACTGTAAAAATTCATGAGATTACTCTGCAAATTTTATGCAAATAAATCTTAAAGTATAAGTGAAATGGATAATTACCCAGAAAAATACAATTTTCCAAAATGACTTCTTTAAGAGAGAGAAAGCTTCAGCAGAACACTTTTTTTTTTTTCAAAAGTGGGAGAAATTTTAAAGGAATTATCCCACAACTACAGCACCAGGCTTAAAGAATTTCACAGGAGGTCTAAACCTTCAAACACCAGCTGGTTTCAATGCTGCACAAATTCTTTCAGTGCATGAAAAATAAAGGTAACTTCCAAATTATTTTTCTGAAGTAAATGTAACACTGTTCCTTAAACAAATACACGTACAAATATTAGTGCAAAAATCATAAAATCAGTGAACAGAAACAATATCTGCTATGGTTTGAATGTGTTCCCTAAAAAGCATGTATTGGAAACTTCCAATGCAATGGTGCTGGGAAGTGGGATCTAATGGGAGGTATTAAGCCATGGGGGCTGCCCCCTTGTGAATGGATTTATGCTGTTGCCTTGGGTTCATTATTACAGGAGAGGGCCCATTGTAAAAGGCTGAGTTCTGCTATGGCACACCCTGTAATTCCAGTTACACAGGAGGCTAAGGCAGGAGAATCTTTCAATCTAGGCCACTCTAGGCAAGTTAAGGAGACCCTGCCTCAAAATTAATTAGTTAATTAATTAATTAGGACTAGGAATGTTACTCAGAGGTAGACTACCCCTGGGTTCAATCCCCACAGTATTACCAAAAAAAAAGACGGAGTTCAACCCCCCTTTCTCTTACTTCCTTTTCCCTCTGCCTTCTGTCATGAAATTATACAACAAGAAGACACTCAACAGATGCCATCCATCTTGGACTTCTCAGCCTCCAAAACTGTGAGAAATAAATTTTTATTCTTTATACATTAGTCTCTGGTATTCTGTCACAGCAGAATAAAATGGACTCAGACAACATTGTGTTAGGAAAATAATTAAACCTAAGGGATATTTATTCCATGAATGCAAGGTTGATTCGATAGTATAGTAAAACACACCATTTCAGTGATTTATGAAGAATAATTTCATAACCTCCATTGATGATAAAAAGCTTTTGATAAAATTCAAAATTTATTTTTAACCTAAAGAACACTCATGAAACTAGAAATTGATGGATACTTCCTTAATATGATAAAATATATAAACCCTAGTTCATACATTAAGTGAAGAATCACTATTGGCATTTCCACTAAGATCAGGAACAAGGCAAAAATGCCCATTATTTCCACTACTATTTATTATTGCCTTGGAGTCATGAGCCAATGCAATTAGACAAGAGAAATCAATTTGAGGCACAGAATTTGAAAACACAAAGTAAAACTATGCCTATCTTTGGATAATGCAATAGTATACCTCAATCTGAATCAATCCTCAATTTAACTCAAGCAATAAAAGAATTAAGGTAGAGAAGCCTATGGTCTTCATAATCACAACATAAATCAAAAGACAATAGTGAGGGGCTGGCTGGGGTTGTGGCTCAGTGGCAGATCACTTGCCTAGCATGTGTGAGGCCCTGGCTTTGATCCTCAACACCAGATATAAATAAGTAAAAAATTAAGGTACATCAACAAGTAAAAAAAGATAATAGTGAATAAATTACCACTTACAATAGTAATAATGAAAACACTTTAGGAAGAAATCTAGTAAGAAATGTGCAGAACCTATAGGAGAAACACTTTCAAATGTACCTGAAAGATATAAAAGTTGTCATGAACAAATGGAAAGATACCCCTTCTTCTTGGGTTGATGACTCAACATAATAAGGATGTAAGTTCTCCCAAAATTCATTTATATATAATTTAATAAAAAATACCAGCAAACTCTTTATGAGGCTAAATAATTGATATAAAAATCATGTAGAAAAATAAATATGCAGATATCTAGAAACACTAATATTTTAGGAAAAAAGAGCCACAAGGACTGTCCAGTTCTATTTTGCATTAAATCATGATATAAAATCTCTATTGCTAAAAATGTGAGATATTGGCACATGAATAAACAGAGATTAGTTGACTAGAATGGAAATCAAGAAATAGACTTAAGTATATTTGAAAATTTAGTATATGATGAAGGTGTTATCTTAAATCCCTGGAGCACAGGTGGGCTCTTTAATAAATGAAATGATGCTAGACAAGGAGGAGCTATCTGGAAAAATGACAACATTAGATACATACCTCACACTATCCACAGAAATAAATTCCAAATTGAAAATAAAAGGAGAAGAATAGGAGAAAAATATAAGAATTCCTCTATTAACTGTGCATATAGAAAGAATACAATAAAAACAAAGGCTTGATAAATTATGCCCTATAAAATATTTGCAGGGTCAAAAATAATTGAAGGGGCTGGGGATGTGGCTCAAGCGGTAGTGTTCTCGCCTGGCATGCGTGCGGCCCGGGTTCGATCCTCAGCACCACATACAAACAAAGATGTTGTGTCCACCGAAAACTAAAATAAATAAATAAATATTAAAAAAATTCTCTCAGTCTCTCTCTCTCTCTTTAAAAAAATAATAATTGAAAATTCATTTTTAAAATGTATATGTCTAGGGCTGGGGTTGTGGCTCAGCAGTAGAGCACTCGCCTGGCATGTGCGAGGCCCTGGGTTCGATCCTCTGAATCACATAAAAATAAATAAATAAAATAAAGGTATTGTGTCCATCTACAACTAAAAAATAAATTTAAAAAAATGTATGGGCTGGGGATGTGGCTCAAGCGGTAGCGCGCTTGCCTGGCATGCACGAGGCGCTGGGTTCAATCCTCAACACCACATAAAAATAAAATAAAGATGTTGTGTCCACCTAAAACTAAAAAATAAATATTTAAAAAATTTTTTAAAAAATGTATATGTCTAAGAGGAAATCTTTTACCTTAAGTGTTATTTTAGATCTACTGCAAAAGCGATCACATCTTACCTAAATCAGCCACTTACATAGTTTTTACTCCATAGTAGCATGGTGGAGGGAAGGAACTTGACAGTGGAGAGGGAGAGAGAGCCTCACTGGGGTTAATATTGGCTTCCACTTTACCTTCTTCAGTTTCTTGTGAGCTCCGCTGTAGTTCCCCTGCACCAGGTCCTCCCCACCCAGGAGCCGGTATGTCTCTGCCACCTCTGGGCTGAAATCGCCAAATGCTCCCACTTTGGCTTCCAGGGACTCTCTCAGGATCAAGGTTGCTCGCTGAGAAAGAGACAAAAATCTGTCTGGTTAAAAAGTTCAAAGGCTTATTAAAATCAGTGGTTTCTAAAGATAATTATGTAACTGTTATGGTTTGGCTCTGAAATGCCCCCTAAAAGCTCATGTGTTGAAGACTTGGCCAAGGTTCAGATGTAGGTTTTGGGGAAGTGAGTGGCTCATGTAGGCTCTAACCTTTTCATTGCATTAATCGACTTGATGGATTAATAATTTGAATGGACCACTGGAAGGAGCGGGAAACTATAAACAGGTGAGGCATGGTTGAAGGAAGTAGGTTTCTAGGGGACAATATCTTGTCCCTGGCTCTTTGCTCACTGTCTCTCTACTTCCTGGCTGCCAGGAGCTGACAGCTCTTCTCCGCCATGTCCTTCCGTCATAATGTTCTGACTTACCTGGAGCCAACCAACCACACAGACTGAAACCTCTGAGCCAATGTGCCAAAATCAACTCTTCCTCCTTTAAGAGGTTTATGTCAGGTATTTTGTTCACAGTCATGAAAAACTTACGAATACACATAACTGACTACAATTTCATTTTTTAGAGAATGGGTTTGGAGGTCTTATGAACTGGGGTTACTCTTCTCTGGTTAAATAGGATACAGAAAATAACATATTTTGGGGGGAGAAGATTAAAGTGTGAAAAAAGAATGTATCAAGGCCACTTCCAGGAGGGAATTCACTTCAGCTATTACTGAAATTCATTTTGGTTGGGTGGTAAGAACAAAAGCTAACCAGTATGAGTGGAGTCCTTAGGTGTCACAAACTGCACTGCACAATTTGTATGATCTCATTTATTTATTTATTTTTTTATGTGGTGCTGAGGATGGAACCCAGGGCCTCACATGTGCTAGGCAAGTGCTCTCCCACTAAGCTAAGGCCCAGCCCATAAATTCTGTCATTTATATAGATACAATTTTAATCCTCATTTGACAAAAGGGAAACTGAGGCATGGGGCAGCAGAAATTTGCTCAAGAGTCAGCTCATCAATGGTGGAGCTAGGCTCTGCATCCGGCCAGTAATTTTAATACCTTTAAGATCCACATTCTTCTTCCTCTATGCACACTGATGTTCTTATAAGAGAGAACTAAAACAGAACATCCAGATCATGCTCTGGGTTTTCTATTCTCAGGAAAAAAATAGTTTGCAAAAGTAAACATTCCAACATGATGTGACATTTTGTTTGGTTGATTCAACTTATTTATATCAACTTGGAATAAAAAAAATGTGCATTGGTCAGAAAACAATATTTCCTGACAATTTCTTCAGATACCAGGACTAAAACCCTGTTTAGGCATGCTGGTCTCCCACACTTCTTCCTGAAATTCTTCCACAATCTTCCACATGACAGCACAGTTACAGTTCTAGGGCTGAACTGTAATGCTGAATCCAACAGCCAAATAAAGCAGGGACTTGTGAAAGGGCTTTCTATAACACAGCCCCATAAGTGTCCTGATGGTGTCCCTCAGACAGATGGGGTGAAAGGCTTCCATCCTTTTGTTGGCAAAAATATGAGTTAGGGGCTGGGCTGGAATAGCAATGGTGGGGACACCACATTAAAGGTGCTAATGAGGCAGAAATCAATTTCTTAGGAAGAAAGAGAAATTGCTATAGGAACAGAGTGATTGACTTGCTATGTGTGGCCCACTGAAGAACATGAAGGACTACGATTTTAATCCAGACCTACTTGAGGGTAAGGCCCATCACATGCCCTCCTAACATCTGTGAGCATGAACATAGACTGATGGGAGTGTTTGGTTTGGTGGCTTTATTATGGGAATTGAATTCTGTCAGTCTTTGGGGAGCCATGGATGGAAAGAAGAGCTGAGACTCCTTTTCCTAAATGAAGCTTTCAATGCTGTTTACAGCCTGACTGGGGAGACTGGAGATGGATGATCATGAAGTTAAATGGCAAGTTAAGATGACAGTGGAAATGATGCCACTGGTTTAGAGGAAGCAGGTGTCAGACTCTAATAGTTAGGAAAAGCTTAAGAGACAGGAGTGAAGAACAATTAGGGCTTAGGTGAGAAAAGTCCCCCAAACTGGAGAAGCACAGGACCTATTTAAGGTGAGTGAGTAAGTTCAGTTGACTGCAGCAAAGTATGAAGTGGAGAAGAGAGAGATGGATCTGGTGGATGATCTGCTTTATGCCAGGCTCCGGAATTTGGATTTTCTTACAGGAAATAAGAAGTCAGAGAAAGTTCTTGAGCAGGAGAGTGGCACCACTAGAGGTGGCACCACCTCCCTCCCCCTATATCTTATCCTGCAGCAGAGGGACCTTCCTTTACATTTTATTGTGAAAGGTATTTCCTCCCAAAGATCATTTTCCTGTTAATGCAAGTTTCTGACTCATGTGTAGACTGTGAGCACATCTGAGAACATCAATGTGACTCCCCTTGCTTGTCTCTGTGACCGTCCTTGGGCCCAGCCCTTTTTTGGCGAACTCCTGCTAAGCCCCACAGGGAGAAGTTTGTGATCAAAGGGTGAGAACAGCATGAGGCTGCCACGTTCAGCTAGGCAGGCTGCACCATGCACAAGGGCACCTGACAGGAGAAGAGACAGGGATGGAACCAGCCCATGTTGCATTCTCTGGGCACTGTGCTCTGGCATGGGCTGTATCCACCTGAGCGAGGGACAGCTTTTCTATTCTTACAAGGGGCACTGGAAAGACTATCAGTGATCCTAGAATGAAAACAGTGTTTGCTAAAATCTTCAATGGCAGCCTGAGAGAGCAAGGGGCATCTTTAAATCAACACCACTGATTTGGGTGACCTGGGCAAGCAAGGACAGAGAGGCATAGCATCAGTGACATTGGGCATCGGTGCCTCAGCAGCAGACACCATGGCAGGAAGGCAGATGGGAATAGGAATGGAGCACATGCCTGTGGCCATCAGAGAAGTCAGCTGGCCTGCAGCCAAGTAGCCGTCCACCCATCTGCTCATCACTCCTCATCATAAACAAGAAGGTCCCTGTTCTCATGGAACTCAGTCTAGTCACACAAGAGATTTTGAACATCTACATAAACTTCTACGTATGAATACTTTTCTACATCATACTGGATTCTGTAAGGAAGAATCAAGGAGAAAGTCAAATGCAGATGGGAGAGGAAGCAGGGAAGCTGGTAAGAATTGAAGGATGCATTAGCATTAGCCTGGAATGAATGGAGAAGGGCTTCCCGGAGGAGAAGGAAGAAGAAGACACAGCCCAGAAATGGGAATTAGAAAAGGCCAGTGTGACAGGAACACAGATTGGGGAGCAGGGGCAAAATGAAATCAGAAATGTCAGCACAGTCTATATCACAGAAGGGATTGTGGGGCATAGAGGGATTCTGGTTTGTCCCAAAGGCACTGAGGGGACATTGGAATATTTTACAAACGAATGTTCACTAATCGGATTTGCTTTTTGAAAGGTCACCAGGGCTTCCTTGGGCTGAAGGGGTTAGGAAGAGGCAAACATAGAAGCAGCTGGAAGACAGGAGCTTGCTAGAGTACTCCAGGCAAGAGAGGATGCCTGATGGAGGAAAAGGGAAAACAATGGGTGGACTCAAGATATATTTTGGAGGGAAAAATGGCTGTGGAGTTGGGTTGGGCAAGGCATGAGGGGCAGACTTACCCTGGTTCCTCTTACCTGAGCTCCTCATAAAATGTTTAGAGGTAGAACTGGGATGTCTAGGGGTGGGAATCTGAGGCCTCTGGAAGCCTTTCTCTCCTTGTTTGGGTGATCCAGAAAAACAATGAAACTCCACTTGTTATGGTGGCTGTGGCCTTACTTTGGCCTGAGAAATATGGTGCATCTATATTAAAAGCCCGTGCTCCTTAACTGATAGAGAATTGAGGATAAAGGAAGAGCTGTTGGGGAAGAGGTCTACAGATGGCAAGGATAACAAAGTTTTCACCTCCAAGATTTGCCATGACAGGTTGGAAAAGATATTGAGCTATATACTATCGCTTCCTTTAGCTTTAGGTTTCACAGGAAATAAGTTCCCAAGGGTTTAATTGTCAATGAATAAAACTCTGGGTCTTCTTTCAGTTTTATAGTCCATGTCAAGCACACCTAGGTGGATCCATGGTAAAGGAGAGTGAGCTGAAACTTCTGCACTGTGTAGCTTTCACTAGATATGCAAATTCCATTCATTACCCAAAATGAGGAGAGAAGAATAGACACACTAGCTGTCACCCTCCATCCCAACCAGAACTGAAGGCTGCAGTAAGCAGGGTTTTGTCAAGCAAGTTCTCAAGGTTTCTAATCCCTTAGAAGCTTTTGTAGGTGAATATGACATCTACACTCTCATTAACAATTTTCCAGTTTCTTAGTGTAAATCATTTGGAAGATACCCAAAGAGGCCTCCTGGTCTTATTTATTTGTGTCCTTCCAGGGCAAGAACATGCCTTACACATAGTAGGTACTTAATGGATACTTGCAGAGTAAGGAATAGCCCTTTGGATATCAACCAGGTTGCCCATGTGAAGAACTAGACAATTATGATCTGAACTCACCTCTTTTTGTCCAATGATTTGTAGAAAATGGCAAAATTCATCTTGAATTGAAAGAAATTTGGCTCTTTCCTTCCCTTCAGAATCTTTAAGATGAGTCATACTGTCTTGAAAATACTGCTCAGCCATATCTGAAGAAAAGCATCATAACAACAATCTTGACAACTGCTCACAGATTTGAAGTGGAAACAGAACAAATATGCTTTTAACAGTGATGAACTATTTGCAAATAATCAGCCTTTGGACAAGAGAAACCAATTAAGGAACTTGCCCTTTCCCCTTATCCTGCCTCTTTTACCAGAAAAGATTTAGGTCTCAGAAGGATACTGTAATTTCCTTTCCTTAATTTTCGTACATTTTAGCTTTCTTTGTGATAGAAAAGGTGAACTTAATGCAAGAGGAGAAACTATACCCTATAACCTAAAGATGGTGGCAAGTTTGCATGCTGATTGTTCATTAATTCTTCCTATAACTCCGATTGCTCCTCACTGACATTGGGATCCTCAGGGCCCACTTATTTTAATGGACTCCGACTGTAATCTTATTACATATTTCTCTAACATGAAAAGGTCTGGAAAATACAGTTGACATGCTGCTGGGGGATAATCCCTGACCATTCTAAACCCTTAAAAATACTGGCTATAATTTAACAAAAATATTTTAAAATATATGCTAATCATGAAAGCAAAAAGGGAAAAGTTTAGGTATGGAAAATGAAGAGGGAATTGAAAGCCAGAACAGCAAGTGGGTGTTAGTCAGCTTTCCATTGCTGTAGCAAATACCTGAGATACATCAATTTGAAAAGAGGAAAGGTTTATTTTGTCTCATAGTTTTGGAAGTTTCAGTCCATGATCAATTGGTTCTGTTGCTTGGGCTGTGGTGAGGCAGAACATCAAAGCAAAGACAGAGATAGGAAGGGGCTTGGGGCTCATATTCCCTTCAAGATCATGCCCCAAATGACCTAACTTCCTTCTACTAGGCCCCACCTTCAAAGGACCAAAACTTTGACACATGGAGGACACTTATCCAGACTACCAGATGGGAGCTGAGGTTGAATGGTTCATGAGCATGTAAGAAAAAATGACATACTCTTTATTCTTTTCCAAGCTTGAGTAGGACTGAGGCCTGTGTGTGGTGGGAAGCTGAATGGAGCTCCCTGCAAAAAGCCAGGGGAGCCAGCATAATCCTAAAATGACCCCAGTGACCTTCACCCTTATATAATCACCTCCCCTGTGGTTCTGGGTAGAACTTGTGATTGTGGTGAGATATGTGATGAGTTATGCTATAGGGCACTGTTGGCCCTAAGAAAGCAAAATCATCCCGGGGGCCTGACTTAATCATATAGGCCCTTTAAAGGTAGAGAGATTCTCCAGCTTTCTCCAGAGATTCTCCAGAAAAGGAAGTCAGATTGGAAGCTTTTATGATTTGGATCTGGCACGTCCCCCCAAACTTCATATACTGAAGGCTTGGTTCTCAGTGTGTACTGCTCCTGGGAGTTGTGGAATCTTTAAAGGTTAGGCCTAGTTGGAGGAAGTTAGGTCACTGGTGGGCACTGCCCTTGAAGAACTACTGCCCTTGGGAACCTAGCCCTTTCTTCTTTGCTTCCTGGCCACCACAATAGGTGCAGTTTCCTTTGCCATGTGTTTCCACCATGATGTGCTGTCTCACCAGAGGCCCAAAAGGATCAGGGCCAAGTGACCATGGACTAAAACTTATAAAATCATAAACCAAAACAAAAATTGCCACATTTAAGTTGTTTACCTCAGGCATTTTGTTGCAGCAACACAAATCTGACAAACACAGAAGCCTTAGAGGGATATGAAAAGAAGGAAATTCTCCACTGCTACGGAGAGGGCCTGTGGTGCAAACACCTGAGAGCAACCAGTAGGAGCCGAGAAGCTCGCGGTCACTGATCAGCAAGAAAATGGGGATTTAAGTCCTACAGCAGCAAGGAACTGAAAACTGCTAAAAACAGGAATGAGGTTGTAAAAGGACCCAAACTCCAGGAGACAATGGAAATGGCTCATAATTTCATTTTAGCCTAAGCAGAGAAGCCAAACTTACTGTGCCAGATTTTTGCTTTGCAGAGCTGTACTCTAATAAATAGGTATTTAAACTGCTTTAATTTCTATGAAGTAAAAGAAAATAAATAAAGTTTATGCTGTGATTGAACATTATGCTCTCTCAAACTTATATGTTGAAGTCCTAACCTCTAAGGCATTAGGAGGTAGAGTCTTTCAGAGGTAATTAGGTCACGGTAATTATGTCTCTTCTACTCCTAACTGACTCATGGGGAAAACATTACAGATTTTATGCTCCAACTAAATTATTAACTTTGGCTACTTTGATGATCTGAAGACAGCCAATGTTGGGGACGATGTGTCACTCATTTTGTTGACTCTAAAAGCATTTTTTAACTGCACAGTCCATGTCTAAAGTGATGGAGGATATTCAGAAGTAGAGTACTTTTGATAGTTTAAGTTTTTGACTAATTAAGAATTAACTAAAGAATATAACTCAGCCCTTCAAGTAAAGACATTGCTGGGTGCAGTGGTGCACAACTATAATCCCAGTGATTGCAAATTCAAAGCTAGCCTCAGTAACTTAGCAAGGCCCTAAGCAACTTAGCAAGATCCTGTCTTAAAAAATATAAGGGTTGGGATGTGTCTCAGTGGTTAAACGTCCGTCCTTGGCTTCTGTCTCTGATACAAAAATAAACAGACTAATAAAACAGTAAAGCTCTATCCACACCCCAGTCCCATCCCCTTGGAGACAGGCCCTAACTATGAAGGGTGGTAGACATGAGGGGTGTGGGAAGGAGCTGTAGCTGAAATACGCTGAGTTTCAGACCCTGGGTGTTGGCAGAAGCAGTGTTGCATGCACAGGGAAAGGTGAAAACCAAAAGCACTGGGTGAGGCATTTCCCTCCCCTCTCTTGGGTCAGGAGCCAGTCCCCCAGGCACAAGTGGACAGCTGTGCTGGACACCTTTACCTTGTAACATCCTCCCACCTCCCAGTGTTCATCCCCTGGGTGCTCATGGGCTGGCCAATCACTCTCCCAAAACACCCCATTTAGGCTCCAGGTGCAGCATGCTGCTTGCCCTCAGTGCAGCTAAACTGACAGAGACTTTGAGAAAGGAATTGCTGGGACTGATTCAAACTTATGTGCAAATGGTTTATAACCACGGCTCAGGAAGATTGGTACGTATTTTCCAAAGAAGATACTTGTAGGCAAATATGAATCTCTGGAAGAAAGAAGGAAGGAAGGAAGGAAGGAAGGAAGGAAGGAAGGAAGGAAGGAAGAAGGGAGGAAGGAAGGAAGGAAGGAAGGAAGGAAGGAAGGAAGGAAGGAAGGAAGGAAGGAAGGAAGGAAGGAAGGAAAATGTTACCTAAACTAAGGCCTTATAGCTCACAGAGGCCTCAAATGGGCAGGAGGGGACCAACCTTGCCTGGGAATCTGCCCTCCAGGGTCAGGCTCCTCAGGTCCTGCTTCCCTTCTGCCCTTTCTGAGCCCCCAATTCCTCCAAAGTTCTGTGTGTTTCCTATTTCTGTTCCTGGAAGCAATGAGCAAGCAAGAAAGGTTTCCCTGACACATGCATCGCACATCAGACATCTATAACCCCCTGGTAGGACCTGTGTATATTAGGACAACCTTGAATCATGGGAACAAAGGTAGGTCTCACTCATCTGCAGTGGTTCCCTTCCTCTCTATACATTTGAAACCACTTTTATCTTTATCTGATCCAGGATCCTTCACTGTAAAACCCTGCCTTACATTTCCCCACCCCTTCAACCTCCCAAATTAACTTTGTGAAGGACAATCCATATGACCACCTTTAAGGGGAAAGAAAATTGACTCCTATTCCCAGAGCAAAGGAGCCATTTCCTGATAGCTGAGTTTCTCCTCCCAGGGGCATCCCAGAGGTCCCTCTGGGCCAAATGACAACAGGATTTCCGAAAAGACAGGAAGCCATAGCCCCTGGGGCAGGAAGCCACCTCCCTCATGTCCCTGGGCCCTGGGTGTGGTTCACCAAGAGCCAGCAGTTTCTGTGTTCTTGCACATGGTTGTTCCTACCTTTAAAAAGCACTTCTAGAATCCTCTGCAACCTGATGCTGATGGCCTGGCAAAAGATGAGGTCATTTTCTAAAACACAGGAACATGACCTAGCTTGAAAATCTGAGCCCTGGTGGCAGAGGTGTTCCAAGGCCATGAATTGCTTCCAGTTTTTACCCCAGCAAAATGTTTTGGTTTCTGTGAGTCAGGGGGTGGTGTGTGTGTGGTGGAGGAGGGGAGTATTGCTCAGTGGGCAGGGTGGTTTACTGTCTATAGATGGCTTTGTTTGGGACTGGAAGTCACACCCTTTCTAGACAGACTGTCCTGAGATGTTCACCTACAGTTAAGAGAAAAATGAGGCTTCATTCACAGAGTAGAAGGAACAAGCAATATGGCCCCTGGAGGTCAGAGGCTTTTAATTAAAATAAATTCTGGTAACCTGGGGCTTCTTTCCTGAGGCTATCCTGAGGCAAGAGTTGGAACAGTAAGGACAGCTTTCATTAAGAGGGAGGTCTCCATGTACAATGTGACAATTATCTTTTTTTTTAAGTCTTAGAAAATAGTCTTTATACAGACTGCAAAGAACCCAGGGGATTTAAAAATGGAAAGTCTCGAATCTTGGCCTGGCATTCATCCAGCAAACAAATAGATCGAACTGTTTAGACCCTGCTGTGGCTGTCACCCAAGGCTACGGGCCATCTGTGGGGACCACAAGAGAAGCTTGAGGACACAGAAGCCCAGCACACTCTCTCCCCTCATCCTTTCTCTGCAGCAGATCCTCTTTGAGAGGGATACCAGGGCTGGCCTGTGACATGGCTTCTGGGGGTAGCAGAGCTGCTGCTCACAGGCTGGTGATCTGAGGAAGCCCATGGCTATCTATGGGGACAGGTGTGCATCTGGAAAGTTGGTACCCAACAGGGCAGCAGGTTGGGGAGACTCAGGGTATAAAGGTGCCAAGTGCCCACAGAGGGCCTTGCACCTGTGAGGCCTGGTGAGCAGCCCCATTGGATCTTCATGTCTTAAATGTCCTCACCATCAAAAAGCTGGCCACTACTCAAAGTCCCACCTGGGGCCACCCAAGTCAGGCCTCCAGCAGTGTAGGACCTACGGCTCTAGTCACTTGGTGAAGTATAGGCTACCTATCTGAAGCCAAATTGGGGCATAAATAACACAGGCTTTTCTGGGAATACTGATCACAAATTATGATCAGTACTTCATAATATCAAAGTGGAAGACCTGAGCCTGGTGAAAGTGGCCGCCACAGTGCCTCTGCACTTTGCCCTCCCTGGGAGAGGCATGAGCAGGCCACAGGCTTTGCTCCAGATACAGAGGAAAGAGGCAGTTGATCAGCCAGGCTTGCTGGGGTTTCAGTCCTGCCCCAGCTGCCCTCTGGGAAGGAAGGCCAACAGCACAGACTTGCATTGGAGGAATGGGCCACCTCTCTCCTCCTCTGCTGGCCCCAAGGGTTGCCTATCCCTGCAGCCCTTCCTCCCCAACACAGAGCTTATCCTCTGGGTCTTCTTGACTCCCTGGGACTTTGGTGACCAGTATGAGGCTTCCAGAGCATGACCACCTTTCTGGTTTTAGAGTGTGGTAAGAAAGCAGCACTTGAGCTCCATTCTAGGCCTAGCTGTGCCTCTAACTTGCTGAGTGACCCTGGTCTCCAATCCTTTAGATTTAATAATTCTAAGATAATTCCAGAAGTTTCTGAGAGGGGATACTTCTAACATTGGCACAAACTGTAAAAGGTTTCTCTTGGCCTCACCCCCTGCACTCTGTCTTCCCCTCTCTAACTTGCTCTCTGTGGGGCACAGAACCAGCATGGACACTGATACCTGCACGGGGCGCTCAGAGGCCGAGCTCAGTGACCCTGGAAAGAGGGTTGAGGAAGGGGTGGATAATACAGGAGGAAGAATTGAGAAAAGGGAGGACATGTAAGGTAGAAAGAGGAGACTTGGGTGAGATACAGTGCCTAGCCTCAGATATGTGCATTTTTCACATCTACTGTGTAAAGATGTGGGGAGAAGCTAGGACCAGTGGGGGCTGGGGAGATACACATATTTGTGCACAGAAAATTATATTCTGGGAATTCTCTTAGTCAGGGATCCCTGCTTCTACCCCCTGGGCTCCAATGGGGCAGAGCCCATTCCAGCTGCTTCACTGGACCTGGCAGAACTCCCCAGCCTGCAGGAGCCCAGGCCGCAGATGGGGCCACTTCCAAACAAGGCTTTCTCCACTCAGCAGGCTCTGCTGCCCAAAGGTTTACACTGAGATGTACTTGGCTTCAAACCATTTCATTTTCATATCCTTTAGAAGACTTATAAGCACAAGGCCAAGGCCTTGAACACTTAGCAGGGCTGGGAGAGCTGTTAATACCAAGTTTGTCGATGGCTGCTCTGGGAAGCTGGCCAGGCTCAGGTTAGTGACATTCCAGGAGCCTGAATTGGGACTCCTTATGCAATCACAACCCTCCTGACTTCTAGGGCAGTTTCATCTGTATGAGGAATGCAGGAAGGTGCAAGGCAAAGGAATTATCTTGAGCATGGAGCCTAAAACACTTGCTTCTTGGCCAGCAGTGTTTGGTTTGTCCGAGGCAATGCCTTCAATGGGCATCCAGCAAGCAAGTAGGCAGGCCTCATTAAGATCCTCATTAAAATCTTTTTCTCTTTTTTTTTTCAAAACCAAACCCCAAAAAGATCTCTGTACTTTTCACAGACAGGTTTAAACATAGATAAATGGAGCCCAGACCCCCCCCCCTCCTCCCCCAAGAAAGAACTGCAGGTTTGCTTCTGTGGGATCTGGCCTGGACTTCTGAACTAGAAGTGACCCAAGTCCAGATCAGAAGGTCCTGGGTGAGAGCTGGGGGACTTGCTCTTCCCTTAGTTATTAAACAACAATAAGTTCCAAATTGTCTACTTTCATTTCCTCCTGCTGGAGGCAACAGAGGCCTGAAGAAACCCCAGGCCTGGGTGGGTTTCTCTTACTCTTGCTATGGGGGCTTTGACCACATGAAGGGACAGCAGAAAGATGACACAGAGACCAGGGGAGCATATATACCCGGTTCTTTAACAGCCCCTAGCTGGGTGTGTCTGTCTCATTCCTGTTTCCAGAGGGAAACGGATGTCTTATGTGCTCCATGGCGGCACCTATTCTGCCCACACCACATGTAGGCACTTGCAGGAAAGAGCTGGGACTGTCTGCATCTCCGCATGCTGGCCGGTCCCCACACTTGCCAGTAAGGGAGCCAGGATTCTAACAGCAGTAGTTCTCAAATGAGGGTCACAAGCTTGGAGTTTCTGCTCTCTGACTCTTTTCTGACTTGCCCATTTAGGTGGTCCACTGAGGCCTTAGAGGCAGGGTCTGTGCTCCTTTCTGCCCCTGTTCCAGGGCATCATGTTGCTGAGGGTGATTCTCATCTATTTCTCTTCTGTGGCTTCTCTGCCCTACTCCCTCACTTAGCATTTACTTGCCTTCAGGACTTTGGTAAATGTTCTTCCAGTGACACCAAAGCAACAGATGTTTCAGCTGGTTGTGCTGAGTCTAAGAAGGGTCCACCTAGGAGCAGCCTACAGACTGTTCTGGACTTTATTCTTTTGGGGTAGAGCAGTAAGGAGAGAGAGAAGCTTCTTTAAGTTGATGGGACTTTCTAGAAGACAGACCTGGTTACGGGAGCTCCTTTGTAGACTGGGAGGTTGTGTCCTGTTTCTAATGGTTGTTAAAGGAGTAAATAAGTCATCTGTGAAAGTTCAGCACCTGCATACAGAAGGCGCTCAACTGCTGATGCTATTGTTGTAGCTGTTTTTATTACTATGATTCCATGAGTCATCTAATGTATATGCTCCAAGCAACTAATCCTCGAGCCTCAAGCAGAAGCCACCCCAGCTCCTAACCTGTAAAGCTATCGGTTCCGAGGCCCAGTTCCTGGGAGAAGTCCTCTTCTCACTTTTCTACCTTCACATTCCTCCCACATTTCAATTCAAACTGGTGGTTGGTTTTCTGGGTGCAGGTCACCAGATGCCCTGAGCAGCAGCAAAGGAGTGGAGCTGAGATCCTAAACAGGCTTCTGGGCCTTGGCTCTTCCTAAGGGCTTTCAAAACCCTTTTCTTTGGGCTGCCTTTGCTCTTCCTGGGTCCCTTGTCTGCCCCAAGCTTCAGATCTGCAGCTCTAAGCAGGCAGGTGTAGGAAGGAAAGGTGACATATGCATTGCCAATCCCAATAACACCGTGACAAATGGCCTCTGGGGAGGACTGCCTGGGCTCTACCATTCACTGACTGTCAGCCCTTGGGAAAATCATCTAATCTTTTGGCGCCTCAATTTCTCCATCTAAAAACTGGGGATAATTGTATCTATTTCATAGAATTGTTTTGAGGATATCTGAGTTAATAAGTGTACCATGGTTAGAGCCATGGCCGGTTATGTCCTATGTTAGAATTAGTTACTATCATTGTGTGTGGTCATTTAATTCTCACATGCATTAATAACTGTATCAAAAAGGTATTATTAATATTATTCTCAAAATAGGGGAGGCAATACCAGCAACATATTTGAACTGGAAGACTTTAAAGAAAAAAATGTAATTCAAGTAGGATTTCCACCAATTCTGTAAATTGTAGAGAGTAGCCTAACTTTGCAGTTCTGGAGCAAGAACATCTTAGGGATATTTCTGTTGGTCCCCACCCAGTTCACACACTCAGCAAATGAGTATGCTGAGCATGAGGTGTTCTGGGGACCAGAATCCCTCTAGGCTTTACAAAGAGGCTCTTTTGGCCCTTGCTTGGTATTCTCTCAGAAAGAGACCCTTTTCTCTCACCTCCTACCAATTTAAATGTTGAGAACACTCCTTTTGTCTTAAACATAAGCCCAAAGAAAAGCAGGAAAATATCTGACATTTACTTATTCACACTTCTGCTGCCTAGGTTAGAAGTTATGAATCTGATCCTAATGCTTGTTTTTGACTCATATAGAACCTAAAACATATTTAAGTTCATTATCACTAATTAAAAGCAAGAGATTTCACGTAAAAATCCAAATTTTTGCATTCTCTTGAAAACAGCAGATCTTCAAATATAAGCCTGTCTGTCACATAGAGTGATGGGCTGGAGCTAAGTAGGAGGGTGTGGGCTCCTCTAGTTTGCCAAAGGCCTCATCACTCCATATTGTCTCTCATACTACAGCTGACTGTAAATAGCCATTCATAATTACATCTGACTCTGTTCTTGGTTTCTACACACTTAACTCACATTGCTTGTGCTTGGTTCCTCTAGATGTTTGGATTGTGATTCCTGATGTTCTAGGATTTTCCAAAAAATACATATTTGCATTTTAAGTGTTTCCTTAGTAGTTGTGGAATGGAAGTTTCTCTGCCGCTTTTAAAGGAGTTTTAGGCACCAACAAACTGGTCAAAATGTTTCTTCAGCAGTTTTGAAGGCAATTCTGATTGTTAAATATGGAATGTTCTAGGGAGGGAGGATCAGACAAGTCATCTCTATGTCTCCTCTCTGTGTACCTAGCCAGGTTGCTCCAAGCTCCAGGAGGTAGAATAAGGGTCTGCAAGGCAGGATGGTCAGGTGGATGAAAACCGAAGCTCTTCATCCATGAACAGAGTTCTGGGCTGGGCTGTGGACCTGTTCAGACCATGCTGCTCATCAAGGTTTCCCCTTCCTCTTCTCCCAAGTCTACCCTGCTAGGCTGGCTTCTGCTTAGTGTGACTCCTGCTTCCTGATTCAGCCCCAAGCCTTCCACACACTGATTTTATGTTTACTGGAACCTTATTTTACTCAGTATAAAACTATTTTTCTCTGGAATATACCTCTAGGCCTTCTTTATGAGTTATATTCCATTTCTGAATATTCTGTCCCAAACAACAGCAGAATCACTAGAATGTGTGCTTCCTGTCAGTAGAAGCTTTGAGCCTGGGATGAGGGAGTAAAGAATTTCTGGAGCCCGCTGCACTACCTATTACACAAAGATAAGGAAAACCATGAGTTATAAGTGGCAGCTTCCTTCTGGGATCCTGAAGCTATGGAAGTTCACCCCAATTGAAAGCTCTGCCCTGAGACTTTGCAGCAGTTCCACCACAATCATTGAAAACCATCACCTTTGAAAGCAGAGCAGATTTCCCTGTGAGCCCAGCACCAGTTCCCTTGGGTTCTTAATAGCTATGGATGAAGAGTAGCTGTATTGAAGAGGAAAAGGTCAGAGGAAGGCTACAGGGAGATAGAAAGTAAAGGACACTGGGGAAGCAACAGAGGAGCAGAGCTACAAATTAGAGGAAACCGTGAAGGTTCTCTG
Organism: Marmota flaviventris; assembly: GCF_047511675.1. NCBI lineage: Eukaryota > Metazoa > Chordata > Mammalia > Rodentia > Sciuridae > Marmota > Marmota flaviventris. The sequence goes on from NC_092499.1 coordinate 148,797,846, forward strand.
AAGGTTCCTGTTGAGACCCCATCCACCTGTTCACCCACCCCCTAGGCGCATGCATGTGAGACATGAGGAAGGAAGACTGGTTCTCACCATGGTGCTCAGGCCTCCCAGAAGCGACAGCAGCATGGGCGACAAAGTGTGAGGAGTCGGCTGCCTCCTCTTGAGAGGGGTTTCTACTCAGGACGATGGCATGGGCCTGGCACCACAGAAAGAAGAAACAAGTTATTTATATGCTTGGCAGTTGCAACAGAAAACTAACTGTCCTTACAATGATTAGCAGAAAGTCAAGAAACTTTCCAGCAATTGAAAGCAGTGATTGATGTGGAAGCACAATTGACTCTTGGGAGGGCTGGGTTTTAAAAGCACTGAGTGGTGGAGAGAACGCTATGTCTGGGGCCTGTCACTAAGTAAACCATTAAAAAGTCTACGATCATTTGAGTCAGCAAAGAGGATCGGGGGCAGGGTGGTCAAGAAGTAAAAAGCATCAATGCTGTGCTGAGGCAGTGGGCAAGCCCAGCTCCTGGCCTATTGGTCAGCCTAGAAAGTGGAACCTACTCATAGGTGATGATATGTGCCTGATCCATCAAGCCTGTGGGTTTGCACCCTCTGCAAACTGGCAAATGGGAGCTGCCTGAGTCTGGAAAACAGGTTCTTTGGAAATAAAGTGCATTTTAAAATTAAACACATACATACACACATACACACACACACATATACACAACCCGGTGAACACTAAAGAATAATAATTTTTTCAAGTAAAATACATAATACATCCCTTTGAATAAAAAATTACTACTCATCTCCTTGTTAATACTTAGTTTAAAAAATACTATTAGTAATAGTTTCACATTCATCCAATAAATTGACACTTACAGATTTCCTACAATGGGAGAGGCATGGGCGAGAAGGTATTGGCAGCTACAGAAAACTCAAATGAAACGTGGTGAAGTAATACAATAAACTAATGTGAGGTGATAGGGAGTTTGTAATTAATTGCCAAAAGAGTAACAGAAAGACTAAAATGCCATAGGTTTAATAGAGGGAAACACTAAATTGGGGTAGGCAAATTGTACTAGCAACAACTAAGATTTAAGTAGCACTTTAATTCTTTTGTGTGATACCACTTTTAATTTTCTTGATAATTTTTATGAGCCTCATTTTCTAGATGAGAAAACTGAGATTGTTGAATGGGTGAGTGCTATAGTTTGGATCTAGAATTCCTCAAAGGGCCCTATGTATTAAAGGCTCAGTACCCAGACTGGCACTATTAGAAGGTGGTAGAAACCTTTAAGAGGTGGGGCCTAGTGAGGCATGTCCCTGAAGAGAACTGTGGGACCCCACTCTCCTTCCCGTCTTTTGGTTTTTTAGCTGCTATAACGTGACAAACTTTGTTCTGCAATGAACTCCCTACCATGATGTGCTACAGACCCCCCCAAAACAGGGACAACCCATCATGGACTGAAATATCCAAAACTATGAGCTAAAATAAACCTTTCCTCCTTGTAAGTTGATGTATAACCATAACATTACTATAGCAATGGAAAGCTAATACAGTAAACGACCAAGATTTCTCCCTATAGCTAATAAGGAATGGAGATGAGGCTCTGACCTTGATAATCTGATTTCAAATTCTGCTTTCAATACCATGTCCTGAATGCTGCCATTCATCCCTCCAACCCATGGTGGTAGATGTCACTAGCTGATATCAGCACACTCCTAGGAGCACACTGATTCAGCCTCCAGAAGCTACAATGAATTCATGGAGCTGGTGTAGGAGATAAAGTCATTTCAGTAGAGCCTTCTAGTCTGCACCAAGCAGCATTTTCTCCTCTGATGGCCAGCTGAGTGCAGTTCTGAAACTATAATCAGGGTGGAGTATTGTCACGTGTTAAAATCTGGGTGGCTAGCTCTGCGCTTTTGGTGAAGGGGCTATTCCAAATCAAGATTGCTGGCCATAACTTTTACTGCTACATCAGAACAGTAAACATTCTTTATTCATAAATGCTAACAATATCCTTTGCTTTGAAATGACTTTTCATACACACACACACACACACACACATATGATTTTTAGCAAGTGCACATTAGTCACTGTCCTTGCTTTTCAAATAATGAGTACTTCAAAATACAACTTCATGAATGCAACAGATTATAGGAGCCAACCAAGAGTTAAACTGCCATATGCTTAGTGTTTGGAGAAGGGGAAAAAGAGTGACACATCCCTCCCCTTATAAAACCTCCCAACTGCACGCTGAGTGGTGTTTATTTTGCATTTCTCCCTTGATTGTCCATCTCTACGATCCACTATTTGAGAAGAACAACCACTCTGCCAGGGAAGGCTTTCCTCAGACTGTCACAAAGACTCAATATACACTATTTTAGTTTAAGCTTAAATCCAAAAAAGATTTCTCCTTTGTTTCTGCTTAATATTATAATTCAAGGAAATGTAATACATATATGACTATCAAAATTATTTTCAAATGAATAATTACATTTTCTGGAAGTATCATGAATGGCATTTTGCCTTGGAGACAAAAAGTGATACTTTTCTGACAGAAAAAAAACATATAAAAATAAAAAAATTAAAAGCTAATGATATTTAAAAAGTGGGTTCCAAAGGCTCAAGGGAATCTGAATTTATCACAAAATTTTCATGACCTCAATGTTGCTCTATGTGAGATGCTAATACTTTATTAACAAGCATTTATTATTTATTTCAGAAACTCATTTCTCTGATCTAATTTATTACTTGATGTTCATGAAGATTTTAAAAACAACATGCAAGAGAGAAAGGGAACATCCACGATATTTCAAATGTGCCAAATTAGTATCTTACTTATTCAGCAAAATTCCATTCAATTCAGTTTATTTTAATTCATTCCTGTTTGATTCATTTTTTTTCATTTTTAAGTGCCTTCAATTTGCCAAATATTGCACAAATACTAGAAATTCACACACACACAAATCAGGCAAATCAGGCAGGAATTTTGGGTTTAAAGGAGATCAAAGATGAACTACAAAAATGTGGCATAGTTTCATTTTTACATGGCTCACTAACTTCCTCTTTACCCTAACCCTGCTGTTACCATTTCCAGTGATTTCAGTATCCATACAATCAACCTGTGCCCATCAGGCAAGAAAGATGACACACGCAAACAGGTGAAAAGTGGTCAATAAAACGATTCTTTCCATAGATGAAGCCCAATGATGAGAGTTCAGGACCTCAGCGCAAAGTGCTTTAACACCCTTGGCCAGATGAGCAAGACTAGGAACATTTGCTCTAATTGGAAAGATGATGTAGGGAAGTGAGCAGTGGCTTTCAGTAGGGATGCAGGCAGCGAGTCTCCATGGAGGAGCTGGGGGGATGAAAACCCTGTCTCCACTCCCTTTCCATGGTCTGCAGTTCATGTTATGGCTTTCAGAAGAGGCCAAGGGCATTAATCTGGGACTTAAAGTCAGCATCTGGGGCACACAGCAGGGCTGAGAAGCAAGCAGAGTGGAGCTGAAGGAGCAAACTAAAGTCCCAGCTAACAACGTGGCCTCTTGGGTTTTTGGCAGACTCATTTTCCTCTGTATGCTCAGATACCCAGCATCCAGGTCACACTCCTGGCCTTACTGACTACTAGTTTCTACCTCTGCATCCATATTTTGTACAGGAGCCCTGGCTCTATTATGTCCATGTAGCTTCTAGTCTTCTCTCTACCCACTTGCCATGCTCTCACTAGCCTTTCAAACTCCCTGGTTTCCCTTCCCTTTCCTGCTTGTCCAGCTTGGAGTGCACTGACCATTGTCTATATGAAAAATGCCTTCAGTTACACTGAAGAATATTGAGATGGTGAAAATGGGAAACCATCTAACTACCCATCAGCAGGGGAACAAATATATCAGGGTTCATTCATACAACAATTGAACTCTATATATCAACCTGGTTACATTTCAAAAACATACCAACAAGTAGAAAAAGTGACTTGCAAAAGGATGCAGATGTCAAGGCACTGCTGATTTTCAAGTTTCTTTTTTGAAGCAGAAGAGCCCCTCTCATTCCAAACTAAATCTTCCATGGTTCTCTAATACACACAGAAGGTGAGAACAGAGCTCCTCTTCCTGAAGCCGGGAGAGGGTGTCCGGAAGCGCACCTACTCCCACATAGCTGCCCCAGAAGAAGCTCCGTGGAACATGAGGGCTCCAGGAGACACAGACTGGGAACCACTCTGGGCAGTGAGGCCCTTAGGGAGTGAGTGTGAAGGATGTTGACAGGGTCGGTGATTAGATTATACAATCTTGCCAAACTTAGCCACTGCTCACAATTTCAGAACATGCTTTATTTGCTGAGAGAATAAATAAATAAATACCCCTGTTAGATGCATCTGAGAGCATTTAAGGAGTAGGAATCATAGTGAACAGGTTGGTAAGAACCCTGCTTGCCTCTCTTGGCTTTCAGAGAGCCTAAATAACGGGTCCTCCTGGGGCTCAGCAGCTGGATGGCACTCACTCCTTCACCACATCATTTATTAATCTCCCTAGGGCTCTGGTTTCTCCTCATGTCCTTTGTTATTTTCAATATCTTATGGCTATGTGCTTATCAACTGTCATCTTGAAGTGGAGTAAGAATGCTTAGTATCCCCAAATCTCGTGGGCTGCTGCATGTTGGGCTGGGTTAAAAAACAAACAAACAAATAAAATCCGCTTAATATACACATTGAACAAGGTCATTAACTGAAAAAGGTCACAAGACCAGCTACTCAACCCTTGCCAAGGGACACAGCAGCTGTTTCTTCTGATGCCTTGTGTGCATTGCTGGGGGAACCCTTGGTTCCTTCATGCAAATCCAGCTGTCAATAACTGCAGCCAGAGCCAGAGCTGGCAAATTCTTATCTAACTGGGCCTGTCTCCTTGGATTTGTAACATATGCAATATTTCTTGAGGAGAAAGCTTGATGATAGTAAAAAGGATGAGGAAGTATTTCTGTTTATGCAGGCAGATCCCAGCATGTGAACACTCAATACCCTGAGTGTGCAATCCCAACTCTCAGGGAAAGGGTGTGTTGGAGGAGGGGAATAAATTTCTCCCAACCTGGCAATGATTCGGGGATCACTGACTGGGAGGATATCTCCTCTCCTATAGCAAGGTGAAGAATAAGTACACAAATGACTCACTGTACAATTTGTTGATCTAAAACTGAATATGTTTTCCCTGGAGATGATGTGACACTCATGGGGAAGACAGGGAAGTCCCAACTTGGTAAAAAAATAGGCAGGATCTCTTTGTAAAGCTGAAGACTAGCACTACAGAAGGATAGAGGGAGAAGGGAGCCAACAACAATTAAGCACCTAATTTTGCCAGGTGTGCTGCCAAGCAGATTATATACACCAGCTTGCAGAATCACAAAATGACCACTGAGTGATGTTGACAACCCACTTTACAGATGAGGAAATGAAGCCTCAAGGTCACATGGCAGGCCAGTGGCAGAGCAGAGATTCACACTAAGGTCAGTAATTCCAAACAGCATGCTTTTCTAGACTGACACTTGGTTATCTAGAGAGTAGAAGTTCCAGAAAGACGATTAAAAACAAACAATGTAATGAAGGACCATTTAAGGCCCGAGAAAGAGGTTGCTGAATAATAGACTCTGGGAGAGGGAGAGACCCAAGTGGCCTCTGAGGGCTTTAAAGGGACACCATAGAGAGGGGAAAAGCAGAGCACGTGGATGGAGCAGACGTTAAGGCATCTTTCACCAACAGTCCACCTTCTGCTTTAGTTCAAGTTCAAGCTTGCTGTGTTTGTTTTATAACTGATCAGCTGTGAAGCTGCATGCTTTCTCTCTTAGCTCTGCCAAAGCTGGCCATTCCACCCCTCAGCTTTGAGAGGACACCCTTATGCAAGACAGGGTCATGTTGCAGCTCAAGGTTGCCACTTCCTTTCCTCTTCCATCTCTGCCCAGTAGGGAAGCCTTTCCTGGGGGGGGGGGGGGCAGCAGCGAGGAGAGAGGGCAGCTAGAGAGGCTCAGCTAAGAAAAAGATGGCACTGGGAATCCCTGGGGGGGATTAGATGAACGGTTAGTCACTGGAGGCAGAGAGCATTTGAAAACTGAGGGCCCTGGACTAAGCCAGTTTCTTTTAATAGGCAGAGAAAGTACTCAGTGGCAGTTCTCCAGATGTCAATTTTAGCTCTTCCAGAGGGCTGAGAGAACAAGTCCTACTCTTTATAAGGGTTAGCCCTGAAATAGATGTGTCAGGGGCTTATACTTTCTTCTTTTTGTTGCAAGTATGAGTTTCCTTAAAACTTAACTAGATTTTTAAATAATTAAATCTTAAAATCTTTAAAAATCTTTAGTGGTAGAAAAGAACAACAACAATAACAAAACAAAGTAAAAAGTACTCCCTCCTTTCTGTTTATGTGTTTCCCCCTCTCTCTTCCTCTATTCCTACTCTAACTCCTAAATGCTAATCAATATGAATGTTTCCTATATATCATTCCAGAAATACTGAGATGTGTACAGAAACACACACACACACACACACACACACACACACACACACGAATCTTAACCTGACCCTGCCCTCTCAGCTTTATTTCCGATGACCTGATGTGGCTTCTGGCCACAATGGGAAGACAGTTAAATGGCATTTCTTCAGTAATAATTGAGGCTGAGAATTACTTTTACATGGTTATTGACCATTTGATTCTTTTTCTGTAATTATCTATTCTACTCTTTTCTCCATGTTTCCATTGAGGTGTCTTTTTCATTTATATTTTATAAGAACTTTCTATATTTTTCCCTTTTTGACATTTCTTTTTTGACTTTATGATATATTGTCATAGACTTTCATTTCCATACTGTCAAATTCATCACCCCTCCTTCCTTTCTTCCTCTTTTTTTCTTCACTGTGTCTCCTAACTATACCCATCTGTTCATATCCAGATGAAAGGCATTCAGCCAAGGTCAATACTGGTTATTTCTGGGCAGGGAGGACTTAGGTGACTTGTGTCTCATCTCTGCATTTTTCCTGTATGGTTGCATTTTTTTTAAATAAGGATAATATATCAAATTCTTAAAAGGCAGTTGCTACTTAAAAGAAACAATAATCTTCTCTTTTATGACACTGATTTATGTCATGTTAGAATTTTTTGTAATGCTAGATCATAATTATATTATACATATTTAAAAATTTTAAACAAACAGACTGGTATTTTCTGAGATTTTAAAATTAAAAACAGCATTAGTCTGATTATTTATAATTAATGCATTTCATATTATAGTAAATACATATTGGATAATAAGAGCCAGTCAGAAGCACTGCCCAGAATTACATATAAGCATGAGCAGCCATCATCCCTGGCCTGACCAAGCTAATAACATGCCCGGAGCTGGGATCTCAAATTAGTATTTGTAGAGCATCTGATAAAATCATTGATTTTATCATACTTTGCAAATAAAAATTTCCTAAATTTGGGAACTACTCAGGCTGAGCAGCCCTAAAAACTGAAAAGAGATATGCAGTTCAAGTGTCAGAGATGTGAAAAAGCAACCCAAGCTCCAGGGTTAATTTATACCCCTTGGAAACACACACTCTAAATATGCTCTTGCTCACATAAATGAAATCCTGTGATTTTTTTTCTTTGGGGAAGGAAAATAAGGTTTTATTGCCAAACTCTGCCAATAAGGAGTTTCAGAAACAATCTGTTTGCATGGTTTTCTCACGGAACCCTGCTGCAAAGGAATGGATGGAGGGGGTGAAGTCTCTTTCATCAGTCCCTGGGACTGCTTGCTGCCTTCCTTGTGTGGCTCTGCAGGACTTGGTTTATTTTTCTCCATTTTAATGGTTTAGTTCCTAAAATACTGCAGAACTTTTCTACATTCTATGGGAAATAAAAGGACTTTTCTCTTTGGGTGTTTCTCTCACTGCAAAGGAATGAAGAGTGAAAAACAACAGGGAAGATAACAAAACCTCCTTGTATATACTTGATAAATGACTTTTAGATATGGGTTCTCTTGGAGAGTGGTGGCTACCCTGTATCTTTTTATACCTTAGGTAAATCTGCTAAAGAAAAGGGAGCATTGATAAATGTTTAATAATCATTGTTAACAAACAAAAGCAGCTTATACAGGCAGCAGGCCTAATAGTTCACAAAGTACTTTCCATTTTGAGACTTTGAGCAGTTCTGTGATGTGGATAGAGTCTTTTGTGGAGGTTATTATTATTATTTGCAGGGCGTAGAGGTTAAATGACTTGCCTGTAATCAACTAGCTGGTAAACAGAGTCTGTACTACAACTCAAATTTTCTGGTTTTAAAGCCAATGTTAGCCTCACTTCATCAAGTTATTTCTTTAATAATGATCAAAAATTATCTATTTAAAATACTCTAACCTTTATTAACCTCAATAGTAAATAAAAGGAAGAGTCACCCATCAAACTTTGTAGGTATTATGAAAATGAGTGAATTCCTTTTAGACCTGGGGGCAGGGAAGTCCTTCCAACTTAGACTCAAAATTCAAATACAATTGAGGAAAAGATGGAAAATTTGACACATTAAGGAAATTGCATGGCAAAAAATGCTCATAGCAAATTCAGTTAGGTTGCAGGACACAAGATGAACATAAAAAAGTCACTTGTTTTCTAGACAGTAGAAATGAACGATCAAAAAAAAGTAGTTTGGAAAACTAACTTGCCATTCACAATAGCATCAAAAGAACAAACACTGAGGAATGAATTTACCAAATAAGTACAAAGCCTAAGCTCTAAAAAGTACAAAGCACAGTACAAAGAAACAACAGAGAATCAAATACATAGAAAGATATCCCATGTTCATGGACTGGAATAGTTGATATTATTAAAATGTCAATACTCCCTAAATTGAAATACTGATTCAATACAATGCCTATCAAAATTCCAGAGGATTTTTTTTTTTTTTTTTTGGTTGTTGTTGTTTGTTTGTTTTGGCAGAAATTGAAAGGCTGATTCTAAAATACTTATGAAAATGTAAGGGATCCAAAATAGTCAAAATAATCTTTAAAAAAGAAGGAAAAGGGGTATTCATGCTTCTAGATTTCAAAACTTACTGGAAAACAACAATGATTGAGATGATGTGATACTGGTAAAAGGACAGACATACAGATCAATGGAATAGAATTGAGAATCCAGAAATAAACCCTTACACTTAGGGTCAGTTGACTTTGGTAAGGGTGCCAATGGTAAAAAAAAAAAAAAAAAAGTGGTTAAAAAATTAATAAAAATGATCAAAGATTTTTAAAATTTTTAAAATTCTAAGATTTTTCAATAAATGGTGCTGGGACAACTGTATAGCCTCATGCAAAAATAGTGAGGTTGAATTTCTGTATCATACCACATAAACAAAGTAACAAAATGGATCAAAGACATTAATTATAAGACCTTTAAAACTATGGAATGCTTAGAAAAAAATATCAATGTAAGCCTTCATGAACTAGGATTAGGCAATAGTTTCTTGGATGTGAAGCCAAAAGCACCAACAAAAAGAGGGGAAAAAACTAAACAAATTGAACTTAATCAAAATTTAATAACTTTCGTGCTTCAAAAGACACTATCGAAAAAGTGAAGACAACACACTAAAAGGACAAAAGCATTTGCAAATCATATGTCTGATATGCATTTAAAATCTAGCCTCCAGAACATATAAATAACTCCTAAGCAAACAATAAAAAGACAAACAACCCTATTTAAAATGCAAAAAAAAAACCAAACAAACCCTGAAATCAACATTTACCCAAATAAAACATAGAAAGGCCAATAAACACATAAAAATGTACAACATCATTAGTCATAGTCATGAGAGAAATTAAAATAACAAAATATAATGAGATATCACTTTACTCTTGCTAGACTGGCTAAAATAAAAAGACAGAAAATAAAATGTGTTGATGAAGATATGGAGAAGTTGGAATATTTAAGCATTGCTGATGGGAATATAAAATAGTGAGGTCACTTTGGATGTCAGCTTGGTTGTCCCTCAAAATTGTTTTTTCTTTGGGGGGGTATCAAACATTTTATTTTTTAAAATAAATGACAGCAGAATGCATTACAATTCTTATTACACACATACAGCACAATTTTTCATATCTCTGGTTGTATATAAAGTATGTTCACACCAATTCGTGTCTTCATACATGTACTTTGGGCTATGATGTTCATCACATTCCACCATCCTTGCTAACCCCCTGCCCACTCCCTTCCCCTCCCCCTCTGTTCTATCTAGAGTTCTATTCTTCCCATGCTTCCCCTCCCTACCCCATTGTGAATCAGCCTCCTTAGAGAAAACATTCAGCATTTGTTTTTTGGGGGATTGGCTAACTTCACTTAGCATTATCTTCTCCAACACTACCCATTTACCTGCAAATACCATGATTTTATTCTCTTTTATTGCTGAGTAATATTTCATTGTGTATAAATGCCACATTTTTTAATCCATTCATCTACTGAAGGGCATCTAGGTTGGTTCCACATAGCTATTGTGAACTGTGCTGCTATAAACATTGATGTGGGTGTGGCCCTGTAGTCTGCTGTTTTTAATCCTTTGAGTATCAACCCAGGAGAAGGATAGCTAGGTCAAATGGTGATTCCATTCCCAGATGTCCAAGGAATCTCCATACTGCTTTCCATATTGGCTGCACTAATTTGCAGTCATTTACATATATCAGTGACAAATTATCTGAGAGGGAAATGAGGAAAACTACCCCATTTACAATAGACTCAAAAAAAAAAAATACTTGGGAATCAAGTTAATGAAAGAGGTGAAAGAACTATACAATGAAAATTACAGAACCCTAAAGAAAAAAATCAAAGAAGACCTTAGAAGATGGAAAGATCTACCTTGCTCTTGGATAGGCAGAATTAATATTATCAAAATGACCATATTACCAAAAGCACTATACAGATTTAATGCAATTCCGACCAAAATCCCAATGGCATTCCTCATAGAAATAGGAAAAGCAATCATGAAATTCATCTGGAAAAATAATAGACCCAGAATAGCTAAAGCAACCCTTAGCAGAAAGAGTGAAGCAGGTGGCATCACTATACCAGACCTTAAACTATACTACAGAGCAATAGTAACAAAACAGCATGGTTTTGGTACCAAAACAGACTAGTAAACCAATAGTACGGAATAGAGGACACAGAAACTAACCCACAAAATTACAATTATCTTATATTAGACAAAGCTGCCAAAAACATGAATTGGAGAAAAGATAGCCTCTTCAACAAATGGTGCTGGAAAACTGGAACTCCATATGCAACAAAATGAAATTAAACCCCTATCTCTCACCATGCACAAAACTCAACTCAAACTGGATCAAAGACCTAGGAATTAAACCAGAGACTCAGCATCTAATAAAAGAAAAAGTAGGCCCTAATCTTTATCATGTAATACCACATCTAATACCAGGCCCCAACTTCCTTAATAAGTGCAAGAATTAAAACCAAGAATCAATAAATGGGATGGATTCAAACTAAAAAGTTTTTTTTTCTCAGCAAAAGAAACAATCTGTGAGGTGAATATAGAGCCTACATCTTGGGAGCAAATTTTTACCCCTCACACATTAGATAGAACACTAATCTCTAGGGTATATAAAGAACTCAAAAAGCTGAGCAAGAAAAAATAAATAAATAACCCAATCAATAAATGGGCCAAGGACCTGAAAGACACTTCTCAGAAGAAGATATACAATCAATCAACAAATATATGAAAAAAATGCTCATCATCTCTAGCAATTAAAGAAATGCAAATCAAAACTACTCTAAGTTAGAATGGCACACTCCAGTCAGATGACAGCTATTATGAATACAAACAACAATAAGTGTTGGCGAGGATGTGGGGAAAAAGGTACACTCAAAATTGTTAAATATAGAGGAGATACCATATGATCATCAATTCCACTCCAAGTCTTATACTCAAGAAAAAAGAAAAGGTATATCCATGTTAAAAAAAAAAAAAAAACTTACATACAAATGTTCACAGCAGAATTATTCAAAATAGCCAAAGTGGAAACAACCCAAATGCCTATCAACTGATGAATCAGTAAACAAATGTGGTACATCTGTAGAATGTAATATATTCTGCCATAAAAGGAATGAGTTACTGATAAGTGCTAAATGTGAATGAACCATAAACATATTATGCTAAATAGAAGATACCACAGGAAGATGGCATATATATATCGTATGATTTCACATGTATGAAATGTCAAGAACAGACAAATCCATAGAGACAGGAAGGAAACTGGCAGTTGCTAAAAGAAAGGGTAGAGAAGAGAATGGAAAAGGACTACTAATGGGTACATGGTTTTTTAAAAACATTATGGGATTAGATAGCAGTAATGTTTGCAAAATTGTGTAAATATAGCCAGGTGCAGTTGTGCACACCTGTAACCCAGTGGCTTGGGAGGCTAAGGCAGGAGGATAGCAAGTTCAAAGTCAGCTTCAGTAACTTAGCAAGGCCCTGAGCAACTTAGTGAAGTCCTGAGCAACTCGGGGAGACTTTGTCTAAAAACAAAAAACAAAAAAAGGGCTGGGGATGTGGCTTGGTGATTAAGCACCCTGGGCTCAATCCTCATTACCAAAAAAAAAAAAAAAGTATGTAAATATAATAAAATCAAAAATTGGATACTTTAAAATAATGAATTTCATGGAATACAAATTACCTCAATAAAAATGTGATGAGCAAAATTTTTTAAAAAATGACAAATTGGGTGAAAATATTTACCACATATTATCATAGTGAAAGGGGCAATATGTGCAAGATATGGAGAACTTTTAAAGTTGAGGCAAAATAGATTTTAAAAAATTCTATTCAAAAATTGGCAAATGATATGAATAATTCACATAGACAATTCACAAAAATACTAATGTGCTTTAAGCATATAAAAAGATATTCAAAACTCCACTTAAAAATAGAAATGCAAATTAAAACTATGCTGAGATGTCATTTCTTTACCCATCAGATTGGAACTAACTCAAAAACTTGACAATACACTTTACTGGAACAGGTTGTTCAGAAACTGGCATTCTTGCACATTGCTCATGGAAATGCAGCATTTTGGCAATGTAGTACAATTAGCAATAAGACAAAATATTAATAAGTTATGCAATAAGATGAAAATAACAAAGCATACTCCCTTTGACCTAATAGTCCCATGTCTAGGAATTTACTCTGAAGATACAGTACCAACAATATAAAAATAATTGCAAAATATTGACACCTATCTAAATGTCCAAACAGGAAATTGTTTGGGAAGAAACCCACCCTATTAAACATGTGTAAAATGTATTATTTATATACACAAGACAATGATAGAGATTTCTTGAACTGCTATAACATGATTTCTAGATATTATATTAAGTCAAAAAAAAGCAAACATACAAATGAACATAAATAACTTGGTGGGGGTGGGAAGAGAGGCAATGTCAAGGATAAGTATAGATGAATTAGCAGAATGGAAAGTCATTATTTTACATGATCACAATTAAGACTGGTTTCTTTCCAAGTTAATCAATGGATGCTAAAACTACAGGGAAAAAATTTGATGAGAAACAGAATATTTACATAGTCTAAAAATATTTCATTAAAAGCTAAGCTCTGGAACCAACCTAAGTACCCTACAACAGATGAATAAATAAAGAAAATGTAGTATATATACACAATGGAATAATCAGCAATAAACAAGAATGAAATTATGGTATTTGCTGGTAAATGGATGAAACTGGATACTATCATGCTAAGTAAAATAAGACAATCCCCCCAAAACCAAAGGCTGAATGTTCTTTCTGATATGTGGTTGCTAGCAAACAGTAAGGGGTGGGGGAGGGAAGGAAAGTTCATCAGATTAGACAAAGGGGAATGAAGGGAAGCGAGAGGGGATGGGAAAAGTAAAGAAAGAATGAATCAGACATAACTTTCTTATGTTCATATATTGAATACACAACCATTGTAACTTCACATCATCTACAACCACAAGAATGCGAAGTTAGACTCCATGTATTTATAATATGTCAAAATGCACTCTACTGTCATGTATACCTAAAAATAATGAATTTTAAAAACAAAAATATATCTCAGAATGCTTAGTATCTGTGAGGGGGGGAAAATCATTACCATGTAGTGAAGAAACTGTACATCACCATGAATGGATGATAAAAATTAGCATCACCAGTGAAGGACAGGTGGACATTGTGTCTCTGGATGCAACACCTTACCTCTGCCCAGTCTTTTGTAGTGCTCTTACTGAGCGTGCTTCACCAGAGTCTACTCGGAGAAAACATCAGACAAACCCAAACAGAAGACCAGCCTATGAAGCAGCTGCCCTGTTTTCTTCAAAAATTTCAGCATCGTAAATAACAAAGACAGGATAAGAACCTATTCTAGATTAAAGGAGACCAGAGCCATTAAATGCAACACATAATCCTGGATTGGATCTTGTATTGGAAGGAAAAAAGTCAGAAAGGACAGAACTGGGATAATCAACAAAATGAACAGGACTTGTACTAATGTTAAATTTCCTAAATTTGATATTGTGTTTTACTTTGTAGGAGAGTGAATAACACATACACTAAAGTACACTGAAGTATCCATGGGTAAAGGGACATAATGTATTAGATATATTTTTCAAATAATTAAATATACAAACAATTATCCTACAAATTATGTAAATGTGTATGTGTATACATATAAATATCTATATAGATAGATAATATCTATATAAATATATTCATATATATGTGCATAAATATATATATGTATAAATGTCTATATAAATATATAAAATTCATAAATATGTATCTCTCTATAAATACATATATATGTATAAATACACACACACACACACACAGAGGTAAGGAAAACAAATGTGACATAGTACTTTAAAATGGTGAGTTTGGGGCCTCACAAACAGAACTCACTTCCCATTCATACAGTACTAAGAACTTCTGACTGAAAAGGCCTGCTATTCTGAAAGGTCACATTTATATGTGAATCCCTCTGCTGATTCCTGCTTTTGGACATTTATATTACTTTCCTCTAAGCCAATGTGTCCTAAACTGTGACTAGGATAACATTAGTGTTTCAGACTTACTAGATCCCCCTCTTTATTTAAAATCCACAATGGTACATTTAATGCACTATAAAACCATGTGTTAAGTAACTGTTTAATTTTAACTTAAAACATGTTGATATTTTTGAAAAAAACATAAACACACTTTCCAGGAAGACCTACAAACTCTGGTGATATAGTAATATCCTATAGAACATAGATTGGAGAATACTTCTCTAAACTGAACTTAAATCTTTGAATGCATACTGTTATGTTGGGTCTTAGGAGCCATCTCTCATTCCAGTGAATTTTTTTCAGGGGTAATGGCCCTTGGTGGAAGACTCCTAGCATATTATCATTTGATGTCTGTCTTTGAATTTTAGAAATTGGTAGAGCAAAGGTAGAACCAAGACTTGAAGTGTTGATCTATATTTAGTAATTAAAAATTTAGGGGACAACATTTGAAAACCAATTTATATAATCCATTACATCAACAAGCTAAAGAAGAAAAATCACATGATCACTGGATGCAGATAAACATTTGACAAATCCCAACACCCATTCATGATTTAAAAAAAAAAAAATCTCAGTAAATTAGGAATAGAGGAGAACTTCCTCAATTTGATAAAGAATATCTATTTAAAAAATCTATAGCTGGGGCTGGAGATGTGGCTCAAGTGGTAGCGCGCTCGCCTAGCATGCGCGAGGCACTGGGTTCGATTCCCAGCACCACATACAAATAAAATAAAGATATTTTATGTCCACCTAAAAAAAACCCTATATAATAAAATAATAATAATAATAATAATCTATAGCTAACATAACATTTAAAGATAAGAAATTTAAAGCTTTCCCACTAAGATCAGAAACAGGCAAAGATGTCTCCTCTCATCATGGCTTTTCAGCATCATACTAGAAACTTTGGATAATGCAAACAGATAAGAAAAAGAAATAAAAGCTATACAGATTGCAAAGAAAAAAGTAAAACTGTATTTGTTTGTCTTTGTTTATGTTGAAAATCTGAAATTAATTGACAAAAATACTCCTGGAACTAATAAACAATTATATCAAGTTGCAGGATACAAGGTTAACTAAACAAAAGTCAATTGCTTTTTATATGCCAGCAATGAACAAATGGAATTTGAAATTAAAAACACAATAATGCCAGGTGTGGGGGCTCATGCCTATAATCCCAGTGGCTAGGAGGCTGGGGCAGGAGTATCATGAGTTCAAAGATAGCCTCAGCAACTTAGCAAGGCCCTAAACAACTTAGGGAGACCCTGTCTCTAATAATATATACACACATATATTTGGCTGGGGATGTGGTTCAGTGGTTAAGTGCTCTTGGGTTCAATCCCGGTACCACACACAAAAAAACGACAATAATAACAATAACAAAAACCCACAACAACATTTAGTTAGTACCTCCAAAATGAAATAATGGAATTTCCTTAAGAATTTAATTTTATTACAAAATGAAAATTAATAAAACGTGCACAAGACCTACATGAGGAAAACTACAAAACTACAACCTTCATGAAAGAAATAAAAAAATAATAAATGGAGACATATCCCATATTCACAGACAGGAAAACTGTTAAGATGTTAATTCTTCTAAAATTGATGTATAGATTCAATGCAATTCAAATCAAAATCTAGGAAAGTTATTTTATGGATATTGATAAACTGATTCTAAAGTTTATATGTAGAGGCAAAAGACTCCAAATAGCCAACTCAATAGTGAGGAAAACAACAAATTAGAGGTCTGGCACTACAGCACTTTAAGACTTACTATAAAGCTTCAGTCTGGTGTTGGCAAAAGAATAGACAAATAAATCAATGGAACAGAAGAGAAAGCTCAGGACTAGACCCACATTAATATACTCAATTGACCTTTGACAGAGCACCAAAGACAATACAATGGAGAAAAGACATCTTTTCAACAGTGTTGGAACAACTAGACATTCACACATGGGAAAAAAAAAACCAATATAGAAATACAGTTTAAATTTGTCACAAAAAATTAATTTGAAATGAACCACAGACCTAAATGTAAAATAGAAAACTATAGAAAATATAGGTGCTCTTGGGTTTGTGATGACTTTTTAAGATATAACACCAAGAGTATGATCCATGAAAGAATTTATAAGCTGGACTTGATTGAAATTAAAAATTTCTGCTTTATGAAAGACAATATCAAGAGAATAAAAAGACAAGCCACAGACTAGGAGGATATTTGCAAAGATACTTCTGGAAAAAGGACTGTTATCCAAAATATATAAAGAACTCTAAAAATTCAACAACAAGAAAAAAGCAACTTGCTTAAAAATGGGCCAAAAACCTTAACAAGCACCTCAGCAAAGAAGACACACAGATGGCAAATAAGCATATGAAAAGATACTCCAGATCATGTTATCAGGAAAATGCAAATTAAAACCAATAAAATGGTCCAGAATACTGACAACTCCAAGGATGGGGAGCTAAGGGTATTCTCATTCATTGCTGGTGGGAATGCAAAATGGTTTAGCTGCTTTGGAAGATAGTTTGGCAGTTTCTTCTAAAACAATTCTTACCATATGGCATTTACCCACGGGTGTTGAAAACTTATGTCCTTGTAACAGCCCATATATGGACTTTTTATAGTAGCTTTATTCATAAATGGCAAAACTTGGAAGTAACCAAGATATCCTTTAGTAGGTGAATAGATAAACTGTGGTACCTGCAGGCAATGGAAACCTAACAGAAATCTGGACTCCTCCCCTCCCTCACACCCCTACATCTGCGTATGCCCCAGGCCTGTCATTTCTATTCCCCACATGTCTCTCAAATCTGTCCACAGGTTTCCATTCCCAGGGATACCACCTGAATCCAGGCCATCATCATCTCCTACCTGACCTGTGGTGGTCATCTCTGGGTGATTACCCTACTTATTTACCCACCACCACTTTCTCCTTAGAAAATTCCTTCAAGACTAATCATTTGATGGTATCAATCTTCCTGCTTGAAAACCTTCAAATATCCTGAGGAGGAAGCTCAAATTCCTTAACATGACTTTCAACTCTTATCCAAATGATAGCCATCTACGACCTGCATCTTTCCTGTGGTCCAGGGCACGGGGTTATATTCAGTGTTTACTCTTTGTCTCACTTTCAGGCCTTTTCCTGAGCTCTACCCTCTTGCTGGGCTAGTTCTCTCCACCTATTAGTACTTTTTGAAATTGATATTTACATTTAGTGTCTAATCCCTCACATTTCACTTTATACAATCTGCTTACTGTCTTCATCTTTGCCCTAGTGACCAATGAAAGGAGAGAAAAAATTAAAAGGTGTAGGGGTGGGGAACAGAAAAGGAAAGACCTTTGGTAAAGAGAGAAATTCTTAAAAATCTATATGTAGCACTATGTATCTGGCACTGTGCTAAGCACTTTACAAATAATACCATTTATCCTACCAACAAATTCTATTTCCATAGTAAAAGATATCAAGAAGAAGTGACAAAAGGCATCTCTCTCATTTTTATTTTTTCTTCTGTTTTTTTTTTTTCCTGGCAAATTCTTTTCATTCTCCTTTTTATTTCTTTGCCAAGGTTATCATTCACTTGACCAATAACTATGGAAGTTCCTCAAGATTCTGTCATCAGTCAGAAGTTTTCTGTTCTGGCTCCCTCCTCCTCCCTTCCTCCTCCCTCTGCCTAGGTGATCATGACCTCTCTGTATGGAAGTGAACGTCTTCCTGAGCTGCAGCCTGGTTACCTAGTTGCCGGCTGTCACTCCACTCGTATGCCTCACAGGCCTCTCTGACTCACCATCCTAAACAGAGCTCCCCATCTCTGCATTACATGGTCACCCCTATTCCTCCGCTGTAAATGGCCCAAACATCCACACAGGAATCTGGGAGCCATCCCAGACTTCTCACCCTGCCACACACATATATAATCTCTATGTTGTATCAATTATGACTTCTAAATATTTCTTCAATTTGTCATCCCCGTTACCTTCGTCCTACTCCACACCACTGTCATTTTTCGCTTTCACTATTTCAGTAGCCTCCCGACTGATCTCTCCAATTCCACTCTTGGCACAACCTTTCAAATCTATTCTCTACACATCAGCCAGGAGAATCTTGCTTTAAAAAAATTACCAGTTTTAAATCTGGGCTATGCCATTTATTGGCTGCATCCTCCTGGGCATATCACTCAACCTTTCTAATTCCTATCTTCCTTCTCTATAAGCTGGAAATGATATGTTACAAAGTGGTAATAATGATTAAAGAGATGATCCAGATAAAGTGAAAGAATGGGGCACTCTAACACACTGTGAGTGGGAGTATAAATTGTCAGACAAATTTAAAAAGACATAGCAATAATGTATTCTCAGTACCATGTCATTATATCTTCTTTGAAATAACAGGCATGGGTTAGTCTATATTTTGCATTCTCAGAAAAATTTTAAAAAGTGCTCTTCAACCATGCTATGATATAAAGACATGATTGATGTTAGGTATCAACTTGGCTAGGTTATGGGGCCCAGTTGTTTGGTCAAACACCAGTCCAGATGTTGCTGTGACTATGTTTTGTAGATGTGATTGACATTTGCAATCACTTACTTTTAAGTAAAGGAAGTGGCTCTCACTCATATAAGTGGACCTCATCCATTCAGTTGAAGACCTAAAGAATAGCAACAATGACAAAAATCCTGAAATTTCTTAGAGCAGAAGGAATTCAGCTTTAGGATTGTAACATAGAAATCCTGCCCACATTTCCAGGCTGTCTGTGACTGTAACAGAGAAATCATGCCCAAGTTTCCAGCCTGCTGGCCTGTCCTGTGGATTTCTTGCCAATCCCAAAAGCACATGAGCCAATTACTTAAAATAATTCTCTTTCTAAATATATATATTGAGAAAGAAAGGGATCCTACTGGTTCTTTTTCTCCTTAGTACTCTGAGATACTCACTGTAGGATCTTATGGTGACAAAGTAGAATACTAGCTAACTGATACAACTCTAAGTGGCTCCAGGTAAAGTTTTTAGAATGTCATTTAAGAAAAGACTCCCTAGTCAGTTTACTAATATGAGCTCTAAATAAATACCAAAGGATAAAGAAACTTCATGTTGGAAACAGGACTTAAATTTTGCACATAACTTGAGAAAACCCACCTCAGGCTGCTGGCAGATGTGCAACTAGCAGTGGGGACAGTACAGAGCACCCACCTGCTTGGCCACCTAATATGAAAATCTTTGCTGAACATCTACTCTAGGCCAAGTGTTCTGCTTAACCAGAACAAACCACAAAGTCAGGCACTTTCAGGGCTGTTGTAACCACTTGTGATTATGAAAAACTTTGGGTCTAATGCGGCTCTAGTGGCCAGTACATCACACCTTACCTGTAAGAAATGATTGATGGCCACATCGTGCAGTCCCAGGGCTTGCTCTACAGCAGCTAATTCCCTCAAGACTGATACATACTCATGACTTTGTTCACCTTTGCTGATCTCAGTATATTCCAAAGCCTCTTTATAGTAGGGCAAAGCTTCTTTAGATTTCTTCTGAGCTTGATGCATCCTAAAAAAAAAATCAACAATATTATTTTTCAAATAATTAAAATAGAAAATGCTAAAAATAACTGTGGCATGGAGGTCAGGATATGACTCTCTGAACTCTGGTGTTTAGGCTTGTTTGCTTGACAGCTGAGTTTTTTCTCCTCTTGGCAGCTGGGCATTATGGTCAGGAAGATGGACTGTGGGATCACCAGCAAGGTTCACTTACTGATTCCCCCACTTAGTAGACACATGACCTTCAAATCACACAACAGTTTCCTTGTGGGTAATTTAAGGATGATAATAGTGCCCACTTCATTAGGTTATCGAATTAGTTAATTTTCATAAAAACACCAAACATAGTCTCTGATATATATGCACGTGTTAGTTTAAAAAATATAAAATACTTACAAAACAACAATAGCAACCATAAAGGATGCTGAGATCCTGAATCACTGATCTGCTGAGAAATTTCCCACTATTGGTGAGAATGCAAAATATTCTCATTTACTGTAGGAGAGAATATGATTTGGGCATACACTTCTCTGTATCAAAATTATATACATATGGTAAATATGCAAATATTAAATTCTGCAAACTTATCTTGAAGCAATGCTCTGGCAGGGACAAGAAAACACATAAGAATGTTTACATTGGCATGCTCTATAATAAAGGGAAAGTACAAAGCACTTAAATTAACCACTTGGGAACTGTTTAAGCAGGTTACCCTAAGTACATCATACTGTAGAATGTCATATAGCCATTAAAATGTCGGTCCTTACTTATCAACCCAGAAACATATCCATTTTATATTCTTCAATAAAAAGACAGGTTATTAAAATGGTTTGTATATCATCTGATGCATGTGAAAATTTTATAGCTAATCTACATGGACACAAATGCATAGAGAAATGTCAGAAAATGGTCACTAAAATGTTAGCAACAGTTCATTTTCTAAGCAGTTGTATTTGAGTGATTTTAATTTTTTTGTTTATGTTTTTCTACATTTCTCAAATTTCCTTCTATAAAGCTATATTACTTTTATATAAAAAATGCTAATTTAAATGTTATAAGTAAATGTGGCAGTGGGAAAATATTCTTTCAGCTTCTTAGTATAAGAATCTTGCATATAAAAATGTGTCCCTAGATATTTCTCAGCAAACAGAAAGACAAGCATTTAAAAATATTCTCCAAAATATTTTCTAAGACCATTTTCTTTCATGGGAAGATTCTATGTACAAAATTCTTAATGAAAGAATCAGTTCCTCCTATGTTGCCCTTCATCTCAGAATCTTTTTATTATTATCATAATTATTAGTGCACTTTAATTGTGCAAATCAGCGGGTTTCATTGTGACATTTCTCTATATGTATATAACATGCTTTGATCCACCCTCCTTACTACCCTTTCTTACCCCTGTTTCTCCTCCCCTGATCTCCTTTCCCTTGCCAGAAGGCCACCTTCTGCTCTCATGTTGTCTTTCTTTTCTTTCCAATCTCAATATATGAGAGAAAACATGTGATACTTGTTTGAGACTGGCTCATTTTACTTAACATGATGATCTCTACTTCCACCTATTTTCCTGCAAATAACAGAATTCCATTCTTTTTTATAGTTAAATAATATTCCTCCATTGTGCATATATACCACATTTTATTTGTCCATTCATCCATTGATTGACATCTAAGCTGATTCCATAACTTGGTAAATTATGAACAGGGCCACTCTAAACATGGGTATGCAGGAATCTTTTGTATGCTGACTTCTATTTCCTTGGATATATACCCAAGAATGGTGTAGCTGGATCATATAATAGCTCTATTTTTAGTTTTTTGAGGAACTTCCATGCTGTTTCCATGATGACTATACTAATTTACATTCCCACCAAGTGTAGGAGTTCCTTTTCCCTGGAATCCTCACCAGCATTTGTCACTTTTGTGTTTTGATAATGGAGTGAGATGGAATCTCAGTATGGTTTTTATTTGCATTTCCCTGATGTTGAGTATTTTTCCCATGTATTTATTTGTCATCTGTGCTTTCTTCCTCTGAGAAGTGTCTGTTAGGCTCATTTGCCTATTTATTGATTGGGTTACTTGTTCTTTTGGTGTTGAATTTTTAAAAAATATATTCTGGATATTAATCCTGTCAGGTCACTAGCTGGCAAAGATTTTCTCCCATTTATAGACTGTCTTTTCACTGTTGATTGTTTCTTTTCCTATGCAAAAGCTTTATAATTTGATGCCATCTCATTTTTTTCAGTTCTTATTATTACTTTCTGAGCTACTGGAGTGCTTTTCAGTACCAATATCTTTAAGTGCTTCCTCTGTTTTCCTCTAGCAGTGTCAAAGTTTCAGGTCTTATATTAAAGTCTTTGATTATTTTGAGTTGACTCTTTTACAGGGTGAGAGAAATATAGTCTCAGTCTTTTACAGGTGGATTTTCAGTTTTCCCTCTTCAACCATATGTTAAAGAGATTGTCTTTTTTCCAATGTATATTTTTGGTTTCTTTGTTGAAAATCAGATGACTACAGATGCATGGGTTTATTCCTGATCCTCTATTCTGTTCTTTGGTCTATGTATCATTTTTTAATGTCAATATCATGCTGTTTTTGTTACAATGACTCTATATTATATTTTGATATCAGGTATTGTGATGCCTCCTCTTGTTCTTTTGGCTCAGAATTGCTTTGGTTGTTCTGGTGCCACAAAAGTCTGATACAAAAAGGAATTACAATTCCCAAAAGGGACATGGGTAAACTGAGACATAATGGGAGAAAGTGACTAAATAGCTGCAAAAAATAGGTCTTATTTTCAACTCAGTCATTGAATGTTTTTCACATCTGTTTGCTCTCTAAAGGAATTAAATGATAAAAGTAAAGATACTTTTCAGATCTGTGGTTCTGATGACCATAATGGAATAAAATGCTGATTGGACAATTTACAAACCTGTCTGTCTTCTATCATCGTTGAAGAGGTTTAAAACACAGTAAGAGGTTATAGATTAATATGTGCCTGAACCAAGTAAGTTTATAGCTCACAGCAACCCTAATCTTGGAAAGAAAGAGGTTAATAGGTGCCTTATAATGCCGGACTTCCCTTTGACTCTTAATGAGCTTAGAATGTAGTGAATTGTCATCATCTTTGCAATTATCATACTTTACTTTTGCAGAAAATAAAAACCAACTAGAAGCTT
Organism: Marmota flaviventris; assembly: GCF_047511675.1. Lineage (NCBI taxonomy): Eukaryota > Metazoa > Chordata > Mammalia > Rodentia > Sciuridae > Marmota > Marmota flaviventris. The sequence goes on from NC_092499.1 coordinate 148,821,630, forward strand.
TGATAATAGGAAGAGGCTCTGAAATATATAATTGATAAGAAATCACTTAGTTAAAGAATTAGATTCCTGGTAGACAACGCTGAAATAATCCAAAATAGGGGTCAGGAAACTCTGGTCTGGGACCACATTTGCTGTTTGTTCTTGTAAATAAAACTTTTTTGGCATGATGCAATGCGTATTGGTTTATGCTTTGCCTATAGCTGCTTTCAAACTACGATGGTGGAATTGAGTAGTTGTCATTAAAATCATAAAGCCCACAATATTTACCACCTTGGCTTTTACAGAAAGTTTGTTGATCTCTGATTTAGAATTGGGAGAAAGTTGCATACTTTCAAAATGACTTTAGATTTATTTTTTCCACCTAATTTAGCCTAGAGAACTTAGACAATGCCATTGATATTTGAGCAAAGGAAAATCGTCTTCATCTTTTTCCTTTCTTATGTTCAAAAATGATGCAGATTGTGCCAAGGAAGTAAAGAATGGGTCTTTTGTTTCTAAGGCTGCCTGTTAAAGTCATGGAAGACTAATAAAGCAAATACAAACACCAAGATGATTTCATTTGGGCAACTGCTTTAAAAAGAAGCAAATGTCAAAGCTTAGTCAAGCTTCTAAATGAGAGAAAATAAAACATTACGAGGCATGCATTAATTCATATAGCAACAATACTTCATTTCCTGAGATTGGATACTACAGAGAAGTGTTTGGGAGTTTGTCATGATGGAGAGAGACTGTGGGCAACTTATAGCCACTAACTATCTAAGCACAAAGCACAGCTTATTACTCCAAGTTAACACTACATCACTTCTTCAATGTCAAAAAGTCATCCTTCAAATACCTGCCTCTCAGAGAAATGTTTACTGAAAAGAACACAGGATGAAGCCGAGTATAATGGCGTACAACTGGAATCCCAGCTATTTGAGAGGCTGAGGTGGGAGGATCATAAGGTTGCGGACAAACTAGATTAACCAGTGAAAGCCCTTCGAAGAAGAAGAAGGAGAAGGAGAAGGAGAAGAAGAAGAAGAGGAGTTAGAAAAGGATAAGAGGCAGGGCAATTAGTTACAAGTACTGCAGCAGGAGCATGCACACTTAACAAAGCTTGGGTAAGAATCAGATGTCTTTGAACCTTGGATTCCTCATCTAAACTCTGCTGTCTGATGGGATTGCTGTGAGAATCAAGCAAGATGTCAGTCAAGGTGCTTTGCAAATGGAAGTGAGCCATATAGGTTGGTACTGAATGCCTATACAGAATACTATCTTACTCCTCTTCCTTCCCAACCTGCATTCCACCTCAGACTGCCCTCATGTAGAAATGGGCTACCCTGTGGTCTCCCCTCCACTACACAACCAGTTACCAGATTCTGGTAAGTCAAAATAATAGGCAGAATCAATCCAAAGGGATTGAAAATATTGTGCGAGGTAAACATTTTTACTTATCCAACTGAACTTTTGAAAATTTTAATGTGTTATCTTAAGAACAACATAGATTCATCAAGAAAAGTTAGAAAAGATAAACACAAATTTTAAACATATGAAATTACCACAAATACAAATGGCATGAATACAAAAGCTCCAAATGGATGAGAAGCTTACATTTAAAAAAGCAAATCTATTATACATTTGAGAGAAAATATAAGGAAAAGTAATCCCATGACTTTAGGTAGGGAAGGATTCCTTACACAGATACAAAAAAAAGTGCCAAGCAACAGAGAAGATAGGCAGATTCAGTAACATTAAAGATAACAATTTCTGTGCATCAAGCAGAGCAGAAGAAGTTGGAAAGGCAAACTCTACACTGGGTGCACATAGGATACATATAACCAGAATATGACTTGTTGCCAGAAATACAAAGGCTCTCTACAAATTTTATTTTAGCCATGCAAATCCCCTGATAGAAAAAAGAGCAAAAGATGTGAATTAGAGGGGACTGGGGATATAGCTCAATTGGTAGAGTGCTTGCCTAGGATGCACAAGGCCCTTGGTTCAATCCCCAGCACCACCACCAGAAAAAAAAAAAAAAAGATGTAAATTAGATAAATCACAGAAAAGGAATTCTAAGTGACCAAGAACATGAAAAGATATTCAATCCCACCATCAGGGAAATGTAATTAAATAAGCCATGAGATATAATTTTGTATCTATCTGATTGGCAAAGATAAAAAGCCTGACAATGATATCAAATATTGAATGTAGAGTATCTAGAATTTATATACCCTGCTAATAGGAGCATAGGAGCATAAAATTGGTGGAAAGTGTTTGAGAAAACCTGGTAAAGTTGAGGATGTGGATACTGGCCAAGTAAGCAATTACATTCCTGGATATATACCTCAGAGATAGTCTTGCCTATGTCCCCAAAGAGACATAGAAAAGAATGCTCATGCAAATGGGGTCTATAGTAGTAAAAAATTGGAGGTAATTCACATGTTCACTCTCATGAGAATGGATAATTAAATTAGAAGAAAAACAGACAATTAAAACTATATGGAGGTATAAAGAGACTAGAGGTGTATGTATCAATTGATAGGAATATAATTCAAAACTACAGATGTTGCAGAGAAAAAAAGCAGCCACAGAAGGAAACTTGTGAAGTTCAAAAACATAAAAAATAACATTTTTATGGTGATACACATTTGCAACAAAGGGGGATAAACATTCGGGAGAGTGAAAACACTAAATTTGCCATAACAATTGCCTGTAAAATGGAGGAAGAAAACAGGATTGGGGAGAATATATAATGGACTTTCATTTATCGGAAATCTTCTCTTTTGTAAGTTTGGTGATGTGTACATGGAAATTTGCATAATATCTATCCTTCACTATGCCTCAAATATGTTATTTAAAAGATGAACACAGACAACACTGTTGTTCATTATATACCCAGAATGAAGTACATGCTCTACCCTGCTTTCCTTGAAATCGCTGTGCCGTACCATTACAGGGTCCTGGCACTAATGCAACCAGAAATGGAGGCTATCGAGCTAATGCAGCCCACAATGAGCCTTCTGAAGCTCACTGAGAGTACACCATTCACATAAAAGAAAAAGCGAAATAGAAAATAAAATTACTTCAGTTTCACAATATATTTAATAAAAAAGAAATTGAGAGGGAGTACTATATCAAGAAATAACTAAATTATAGTCTTACCTCCATCTCCAACTCACTTAAAGCATCAGTCAATTTCAGATAATCTTGTCTGTTTCCATTTTCTCATATGCAACGTTTGGGATAGCAATATTTTCTCCTTTCCATTTTCATCTACCTGTGGGGGATGCTTTGAGGATTTATTATCTAGTGTGTCCATAATGTGTTTGGTAGCTTTAGGAAACATACTAGACAGATGAAAAGATAGATAATTTTTAACAACAGAATGTGGCAGTATGTTAATTTGGCAGGTCCACAACTTAAACCATGGCATATTTTATTGAATGAAAATATATCCACAGAGATTCCACAGAGCACATGATGACATCTCATCTCAGACAAGTTTCAGGGATCTCACAGGGATGGAGAGTCATTTTAACATGCAATAAACAAATGCAATCTCCTCCGGTATTACTAAGGCAACAGAGAGCTTCCATTTAAAAACTCTAGAATTTGGCGAGAATATTGTACAACAGTTAGAAGGAAAGAGTTTGCAGAAATATTGCCGATGATTGGAATCTGATGAGAAATCAATCCCCAAAGAGGATAGTGGGAGTTTTCTAGAGTCAGAGTGAGGAAGAACTTACACCTAGGTCTCTATCCATACAAGCAGAGGCTTTGCTGTTGAACACATTGTGAGAACTCCCTTCTGCATTAGTGAATTGTGATCCAAACTGTGGTTAGCAGCCTGGACACCAGAGTTTGACAGACCAGGCTCTGCTCTGCCATGTCTTCACAGTGACCTTGGAAATGACCTCCCTTCTCTCAGCCTCAGATAATTCATTTGAAAATGGAAATATAATAATATCCACCTCACATAAAGGGCTGAGGATGAAATGGCTGAAGTATGCAAAGCACTTAACAACAACTTGACACAGTAACTGATAGCTAATGTGATCCGGCCTTTTCTTCTCCCCTCCCTCCTTTCCTCTTTGCTTCCTTTCTTCTCTCTCTCTCTCTCTCTCTCTCTCTCTCTCTCTCTCTCTCTCTTAGAGTCTACCATGTACCTTGATGCTTTAACATGGTGTCCATTTAATATTCACAGCAACCCTCTGAGATCCTCTCATTTTCACACTATCAGAGGAGTAGAGTGAGCCTCACAGGAAGCAGGGTACTTGCCCAAGTTTCTACTGCAGGATAATCTGAACGAACACTGACTTGAGCCTAGGGGTTCTGACTCCAAAGTCCATGTTATTAATTGTACAATGTCATACTGCCTAGACATACTTGGCAGGTGTCCTGTTCATACTCTGAAGAAAGAAAAGTGTTTGCTTATTCCTGGGCTAGTTCAACTTAGCCACACCAGGCCATTTCCTCACTGGGCAAGGTTTGGAAGCCTCCAAAGACAGTGTCAGGGAGTCACAGGGAGTTAGACCATCAAATCATATGTTTTGGAGCAGCAATCTCAATTGGTCATTATCCTCAAGCCACACAGAAAAGTAATTTTTAAAGGCGAGTGGGTATACAGGTGCATTGGTGTAGGCTTGTATACATAAAGACCATGATCTGTTGGTCACCAAAACAGAACACAATTCTGAACTCTGTGGGGGAAACTTTCCTGTTTTTCACTGGTTACTTTCTAAATTTAGCAGATTTAAAGAAATATTACACAGGTACACATGATTGGGATCCCAAAAACTATTACTGAATGCAGTAAGTTTGGGGCAGAGGAGGAGACATAGAGGGAAGAAGCTTCAGGCTGAATCAGGGATGGATGGCATGAAACATGAGTCACCCTGAAGCACTTATCTGTCAGACCAGGGAGAAAGGCACTGGCCAGGCCTAATGGGCACCATAAAAGGAGAGGCAGATGGAGGAAGAAGATACACTAAAAGATACCCTTTTAAGAGGGACATAAATCCTACAAGAGCTGCCTGAGAAATTATCCTGACCTTCTACTTCTAAGACCTGCCAAAACAAAAGGCCCTTGTAGATCAAGGGCAACTACAGAAATGTACAAAAACGAAGCCTTATTTTTTTCCTGAAGCATATCAGTTTAGACCAAATATTCACATTTCAACAAGCAAACAAAGCAAAGTAATTGAATGATAATCATGTGGTTGAGACATATGTGTTCCAGGGAAGATGTCACAGTAAAGAATCAAAATTAAAAGAAATGAAAAAATTTAAAACAACTCTGCTAAACATGAAAGTAACTTTGTAGAACAGCTTGGAATGTGAACTTAAGTTCTTTTTGTTTATTCAGCATAGATGTATACATAGTCTGCCATCTGCTGGCAAGGCTTGGTATTGCTGGTTTGGAAAGCACTCCTGAGAAAGTGCCAGTGGCAGAGGATAGTTTACTCTTTTTTATAGCAACAGGGTTCAACCCTAAGTACTGATACATTAGTTGGGTCTCAGCAGATGCAACACATATCAGATCTTGGACCTATGATTTGTCTATTTTCTGCCTAACAATATAGAATAGTGTCTAATTCTGGGCAGGAAGAGATTTTGGGTGAGTCTGGGGTAATTCCTCTCAAGCACCCACAACTCTCTTTTTCCTCATATAAATGGAATCCTATAGTATGTTTTTTTGTTTGTTTGTTTTACTAATTATGTTACAAGAGTCATCCATGATGTTAAGCTAGAAGTCTGACAATCTGTATGAACAGATCACAATTTGACTATTCTACTTTTGATGAACATTTGGGCTGTTGCCAATTCAAATAATGCAGTTTTGAACATATTTGGCTGTGTCACTTAGTGGATAAAGGCATGCATTTTTATATTTAGGAGTGATATTGTTGGGTCAAAGGATATTCAAATATTCAAATTTGAATACAAAATGCCAATTGGTTTTCTAAAGCAGTTATATCAAATATACTCCAAATAGCAGCATGTGAGAGAACATATCTGAGTACCACATCTTTGCCAACCCTGGATATTATCAGTTTCCTACAAAGTTTTAGCCATTCTAGTGGGACTGGAGTAGTAACTTATGACTTTAGTTTTCATTTCCCTGAACATGTTTACTATACTAGTGAGGTGGTTATCCTATTCTGTGAAAAATCTATCATTCAATTTTTCTATTCAGTTGTTTGTCTTCATTTTAATCATATCTGGGGTTCTTCACAGATTCTCTACATGACAATTTTTTCATCTGTATTTACTACAAATATCTTTTTCTTCTTAGTGCTTACCTGTGGTGTTAAATATATGGTGACTTAAATACAGGCCAACATGAGCCCAAATAGGGAAAGAGTATTAATGTGGTCACATGTCCTTGTATTGTCCACGAAACAGTTAATTGACTAATTTACCATTGGATTATAATAAGTCAGGGAAATAAATGATAAATTCAATAAAAATCATTAAAAAATAAAACAAGGCATAACTTACGAATCAGTGGGTAAGAAAATGGAATGATAAAAATATTTGACTAAAAGAAAGCAAGAAAGGAATAGGAAAATTGGTAGGATGAAAGGAAACTTAAACACAAATAAAGATTTTAAAAGATGAGGAAAGGTATTTTAGGAAAATTTGTACCAAGAGAGCTATGGTATAATATCAGGCAAGATACAGAGATGGGGACAAAAAGACTGATTCAACAGAGTAATAGATTAAAAGGATATGTTGCTGTTGAATTCTCCTCCCCTCCACAAAACAGCCCCATAGTATATATAACAAGTACCAGAACCTGGAGATGTGGATAGACCACTAATTGCCCTAGAATATTTAAACATACTCATCTTAAAAACTCATATATTAAATTGGCAAAAATAAAGATGCAAATTTGAATAATAGAATAAGGTCAACCTAATTCAGATGTATTAGAACATTAAACATAATAAAGACTAAAATTTCTCTTGAACCACATTTGGAACATTCACAAAAGTCAACCATGGACTAGTTCACAAAGGAATCTTCAATAATTTCAAGAGATCAATAACATGAAACTATGTTTCTGTGCATCAGGCAATAAATTAGAAATCAGTGCATCAGAATACCTTGAAAGATAACATATATCTGCATATTAAAATATACATCATTGAATAATCTTTGGACTAAGGAGTAATTTCTAAACTAAGTTATAAAATACTAAGAACATGAAGACAGTGATAAATGTTGCATGTTAAAGTATATGAGATAGAGCGAAAGCAGGTCTTATTGGGAAAATTCAGATAATATATTTGATATTAGTGTGAGAAACACTTTCTAAACAAGCTCCTAACATATAAATTAAATGTAAAAATGAAATTTGAATTTGACTCTAGTGAAATGAAAATTTCTATTCCAAGAAGAACACTGCAGTCAAAATTAATAAATGGGCAATAGATGTAAGAAAATAGAGGCAATATTATTAATATTCATAACATACAAGAAAGTTTTGATTGTCAAAAGGAAAAGCATACGGAATCCCAAAAGAAAAATAAGAAAGAATACTAATAGGCTATTCACAAGTGAGGAATCTGAAATAGCTAAGAAGCATATGAGGAGGTAATTGAACACTTTAATAAAAAATGTAAATAGACTTAAAAAATAATTAGATAACACGTTACATGCATCAGGTTAGCAACAACTACAAAGATCAACAAGGACAAACATTGTTGGGGAGAGGAGAAAAAAAGAAATCCATCTGTCCTGCAAACAGGAATGAAGATGGCAGTAGCAATTGGCCAGTGCTTACAGAACTTGAAGTACATTTCTCCTCTGACCCAGCAATCCTGAGATATAAACCTCAGAAAGAGTCTCACTTACATAAGTAAAGATGCATATAAATATTGGTGACAGTACTGCTGTGTGGGGACAAGCTGAGGATCTGTTGCTAGGAGGATGGAAAAGCAAAATGTGGCAAAGACACAGGAACTAAAGTACAGGTGACAATTAAAAAGTTAAGAAACAGAATAAAATATGTATTGTGGCTGCAGCTCAGCAGCAGAGCACTTGCCTAGCATGTGTGAGGCACTTGGTTCAATCCTCAGCACCACATAAAAATAAACAAATAAAATAAAACCATTCTGTCCATTTACAACTACAAAATTTTTTTTTAATTTGCAAACTTAAAACACATAAATACATAAATAATACTAATACATAAAACAATACTATTTTTTTGGAGATCCTTATTAGAATACAGATCATCATTAATATAGATATCTATGCTGTGAGAGGGGAGAGAATGAGGGTGAAAATCTGAGCTTAAGGGAAAAATTTAATTTACAAAAGCATACCAAAGGGCTTGCATTGACAGACTAATGTTGACCTAACAGTCCGGAAAAACACCAAACAGAACAAAATAAGAAGGTAGAATTGTAGTCACAAAAGATAATATCTTTAAAAGCTTGAGTCTGAGTTGGTCTTTCTCAGTTTCTATTCATATGGTAGCATTACATGTGTTCTCCTGGGGTCCTTTGCTATTACCTCTCTTAAAATGATCCCACTGGTTCTGTGAGTTCTCTTGGTTGTGAATGTAAACTGAATTCTTCCAGCTTTGGCTAAGGGTGGTCATGTAGGTCGACTGGGATTCTTTGCCTCTTCTAGAGTAGACCTTTCTCCACCCTCTTTCCCCACTTATCCAACTTCTGAAGAGCATGGATACTCTAACATCCCACACTCTGGGGAATCAACATGGGGTTGGGCTTGGGCTTGGGCACAAAACCAAGGGCCCATCACTTTCTCTTTATAACACTTCCAGGTTAGGTTATTTGGTGAGTGTGGTGTGGGATGAGGAACAAAGAACAATCCTTTCAACATCACAAACTGGATATGTTTAAAGGTCTTTCTCCTCGGAGGTCCTTGTCACAAAAATCAATCTATTGAAGATATCAGAGAGAGCGAAGAAAATGAGAAAGGGAAAGGACACAGGGCAGCAGATGGAGAGGGGGAGCAGGACGAAAGTCAAGGGGATGATGATCAGGACTGTAGGACCCTGGGTGGATATGAGAGCACTTGACACCAAGTGAAGTGTCCTGAATGTATGTCTTGGTAGGGGCTGCTCTGACATGACTGTGCTCCTCTTCTACATCTGGACAATGGCTTTGGGAGAAGCCATCAACACAGCCCCATGAAGAAGCTCCTTCTATCTGAAGACAGATTCTACTGGAAAAGAACCTCTAGCAGCCATGCATACAAAGTCTTAAACTTGAAACTCACTGTGCAAATGACAATTTGATCCGTGCTTGGATTTCTATCCACTCTTCCTGTACAATCCTTCCGCATTGTAGCAGCTCCTTTGAAAGTCTCTCTGCTTTTCTCAAATTCTCTGTAGCTTCTTTAAATCTGAACTGTGTTTAGGAAAGTTTCCTCTTGGTTCTAGATTCTGGGACCCCAAGTCTTGGAACTTTCTTAGCTCTTACCCTTCCCGAGTCATCTGTTAGCTTTTTATTTGACCTTGAGAATTATATATAAGTATTATATGAGCAGTATTTCTATGTGTAAAGATCAGAGACAAAAGGATACTTTTGAAGAGAGAGTAGGGCTTTCCCCAGGGTATAGAACAGTTCTATGGAACACTTGAAAACATCTGAATTGTCAGTAAAGGGAGGCACAATGGAGTCGGTGAGGATTTCTTTGGCTTTTTCTGCGTGTTGTTTTGCTTGCAGTGCATATCCTATGGACAGAGAAAAAGAAGTCTCAGTTTCTCTTATTCTCAGATGGATATCAATACAGTTCTCTGTGGCTAGCAAATCTAACAAAGTCCCACCACATTGTCAAGTGGCACATGGAGATGTATTTGGGCAGTAGGGATATTATCATGACAGTAGTGACCAAAGAATTGTTTTATATCAAGTGCTCAAGAAAAAAAAAATATTCCCCAAATGGCCTTTTTAGAAATTAAGAAACCTGAACAAGCTGGAACTGAAAAACTTTGAAACCTCACCAATATCAGATGTAAAACATGTGACCGATAATTATTTTTAAAAAAATGGTATACAAGGACTATTCTGGGAAGGAAGTAAGTTATTCATGAATCTTAATCCTGGCTTTGTGACAGTGACAGCAATCTTAATGAAATACAAAAAAATCTAAATCTTCTGCTCACCTGTCTATAATTGTGCTGTTAGAGTTATTTTCACAATACAAATATGATGATATCTTTAAAACTTACAAACACAATTGCAGTGAGGTCATGAACCACTGCCATAATCTCTTTCTGTGGGGTACTAAGCTAATATGAAACTAAATAGAATGATGAAAAATTACTACTGAGAACTGATTTCCCACAGGATTCCAGTGCTCTTCCACAGGCTTATTAATCTGTGAGTTGGTGATGCAAAGTTCACCAGCTGGGATCCAGTGCTTTGCACTTCCCACATTCCCACCCTCCTCTCCTGCACCGATAACCCCCTTTCACTGACACCCACACACTCCTGGGCCTATGTTCTGAATTACATGGAAGTGAATCTCAAATCTCTGAAAAGTCTGTCAAAATATGAAGTTAATTATGTTTTCACATCTATAAAGCAGAAACAATATACTTTCTAATGGAGAAAGTCAGGGCTATGCTCTTCATGTGAAATCTCAGAACTTTATGCATCTTATACTTTTTCAAAGCATATACTCAACTGCTTGCTAGAAATTTATTAGTGCCAATGGTACATGTAATATATACCAAAAGGCATTGCAGATTGCATTTCCAACTTAGGTCCCTTACCTTAAGAACATGAATTTGAACCTACTAGAGGCAGCATAGGTCTTGAGGTTCAAGAACATTGGCTCTGCAGTCAGACTACCCAGGAAGAATTCCCTGCTCCACTACTTACTAGGAAAATTTGTCCTCAGCTTCCCCAACTGCACAAAAAGGATAATAATAATACCACCTCATGAGACTGTGGTGAAGATGGAATAAGGTTATGTATGGAAAACAGCAAGGTGCCTGGCACTCAGTAAGACCTTACTAGATACTAGACTGCTTTTACTTTTAACTGAGGAAGAAAGATTCATGCAGAAAAGAAGGAGGTTATAGAAGGAAAGCATTACTTGAAAACCAAGATGGCAGGACAGTAGGACTGGCATGCAAAATCTTAGGTCAGAGTCTCAGATCAGCTACTTATTAATAGTGTGATTTAGAGCAAGTTGTTTCAACTCATATTGTTGTTTCCTCAGAATCTAGAAAATGGTGAGCGGGGGAGAGCGTAGGTAAAAAGATGATCTCTAAAGTTCCCTCCGGCTCCAATGGTCTTTGATCTAACAGGTAAGACCAGTCTATAAGCTTTGGCCAAAATTATTGGGTGTTAATTCTATGCTTGGCATTGTGGCATTTTCCACTTCTGTTGCTTTATTTCCTCCTGGAACCAACCCTCGGAAGTTAGTGCCATCATCATCCTTATCATAGCTTTTCAGTTGACGAAGCTGAGTGCGGAGATGCAGTCTTAGACATCTTGTCCTAGGTTGCATAGTCAGTAACTAGAAGACACCATATCCTGGCTATATGTTGTTTTTGCCTTCCCTGCATCCCTTCTCTCTTCTTCTTTTTCTTTTTGATATGTTTGGCCCCTACACATCCAATCTGTGTGACCTAGCCAAAGCCAGTTTCTTCCCAAGCATCCACAGAAGTGAAAAGTCAGATCTGGTCAATCAGACTATTCCTGGTCTGTGGTACATAACTCAAATTGGTCTAATTAGGATGTCCCCCAAACCCTGAAGGGTTTTGGTGGTGGGACATTCTGTCTCTCCTGGGAATGCTTAGAAGGGAAAACTAAGGTTATTGGCAGATTTGCCACTAACATGTGGTCAAAGTTTGGCTAAGAATGGAGCCAATACCAAGAAAAACAGAGCCAACATAAATATACATTGGAGAAAAGAAAGGCTCTTCAACAAATGGTGCTGGGAAAACTGGAAATCCATATGAAGCACAATGAAATTGAATCTCTATCTCTCCTCCTCCACAAAACTCAACTCAAAGTGGGTCAAAGACCTAGGCATTAGACCAGAGACCCTGTGCCTACAAGAAGAAAACATAGGCCCAACTCTCCATCATGTCAGCTTAGGAAATGACTTCCTTAACAAGACTTCTAAAGCACAAGAAGTAAAATAGAGAATCAATAAATAGGATGGTATCAAACTAAAAAGCTTCTTCATAGCAAAAGAAACAATTAAGGAATGTGAAGTGAGAGCCTACAGAATGGGAGAAAATCTTTGCCACCTGCATCTCAGATAGAGCATTAATCTCCAGAATATATAAATAACAAAAAACTTAACACAAAAAAACAAAACAAAACAAAATAGCCCAATCAATAAATGAGCAAAGGAACTGACCAGGCACTTCACAGAAGAAGAAATACAGTCAACAAATATATGAAAAAATGTCCAACATCTCTAGCAATTAGAGAAATGCAAACTAAAAATCACACTGAGACTCCATCTCACTCCAGTCAGAATGGCAATTATCAAGAATATAAGTAACAAAAAATGTTGATGAATTTGTGGGGGAAAAGGCACATATACATTGCTGGTAAGACTGCAAATTGGTGCAACCACTCTGGAAAGCAGTCTGGAGATTCCTTAAAAAAAAAAAAAAAAAACTTAAAATGGAACTACCATTTGAACCAGCTATCCAACTCCTCGGTTTTTGCCTAAATGACTTAAAATAAGCATACTACAGTGACACAGCTCAATTCACAATAGCTAAGCTATGGAACTAACCTAGATGCCCTTCAACAGATAAATGGATAAAGAAATTTGTGGTATATGTAAACAATGGAATATTACTCAGCCTTAAACATGAATGAAATTATGGCATTTGCTGGTAAATGAATGGAACTGGAGACTATCATGCTAAGTGAAATAAGCTGATCCTCCAAAAACTAAAGGCCAAATATCTTCTTTGATATGGAGGAAGAATACAAGTTCATTGAATTAGACAAAGAGAAATGAAGGGAAGATAGTGGAGATGGGAATAGGAAAGACAGGAGAATGAATCAGACATAACTTTCCTATGTCCATATACGAATACATGACCAGAGTAACTCCATATCATGTACAACCACAAGAATGGGATCCTAATTAGAATAAGTTATACTCTATGTATGTAAACTATGTCAAAGTATATACTATGTCAAAGTTATACTCTATGTATGTATACTATGTCAAAGTATATTTTTTATATATAAAAAAGAACAAATAGAAAATATTTTTAAAAAGCAAAGAAAAATAGAACCAATGCTGAGAAAATAGAAATGGAAACCTGGCCACTTTGTTTGAACATCAGATATGCTAAGTCTAAAGGAAGCCTTACCCTTGGATTTTTAAGTTTGTATAAGCCAATACATTTTAGTTATGCCAATTTGTTATCTATCTATCTATCTATCTATCTATCTATTTATTTATTTATTGTTATTTAGAGTCAAGAGACTCTCCATCAAAAATGCAAATAGCCAGGTGCAGTGGCCCATATAATCCTAATGGCTTGGGAGGCTGAAGCAGGAGGATTGCAAGTTTTCAAAGCCAGCCTCAGCAACTAAGCAAAGTCCTAAAGCAACTCAGCAAGATCCTTTCTCTAAATAAAATATGAAAAAGGGCTGAGGATGTGGTTCACCGGTTAAATACCCCTGGGTTCAATCCCTGGTACCAACAAAACAAAAAAATGTGAATGGATTCCCTTATTCCTTGTCTTGTGTTTTGTTTTTCCTGCAATACCTTCTGACCTAATAGATTGTCTCCTAAGAACCCTAATATTTTATATATATATATATATATATATATATTTTTTTTTTAAACTGTAGATGGACACAATACCTCTCTTTTACTTATTTATTTTTATGTGGTGCCGAGGATCGAACCCAGTGCCTCACACATGCCAGACGCGTGTGCTACCACTGAACCACAACCCCAGCCCTGAACCCTAATCTTAAGATCATGAAAAAACAAAACCCAAAGATTACAGTTTTCCTTTCCTTTTCCCTTTGATTATTATTATGTTATATGCCTTATTAACTCAAAAGGAAATGGCTTCTCAATATTTGAGGAGAATATCCAAAACCTAGTCCTTCTAGTTAAGTGTGAATCAGATTTGGGGAGCATAGCAGTAACCAACTAACTGGTCCTCCTCCACTTGAGATGAGCTCACCTTTCATCTGGAGGTACCCTTGAGCCAGATTGACATGTGCCTCTGCTATTTTCCAATGGGAGTTGCCGTAACAAATTCTTGCCAATGCTACATAACGCACAAGCTCCTTGACAGCCTGTTTATACTGTTAGGAAAAGAAATGAGCTTATTAGTTAGATGGCTTAAAACTCAAGAGTTACAAAGTATAACATCTACTTACACTCTTATCCATGCAACATTTATTGAGTGTCTAATATGTTCTCAACATGGCTCTAGGCACTTGGGATACATCACAAAAAAAGATTCATTTTACATAGTAGGGTGCTCATATGGTCAGGTGAAATAAATAGTAAACATAAGAAATGAATACAATATATAGTACATTTAAAAGTGAAAAATGCAATGGAATAAATAAAAAAATTTTAAAGTAGAACAGACATGTAATCATCCTCTAGGTTTTCCAACTGTCCCTCCATTAATGGCTCCTGCATATTCAGGTACAAGTGGGCAATTGGTAGTAGTTTTCAAATGACACATTTTCATTCTTGATTTGAAATCTTCCTTCACAGCCTATGTCAGTAGCATAGCAAATAAAATCAGCAGGACTGGCAAGCAGACTTTATTAAAGCAGTGGGAAGCACATTTTCACTCAGAGCTAGGACAAAAAGAATAAGAACCGTGGATTCCCAGCTTCAGGTCAGCCCAGAGGAGCTACATATTCAAAGCAAGGCTGATAATTTTAAAACACAGTTTTGAAATTCTTTGACATTCTTTCCATCCAGAGATGAGTGGGGATGTCTATGTCCCCTTCACTTTGGATCTTAACTCTGAGACTGTTTGATTCATTTTACATGGTAGAGTGCTCATATGGTCAGGTGAAATGATTAGTAAACATAAGAAATGAATACAACTTATAGTACATTTAAAAGTAAAAAATGTAATGGGATAAAGAAAAAAAAATTAAAAAGTAGAACAGACATGTAATCATCCCCTAGGTTTTCCAATTGTACCTCCATTAACAGCTCCTGCTGTTGTGGAGAAAATGACGTGGTGCCAGTTTTCAGGCCCAAGTTTTAAGGAACTGATGGCTTCCATTTCTCTTTCTTCTTGGGTGTCACTCCTGGAACCTGAACATGGGCTAAATTATGTCCCTTCCAAATTCATATGTTGAAGTTTCAATGTCCTGTACCTCGGAATGCAACTATATTTGGAGATAAGGCCTTTAAAGAGGTGATAAAGTTAAAATGAGGCCATTAAGAAGGTCCTAATCCAATATGACTGATGTCCTTACATAAGAAGAGAAAGAGAAACCAGGGATGCATGTGCACAGAAAAAAGGACCTTGTGAGGACACAGAGCAGCCATCTGGAAGCCAAGGAGAACAGCGTCAGAATGAAATCAATCTTATCAACCCCTTCATGGACTTCCAACCTTCAGAACTGCAAGAAAATACACTTCTGCTGTTTAAGACCCACAGCCTGTGGTATTTTTTTCATGGCAGCCCTAAAGTAAAGTAATACAGAACCCAACCACCTTACCACGAGGAAGACTAAGTGACTCCGTGGAAAGGCATGAACTGCTAAGACCAATTAATCCACTCAATGCTCTGTCAACCATATGAGTGAGCCATCTTGACAGTAGAGCTCCATGCCCACCTAGGCCAGTAGATACTACATGAAGCACAGCTGAGTAGACTCCACTGGACTATGCACAAATTGCAGGCTCATGAGTAAAATGAATGATTTGTTTCACTCACTAAGTTTTAGGGTGTTCAGTAGCAACAGATTAGCAAGAATAGCAAGAGAAGAGATGGGAGGTAAGACACCTAATAAAAACCAGCTGAAGTGGGCAAAGAGGAAGAAAAATAGGAATGAGAATAGAGTTGTGGAGAAGGTCTAGAAGACCCAGTGTGCATGTTGGGCAATGCCAACTAGAAACACTTTAACCCTGAAACAATATATTTTTTTTCTTGACAAAAACACACATCCAGTTAACCACAGGAGAGTCACTTCTGTGACCCAATAGGAGGAAGGTGAGGGAGGATGCTTACCCCATAGCACTGAAAGAAGGTGGGGCTGTGGCCATTTTCTACAGTATCATATTTCTTATTACAAAAGTAGTGCATGCTTGTCAAAATGCAAAAGAGCAAAAAGGTGAAAACTAAACATCATCTGCAAGCTCACCTTCTGGAGATAATGAGGTAACTAAATATCCCTTTATTCATTAATTTCATGAATCTATCTACATACTTTTTCTTTTTCAAAACAGACTCATAAGCTGTAGGTTTGCAACCTGTTGTTCTAAATTTATGAATATCCCCCATATCATCTTCTATGATAAAAGTTTTAATGGCTGCACAGCATTTTATTGCTTAGACAAAATATAATTGAGTTACTCAATCCACTGTTAATGGATATTTAGTTTTTACTTAATGTTTTACTCTTTGATTAGCATGTATGGATATAAGGAACAAGGAAGCCCAAGATGAACCTAAAAAAATCTTACTGTGTCATAACTTAAGAATGTACTCAAAGAGTGAGTAGTAAATCAGGGACTTAGCCAGCTTGAAGAGGCCCCCACTGGAAATATTGGACAATTCAAGCTTTGATAAAAATGATGGGTTGTAAAACACAATTTTCTGAACTTGTATTGATATAATAAATGAACAGCAAATGAAATGTGAAGAGAAAGCTCTTATATGGAACACAAACAAATAAATGCTGAAAGAATACCAAAGTCAGAGATTTGCTATTTGACAAATCTCATAGTAATGATGGATTCAGGTGAGAATCATCAGTGGATGCTAAAACTAAGGGGTGAAGTTTTAAGTATATACACAGTCTTGATGCATCTCCCCACAAAATACTTACTTACAAAGGAAAAAATAGTAATTCTACAATGTACAAGCCTGTCAGACAGTACCTTAACCCAGTGTTCAAGGTTAGCATCACAGTAATGAGACAAATTATGTCTCCTATGACGCACCCAGAAGGCTCTAGAGTCGTGCTTGTGCTACTCCTGCCTCAAATGCATAATCTGAGTTGAATGACAAGGAAAGATAACACAAATTCAAATGGAGAGATGGTCTACAAAATAGTTGGAATGTGCTTTTTGAAAGCACTGAGATCATGAAAGACAAAGATGGGTTCACTGTTGCAGATTAAAAGCAACTAAAGAGACATGATATCTATATTCAACATGAAATCATGGATTGGACTATGGATCTGATTTTTTCCCCAAAAATGACTTTTTCATGGAGAAATATGGATACGGCTTATAGATTAGGTAATAGCATTATACTAATAATAATTTCTTAATTTTAACCCTTATTTTTAGGGACTAGACTGAAGTATTTAGAGGTAAAGGATCATAATATCTGTAACCTACTCTCAGACAAAACATGAGTGAAAGAGAGAGAGAGAGAGATAAAGAGAGAAAGAATAAAGGTGAATAATAAAGTGGGCTGGGGGTGTGGTTTAGTGGCAGAGTGGGTTTAACAAGCATGGGGTCCTGGATTTCATCCCAGCTGAAAAAACAATAACAACAACAACACAAACAAAAAAAGAAAAGAAAAACAAACAAACAAAAAACCAACAAGCCCTAAAAAAAAGCATAAAGAAAATGTTAACAACTGGTGAAAACTAACCTAACCTAACTCAAAAATTATTATAAAATAAAGTTAATGGATATTTTTTCCAAAATTGATATTTTTAAAATTTTTTTTAGTTGTAGATGGACACAATATCTTTATTTTTATTTATTTATTTTTATGTGGTGCTGAGGATAGAACCCAGGGCCTCACACGTACAAGGCAAGCGCTCTACCACTGAGCTACAACCCCAGCCCCCAAAATGGATATTTTTGAAAAAACTTTTTGTAGTTTTAGATGGACAGCATATTTTCTTTGTATTTGATTATTTTTATGTGGTGCTAAGGATCGAACCCAGTACCTTATACATGCTAGGCAAGCACTCTGCCACTGAGCTATAGCCCCAATCCCCAAAATGAATATTTTTAAAAGTAAAGAATACCATGTGGATCCCCTTTGATTCTTTCAGGATCTTCCAGGGCACAAAGCACTCAACCCTCAAGGCCCTAAGTGAACTGATGGTTTTTCCAACCACACTGCATTGCAGCCCAGTACCTCCACTCCTAACACTTGTGCCTACCTTGCAGATCTTACCTTGCTCTTTCCTATCCCTAAACTCATTTCTTCCATGCTGGTTCTTCTGTTTCTCAGTTCTCAGCTCATTTGTTACCTCCTCACAGAGGCCCTCCCTGACCACAGTGGGCCCACTATCTGGTTTACTGACAATGTCAATTGCCCTGTAGCTCCATGAGGGCATGTACTTTGTCCTGTTCACTTTGGTGTCCCAAGAACCAGAGATCACAGAAATGTTTTAGTACCATCTGGACACATAAAAGAGAAGATAGTTCTTTATATATGCTAAATGCCTTTGGGCATTAGGATTAATTCTCTTGTAGAACTTTGGTTGAGGAAAGCTACTGACCAAAATCCTACCTACCATAGGGCCTGGCACATGGTAGGTACCAAATAAACATCAGGCGTATAATTAATAAGCACACACTCAAAACCAATTCATGACCTCTTGCTTTAATCTTGCTCTTCTACTATATTCACTTTATGGGTGAAAGGCACAGGCAAAGCCTCCAATCATCTGAGCAAACTGAGACCTAACTTAGGGTCTTCCATACCCCATCTGCCTGACTCTCCTTCTCCTGTGTTCCCTTGATCATCCAGTCCCACCAATTTTCAATTCTACATTCCCTTCAAAAGGTCTCAGCACCTCTGCTGTCTCTGTCCCCCTTAGTTCAGGCCCTCATAATCCCTTGCCAGGATAATGACATATATTCTCCTCTTCTTCCAATTTCATTCTTTTCTCATACATCCTCCAAAAGTCTGCAGAAACGATCATTCCTAAACTCAAACCTGCTCATAGCTTTCTCCTGTTTAGAATCCTAGAAAATTCCTCAAGTAGCTTTATGAGAAATCAAAACTCTTTTTCTGCACTCTGAGTGTCCTCCAGGCCCAGATCCTACCCATAATCCAGCTTCATGTCCCTATGTCACAAGAACCTTTATCCTAGACAGCATCTTGTAGTTCCTCAGTTGGACTGTGCCCCCTAAGGTCCACAACTCTTCAGCATCTATTACTTTTTCCCAGAACACTTTTGTCCTCTGTGTCACCTGGCCAAATCCTAAGCACTATAACTTTGCCGACCAAGCAACTTCCATCCTAAAAGTGAGCTTTATTTGCTATCCCTGCACCCACTCCAGGCTTACTGCCTACCCCATTCTGTTTTTGCATGTGTGTCTTTCGCAGTTTGTGTCTCTCTCAGAACTTATCACACTGACTACCATTATCAACAGTGATATATCTCTCTGGGCTCTTGGCTGTGCTTTCCCCTCTGGGCCCTTGGCACCTTCATGGCACCTGGCACATATTAGGTATACAATGGGCATTTGTAAAATAAATGAATGTGAAATAAATGAATGGCCTGGATGGGTGAATGAATAAAATTTCTGAGGGGGGGAATCAAAAAAACTTCTGAGGGGAGGATGAGAAAGAATTGTGCACAGACCAAGAAGATTAAAGACAAGGAATTCTAAACTCTAGAAGCTTCATCTGCGTTGTGTTGCATTACAGTGTTGCACCTGCATGGTGTTGCATTACCAGACATGTGGTAAAAGCTCAAAACGTATTTATTCTTGACCACACCAACTGCTGGGCTTGGAGCCCTGAGGGCCTACAGTCACTCATGCTACAATAAAGGCACTCACACTCCTGAGATTAGGAATGTAATCTAAAGTACTCTACTTCTTTTGGTCATGCATGATAGCCCAATTTCCAGAGTACAGGAAAGGAAGTAAAAGGTTCCTTACATTGTGACTGCTGGAAAAGGACTTTGCTTTCTCTTCACAGAGGTGGAGTTTCTCTCGTGGTGGCTGGAACAGCACTGTCTGCGGCAGCTTGTTTTGGATCTTCGCTTTAGGAGTGATGCTGACAGCAGCAACAACTTCATCTAGGTGGTTGGTTAAGTGGGATTCCTGTGATTCTTGCATATTTTTTGATACACTGTCCTCTAAATTTAAATAAAAAAGAAAGGGATTAAATGATAATTTCCACAGTTACTTTTTAGAAATATATATATTTTTTCCCTAGAAATTGAGGTTAAAATCTAAAAATTTCATCATTATACCTATGACTGGCTTGAAATTAGTAGCATTATATCCCAAAAGATCACCAGTAAAATTAGCTGAGCCCCAACAGCTCTCAATGGGTTCATATTGGATCAACTGAACTGCAACTGAGCTTGAGGCAGAAAATAAATGACTGTTGTTGAATCTTCAACTTCTGGCCAAAATGGAGTAATATCCTTACTGCTTAAAATGACCAGTCAACCAGTAAACAAAACAAATCAACAACCCACAGACAGATAAGGTATGAAACAATGGTTTCAAGAAACAGGACTCAGGCAATAAGACAGTGATTCCTGGTGGATGGAAAAAATAAAGTTCAACCCAAGATCATCCCAGTTCATTGCTTTGAGAGAGTATCAAGATGCTGTGCACCTAGAAGTGACCCGGTGAACTATATAAATTGAGGATACTAAGCTGAGCGTCTTGGTGACTAAGATGGCAGAGTTAACAAGACAGATTACTGTAGAAGACTGCCCAGAGAGAGGACTCTGGAGGTAAGCAGAGGGACCCCTCAAGTATGGAGAGAGATACTGATCAGCATCTACTGAGCAACTACTCTGGAGTCTGGAGAAAAGAATTCTCCAATAGGATTAAAAAGAACAATGCCTAGCACTCACACAGGGCTGGCAGTGCTTATTCCTACAATCTAGAATAGAAAAACAACTCATGAGGCATTGGGCAAAGTACTTGGAAGTTTAATCTCCACAGTGGGGAATAATTAGCCCTACACTGAGCATTATTCAGACACATCTAACAAATCATAAAAGAGGCAGGAAAACAAGGCCCTTTATAAAGAGAATAATCATTTAATTATATTTATTTATTTTTAAATAAATCTTTGTTTTATTTATATTCGACAGTGGAATGCATTACAATTCTTACTACATATGTAGAGCACAATTTTTCATATCTACGGTTGTATACACAGTATATTCACACCAATTTGTGTCTTTATACCAGTACTTTGGATAATAATGATCATCACATTCCACCATCATTAATAACCTCATGCCCTCTCCCTTCCCCTCCAACCCCTCTGCCCTATCTAGAGTTTGTCTACTCCTCCCATGTTCCCACTCCCGATCCCACTATGAATCAGCCTCCTTATATCAAAGAAAACATTCGGCATTTGGTTTTTTGGGATTGGCTAACTTCACTTAGCATTATCTTCTCTAACTCCATCAGCAATAAAAGAGAATAAAATCATGGCATTTGCAGGTAAACATTCCATTGGGTATGTATGCCATATATTTTTATCCATTCATCTATTGAAGGGCATCTAGGTTGGTTCCACAGATTAGCTATTGTGAATTGTGCTGCTATAAACATTGATGTGGCTGTAAAGTTGCAGTGGAAACTCTACCACCTAGAGATGTACAGAACATACAATAATGGTTTTTCTGTTTGTCTAAAATTGCCAATCATCAAAAAGAATAGACTGTTTAACCAGAACAGTTCAGGGAAAAAAAAATCAACTGTGATTGATTTTGTCTTTGATTTCCTGTGCGTTGGTACCCATCCTTTGATTTTCCTCATTTCTTTTTTAGATTTTAAAACACAGCATTTTATTCATAGGAAATTTAATTTCAACATTTATTTTTAAAAAGCATTTATTTTAACATTACTTCAAAAACAAAAATTAAAATGTTAGATGAGAAAGAGAAAAAAAAAGAGAGAATAATCAATTAATCAAAACTGACCCCAAATTAGCACAGATGCTGAGTTAGCAAAAAAATACATTAAAACAATTATAATAATTGTATTCCATCAGTTTAAAAGGGTAAATAGAGCTGGGCATGGTGGTGCACACCTGTAATCCTAGTGGCTTGGGAGGCTGAGGCAGGAGGATTGCAAGTTCAAAGGCAGCCTCAACAACTTAGCAAGGTCCTAAGCAATTTGGTGAGACCCTGTCTCTAAATAAAATATAAAAAAGGGCTGGGGATGTGGCTCAGTGGTTAAGTGACCCTGCATTCAATCCCTGGTATCAAAAAAGAAAAAAAAAAAGGTAAATAGAGACATGGAAGATATATATATATATATATCCCAAATGAACAGGAGATATGAAAATTATAATGAGTGAGATGAAAAATACAGTAGGATCAAAAGCAAATTCGATATTACAGATGAAAGGTGAGCAGATTTGCAATAGAAATAATCAAAATGGAAGCTAAATCACCAAGCTATGAAGCAACTTCAAGTTACTCAATATAAATGAGATTTAAGTCTCTAAAGGCAAGAGGATTGGAGCAGGGTTGGGTGGGGCAGAAACAATATGGGGAAAACTAATGGTCAAAGTTTTTCCAAATTTGAGAAAAGTATAAAGCTAGACATCCCGGAAGCTCAACAAGCAATAAACACAAGTAACATGAAGAAACCACACCAAGGACCTGGTGACCAAATTGCTCAAAAACATGAGAAAGAGAAAAGTTTAAAAGTAATCAAAAGTAGGGGGAGAGAAAACATTATGTACTTTAAAAGATAAAGATGAGATCAGATTTCTTGGAGGAAAATGGATATCAGGAAAGAGTGAAGCAACATTTTAAGGAAAGGAAAGGGGAAAAAAAGCTGTAAATCTCAAATTTTGTACCAGTAAAACTTTCTTTCAAAAATAAAACCTGCAACAGTTAATCACCAGCAAACTTTCACTGCTATGTTCTCAAGGGAATGTTAAAGGAAGTCTTTCAGAATGAAGGAAAACAAAAGCAAATGGAAATCTATATCTGAAAGGCAGGGATGAGATTGTGAATTGTGAAGATGTACATGGGTATAATGTTACTTGAAGATAGAGATAAATTAAAAACATATAGTACAAAGCTATGGCAACCATTAAAATAACAAAAGAAAGATTTTCAAATTATTAAGCTAACAAGAGAGACTAGATGGAGTTAGAAAAATAATCCAACAGAAAAAGGGGAAAAGATGAACAAAGTACAGATGGGACAGAGAGAAAATAGCAAGGAGATAGAACTAAATCTAACTCATTAAATTTTAGTGGTCTCAAAACCCCAATTAAGAGACAGAGATCATCATAATGAATAAAAAGTCAAAACTCAACTACAGGTAGCTCACAAGCAATTCACTTTAAATATTGACAATGAGATTAAATGTGGAAGGATGGAAAATTAAAAAATTAATCAGAATCAAACTTGGAGTAACTATATTAATATCAAAGTAGATTTTGCAGCAAAGAATATTACCAAGGATAAAGAAAATAATTTCATAATGATAAAGGGGTCAATTCATCTGGAGGACATAATCACCCAAATGTTTATATATACAATAGCAGCTTGAAAATATAAGCCCCCAAATGGATGGGGTTGTAAGGAGAAATCAATAAATCCTCAATTATAGTCAGGTGATTAATTATTTCTGTCAATAATTGATATACCAAGGAGGCAGAAAATCACTAAGGATATAGAAGATTGCACTACATCATCAAGCAACTTGATTTGGCATTTATTACAACATTCTACCCAAAAAAGAATACACATATTTTTCAAGTGTACATGGACATTGACTAAAACAGATTTTATTTGGGGTCATAAAACAAGTTTCAATACAGTTATAAGGAAATGAAGTAATACAAAGCATATTCTTCTTTGACCACAGTGGATTAAATCATAAATCAATAACAGAAAGAGATCATTTGTTCAAATATTTAGAAACTAAGCAACACATTTCTAAATATACCCTGGGTCAAAGAAATAAAAAAGGAAATTTGAAAGTAGTTTGAATTGAATTAATATAAAAGCACAACATATAAAAAATTAAAAATGACATAAAAGCAGTCCTTATGGAGAAATTTATAGCAATAAATACCTATGTTAGAAAAGTAGAAGGGTCTTAAATTAACCACCTTCATTAACCTTCATAAACATGAAGAGTAAATTAAACTAAACATCAACAGATAAAAATATTAATAAATAATAATGCTAAACTCATAATTCAATGAAATAAAAATAGAAAAATAGATAAGTCAATGAAACCAAAGGCTGGATCTTTAAGATCAGTAACATGACCTCTAATCAGGCTAATCAGGAAAAGGGGGAGAAGACACAAATCATCATTAGCAGTATTGAGAATGCAGACATCACTACAGATTCTACAAATACTAAAAGGTTAACAATAGAACAATTTGAGCAGCTTTATGTCAAAAAATTCAACAACATACATGAATGGACAAATTCCTTTAGAGTCACAAATTACCAAAGCTTACTCAAGAGCAGCAAAGAAATTTCACTGGAGAAAAATAGCCTAATATCTATTAAAGAAACTGAATTTATATCTTAAAAGCCTAAAAAAGAAAACTCCAGACCTAGATGGCTTCATTAGGGAATTGTACCATATATTTATGGAAGCTAGAAAGAATATGAATTCCATACCACCTCTCCCAGAAAACTGAAGAAGAAAAAATACTTCCTCACTCTTTCTGTGTGACTTTGATAAGAAAATAAGACAAACATGTTACAAGAAAATATGCCTCAGAAACACAGATTTAAAAAAAATTCACAACAAAAGTTAGCAAATTAGACCCAGCAATATATAAAAGGGAATACATTATGGGTCAAGTGAGGTTTATCTCAGCAATGCAAGACTGGCTGAACATTTAAAAATCAGATAATGTGATTCACTATATTAATTTTAAAAAGAAAAACTATATGATTATCTCAATCAACACAGAAAAGGTACTTGACAAAAATCTAATAAAAAATTCTCAGTAAAATTGGAATAGAATTGTACTTCTTCAACCAGATAAAAAGCATCTATGAACAGCCTACAACTAAAATCAGACTCAAAGGTCAAAGACTGAATGCTTTACCTCCAAGATCAGAAACAAGACAAGGAGGTTCACTTTCAATACTTTGACATTGTACTGGAGCTTCTAGCCAGTGCAGTCAATGAGGAAGAAGATGAGGAGTGGCGGGGGGAGGAGGGAAGTGGGGGGGGGGAGGGGGGAGGTGAAGAAAAAGATTTCCAGATTAGATGAAGTAAAACAAAGATAACTATGTTGAGAATCTGATAAAACATGCAAAAAAGTCTACAAATAAGAAGTAATAAGTGAGTTTAGCAAAGTTATATAATACAATCATTATATAAAATAATATTTCTAAGTCAAAGGGAGATAAGTAAAATAAAGGGACCAAAGGGAGGGAAGAGGAGAGGGAAAGCGGAAATACTGGGGAATGATATTGGTCAAATTATATTGTTATATCATGTACATGTACGAATATGTAACAATGAATTCCACCATTATGTATTATCATAATGCACCAATAAAATATGTAAAAATAAAATATTCTTCCATATGTCAGCAATTAACAAATTGAAATTAAACTACAATATTATGCGCATTAGCATAAAAATAGGAAATAAGAATAAATCTTCCAAAAGATGAATAAGAACTGAACAAAAATTAAAACTCCATAACACTAGTAAAAGAAACGTTAAAAGAGAGAGAGAGAGAGAGAGAGAGAGAGAGAGAGAGAGGCCTAAACAACTGGAAACACACATCATGTTCATGGGTTAGTAGAGGACTCAACATTAAGATGTTAATTTTCCCCAAATTGATCTACACCTTTAAAACCATCCCAATTTAAATATCTGCATGGGTTTGGGTTTTGGTAGGAATTGACAAAATTTCTAAAGTTCATATGAAAACACAAAGGATCTACAAACCAAAATGACTTTGTTAGAGTAGAACAGAGTTGAAGAATTAACATAACTTTTCCTTAAGAGATATTATAAAGCTGCGGTAGGCAAGGCACTTGGAATTACTGTTAAGATAAACAAATAGACCAATTGAACAGAATACAGTCCCAAACGGACCCACAATACACAAACAACGGATTATTAATAGAGCAGCAAAGAAATTTCACTGGAGAAAAAACAGCCTGTTCAACAAATATGCTGGAACAACTGGAAATTCACATGTAAACAAAAAATAAAAAAATAAACCCTTTGATCCAAATCTCACGCTATATACAAGAATTGACTCAAAATGGGACATAGGGATAAATTTAAAACCAAAAACTATAAAAACATCTAGAGGAAAACCCTTGTGACTCCAAGTTAGACAAAGCTCCTCCTAGATATGGCATTCTCTCTCTTTATGTAACAGCCAACCTGATGGGTGTGAAGTGATATCTCATGGAGGCTTTGATTCGAATTTCTCTAATGATTACAGGTGTTGAACATCTTTTCAAGTGTTTATTGGCCATATGTGTCTATTCAAATCCTTTCCTCATTTTTAAATTGAGTTGTTTTTTTATTTCATTTTGCTTTGTAGGAATTCTTTAGATATCCTAGATCTTAACCCCTCATGAGATATGATTTGCATATGTTTTCTCCTATTTGATGGGTTCCTTTCCCCCTCTGTTGATAGCATCCTTTGATGCACAAAAGTTTTAAATTTTGATGTAGTTCAACTTATCTATTTTTTTTCTTTTGTTGTCTGTGCTTTTGATGTCATTTCACTCCTAGGTATTTACATGAGAGAAATGAAAGCTGATGTTTACATAAAGACTTATATGTAAATGTTCATAGCAGTTTTATTTTTAATAGCCAAAAAACTAGAATCAGCTCAACTGTCTATCAATAGGTAAATGGATGAGCAAACTGTGGTGTAACTATATAATGAAATACTACTCAGCCTTAAAAAGGATTGACTATGCTACCACATGAATAAATCTCTTAATAGCTATGTCAAGGGAAGGAACTCAGATGAAAGAGAATACATATTGTGTGATTCTATTTATATAAATTTTGAGAACATTTAAAGCAATGGATAGTGATTAAAAGCCAATCAGTGATGTCCTTGAACTAGGAAAGGGGGTGGTGGTGTGAAGGGGAGTGGAGAGAGGAGGGGAAATGTGGGAAGGGAGAAAGAAGGAACATCATTCCTTGTGATGATGGATATGTTCTCAAGATAGTTTCATGGGTGTACACATATGTCAAAACTTATCAAATTGTATACATTTTTTGCCAAATAATAAAGCTGTTAAAAATATGCACAGGTCAGAGATGCCTCCTCATTCCCCCTCTCCTGCCCAGATATGTCAAACTCCAATTCTACTATTTACCACAGAAAACATTTTGAAATTCTATGCTTTTATCATTTCCTTATTTATTAACAACTAAAAGCAATATACCAGGCTAAAACACTATATGGAAAACAGTAATCCCAAGAAATGTAAGATCTAGCAGGCAAATAGATTAGGTACACATGAGCATGATACTAGCAGGTACAGACACTGGAAGAGGGATTAGTGGTTAAGACTTCAGAAACAGGAATCATTGCTGCTGTGATGGTTCGGCTTGTTTGAAAAGATTTCAGAGCAAGGACAGAGAAGAAAAATCATCCCAAGTAAAGTGAATAATTAGTAAGAGTTTGGAAGTGTTAAAGTGAAATCAATATATGACTAACTGCTGGGAAACTATAAGGTGGGGCATGGGAAAGAACATCATTTGCCACAGCACAGGAGAGCCACAAGATATTTCACAAAGAGAGGTCATTGACAAAGGGGATCTAATGAGTTGGTAAACCCAAATATTGGCTCCACAAAAGGGGGATTTCATGATCAAATAAATGGGTACCAACAATTTCTTTATCTTCTCAAAACTTTTACTATGGTACAATGACAAGTATCCTAGAGAAAAGATACAGAAGCATTTTCCAAACTTTTGACCATGAAAATCATCTTTTTTTCTGAAGTATTGATTAAATTTTGTGGAATTAGCATTTTTTTAACATTGTTTGGGAACCCTTAAGATAAGGGAAAAGTGGAAATTGTGATTTCAGGCTAAGAAGGCATTGATTTCAGGCCAACCATTTGATTGAATTTAATGGGCAGGAAGGGGTGAGCAACTGAAAGTTTTCCCCAGGAAAAGGAAATGCAAATGTTCCATGACATTGATCTGTAAATACTGGAGAAATATAATAATCAAACTATGAGAGGCCACATGGACACTGATTTTCAATATTCTAGTACCATCCTGATGACTTTTTCTGTGTCTGTAGTCTGCCTGCACTTATTATTGTTAACTTTTCTTTCAACCCAGATACTTTATTAAAAATGTAAATGCTTACTTCAGACTCATCCTAACAATGAATGAATGGTATTATGGGTTTGATATGCTAGCTACATTTTCCCCTAATGCACATTAAAATACAAACATAGTATTAATATTTTAAAAAGTGTGTCTATGTTCTACCTAACATCACAATTGTAATCATTGCAGACATTGGGAAATTATAAATCTGAGCAATGTTGCACAACCATTTTTCACCATGACCTATCAACCAGGATTTCATCAAGTTTTATTTTCTGTAATTTATATGCTGATTACATAGGCATTGTCCTTAATAATAAATTTATAATATTTCATATGTATCTGAAAGTTCTCCCAAGAAATTATCATACATCTTCAATAAATGTATATATGTGGAATGATCATTCCCTGGCTTCCAGTTGAATATTACTGTGATTATACAGAATGAAATTAGTTCCACAGCAGCAGCGGGAAAAGAAGAGAGAGAAGTGATGAGGGGAATTACTGAAAGGAATAATCATCATAACTTGAGAATGGATCATAGCTTGGATGTTTGAGAATTGCTTGGATGTATAACTTAAAGGAGGATAGTCAAGAATAACCATGACATTTTCATTTTGTGTCTTGAAAACAGGGGTTGGTAGACTATGGCCCTGGGCCAAATTTGTCCCAGTTTTCATAAATAAAGTTTTATTGGAACGTAGCCACATTAGTTTCCTTACATATTGTTTATGGCTGCTTTTGCACTATAATAGCAGAGGTGAGTAGTGACTGAAACCCTCTGGCCATTGAAACCTAAAATACTCACTGTCTCGTCCTTTACAGAAAAAAAGTTCACAATCCCTAAAAACCCTGATACCACAAAGAAAAGTAGTAACATAAAGGAGGGTGGTCACTTGGATAAGACAACCAACTAATTTTCAACCAGACTGAAGTTGAGGTTGTAGGAGAAAACTTACATGAAAATATCAAACTTGGAAGTTAAAAACACATCACTAGTTATGAATGACATGTTTTAAAGACAACAATTTTCTTTTCCTTTTTAAAAATGAATAACTTATTCCATGCTTTCTTCCAAAATGGGATTTGAGATTAGATAGAGATAAATGTTGAAACAGACTGGATATAGTCACCAGAGTAGTGTACAGACTCCTTCAGAATACACAACAGAGCTGTATATTTGCATCAGAAAAGATGTCCACTAAGAAAAAGTAGGACGTTTTCTATCCCCTATAAAGCAATACAGAATGAAAAAATAAAACAGAGAGGAAGGAAGCAGCCAAAGGTCAAACTGTGAGAAAGCCACTGAGGCTGATATAAGATCCAGGCAACTCTCTCATTCCTGGGTAGCATTTGAAAATGTGAAAGACTAATCCTTTAGGGTTACCATCTAAGATTTGCCTAAACCTCACCGTCTAGAGATTCAGTGCTATTTCAGATCCCCAGAAGTTGGTTGACTTGAAAAAATATTTTCTTGCCTTATGCTTCTTCATCTACTCAACCCAGTGGCCGATAGGTTGATGACATTTTCATAGGTGTCATGATCTAGGGTCACAGCAATAGACCAGGATGAAGAATCTGAGATTCATTAATCTGTGTTGCCCAGATATCTATACTATTTGGGCAATACTAACAACTGATATTTATGCAACATACTATTCTCTCCATGTTTTATCTCATGTGGCCCTTACTTATTACATAACCATGTGAGGTACAGGGGGAGGCATTCCTATCCCTATAATATAAATGTGGACAATGAAGCTGAGAGAAGCTAAATTACTTACACAATATCACAGGATCATAACTATGAGTCTGTTCTTTTAATAATTTAGTGATTTTCTACTACAGATTTTCTACCACAGTCTATAAAGCAGTGGGTAGAAAATGCTGTTACTTTGGGAACATAAATTTGCATTTTAAAAGTGACCATGTATTTTTATAAACAGGAAATGTAATATCTTCAGCTGAATTAACCACATTTTCTTATTTTCAACTGAGAGAGTCATAAAAGAATATTTAAAATGACATATGAAATATGCCCTGCAATACTTGTTATTCTGGAATTTTGAATCTCCTGCTAAACTTTAAAATGGGGGTTTCTTGTTTGGCTTCACCATAAAAATGCCGTTTGTCTCATGCTGCTTCAATATTACATCTTTAAAACAGAGGTTATATATAATCAGAGTGTTCATAAGCTGGATCTAACGTATGCACTTTTTGTTTTTCTTTTTTTTCTTTGTCAGTTAAAAAAGATTAAGGCATTATTTTAAAATTAGGAGTTTCATATAAAGATCTAGATTACTGGATTTTGACTTCTTTTGAAAACTCAGAACTGTTAACATTGGGCCTCTGTCACTATGGGCAATAACTGGCCAGGGTGAAGGGGCTGCTGTCCCTGGGGGCAATGACACTGCTTGGTTTGCCAGTTGCTACCACTGCCTACTGGCTCTTGGGCACGGAGACAGCAAAGTAGTTGCCATTTGTCATTGTGTTTGTATGTGTGTGTTTCTTATCAGGTCTCTGTATTCATCTCTCTTTCAAAGTGAAAGGCCAAATAGAAGGATGTGATTTTTCTTGCCCATGCCACTCATTTCCTGAATTTCAATCATCTACAGCATTATTGATTATTAGACACTGGTATTTTATACTCCATTTATGACTTGCCCCATCAATTGCAATGTCCATTCTAATTTTAGAGATGTTTAAATGCCAAAGCAAATGTGTATCTCTGAATTAATGAATGGAGGGATGTTACTTGTCTGGCTTCTGGAAAGATTTGAATCAGTGTGACCTTGCTTTAAAAATGTGTCTGTTTTAATGTATGTTATAACACTATGTTACTATGTATGCTATCACATAGTAGCACTTCTAGCATTAAGACATTCACTTACTTTGAGCTACATGCCTATCATCGGCCACTTTCCTTTTCTTTGTAATAGCCATAGCTGGGGCTGAAAATTTTGTTAGAAATCAGCTTAGGCCCCACACACTACTCTCTCCCTGCCAGCTTCTGGTTTGCCTTCCCAGTCTTCTCAATCTGTATCCACAACTGCTATTCAGGCTTACCCAATCTATTGATGCTGCTCCTTCTGCCAGACCTGTCCAGTAGAATACTGAAGCACATGATCAGCCCCAGATTTATGTGGGAGGAAGAAGAGGTGGAAAGTGGGGTCTTACTTAGTCTTCCATTTCCAAAAGGTGATGTTTAAAATATATAATAATTGAAAAAACAGAGGAATCAATTAATCTGTATAGGTAGAATCTATGTTGGAGCTGTGTTCTGAAGGTCCCCTGCTGTTCCAGGTGTTAACTTTTGGGTGCTGACTTGTGGGGAGATATAAGAAGGTTGAGGGAGGGGCAAGGGCCCTCAGGGTAAGTGGCTCTTAGGAAATAACAACCATGTATGTATGAGACTATGAATTAAAAACTAACATGGTCCTTATATCCGTGGAATTATTGGGAAAACATTCTAGAAAGATATGAAATACTGAAACTGAACAGAGAAGAAACAGAAAATCTAAACAGATCTATCACAAGCAAAAATAATAGTAATTAAAAATGATTATAAAAAGTTAAGCCTAGGTCCAGGTGTCTCAGTGGTGAACTGTACCAAACCATTAAAGAAGAAACAAAAGGTATCTTTTACACACTGTCCAAAAATACAGGAGAGCTTTTCCAACTCATTCCACAAAGTTAGTATTATCCTAATACATCATAAGAAATATATAATATATCATAAGGAAACAGCAAACTAATATTTTTCATTAATATAGACACAAAAAATCCACCCAAAATATTGACAGTACAGATCTAGGAACATATAAAAAAAGGACTATATACTATAATCAAAGAGGATTTATTCCAAGAATGGAAAGTTGGTTTAACATGTGAATTCATTGTAATACACTGGATTATATGAGCTTGCTTGATTGTGGAAATCATTACATAAGTAACAATTATATCAAAACATCATGTTGTACACCTTAAATATGTACAACTTTTAATTTGTCAACCATCACTCAGTAAAGCTGGGGGGAAAATCCCCAATAAAACAGTGTGGTAAGGATACAAGGTGGGCACAGAATAACCAAAAAGAATTGAGAATCCAAAATCAAACCCTGACATATATGGTTAATTTTTTTGTGTGTGGGGGGATTGGTGGGGATCAAACCCAGGGCCTTGCACATCAATTTTTTTAAAAAATAAGGGTGCCAAGATAATTCAATGGGGCAAAGAGTAGTTTTTTCAATAAATAGCGCTAGAACAACTGAATAAGTACATGTCAAAGAATGAAGCTGGCCCTCTACCTCACATATCAAAATTAACTCCAAATGGATCAAAGTCATAAAATTGAGAGCTAAAACAATAAAACTCTTATGAACATAGAAGTAAGTCTTTATGAGCTTGCGTTAAGCAAAGGTTTTTTAGGTACAACATTAAAGGCACAAGTGATAAAAGAAAAAAGAGATTAACTGGATTTTATCACAATTGAAAAGTTGTTTCTTCAAAGGATACTATTAGTAAAGGGGAAAGTTAACCTACAGATTAGGAGAAAATATTTGTAATCATATTCATATATCTGATTAAGGACTTTGATCCAGATTATATAAAGACTATTTACAACCCAACACTAAGATGACAAATAGTCCAATTTAAAAATAAGCAAAACATTTGAAAGACATTTTTCAAAGAAGATATGTGAAATGGCCAATAAGTGCATGAAAAATGCTCAATATTACAAGTCATTAGCAAAATGTAATATAATGAGATACCACTTCACTTCCACCAGAATGACCATGATAAAAAGACTACAAGAAGTGTTGTTGAGGATCTGAGGAAATTGGAACTCTCATACTCTACTAGTAGAAATATAAAATAGTGGTGCCTCACGTTGGAAAGCAGTTGCAATATTCTTCATAAAGTTTTTGGTATATGATTCACCAATTGCACTCCTAGGTATAAACCCAAGAGAACTGAAAACACATATTTACACAAAAACTTGTACACATCTTCATAGCTATAGTAGCCATATATTTAGCCATAACAGCCAAATACTGAAAGCAATCCTAATATCTGTCAACTGATGAATACATAAAGAAAACATGGGTATTGGCATGTCATCAATTATTATTTGTCAATAAAAAGAAGTGAAGCAATATTACATACTACAACATGAATAAACCTCAAAAACATTATGCTAAGTGAAAGATCCCAGATGTAAAATGACCATATATGTATAATCCCATTTTAATAAAATTTCCAGAGAAGGTAAATCTATAGAAAAGAACAGTCTGTAAGTGATTGGGTGGGGCTGGAGATAGCAAAAGGGAATTGTCTCCAAATGGGCACAAATTATCTTTTTAGGGTAACAGAAACTTTCTAAAATTGGCACATGGCACTGATTGTACAATTATAAAAATTTTTAAAAACAATCATTGAGTTCTATCTTTAAGTGAATTTTATGGGTATAGGAACTATACATCACAAAAGCTGTTAAAAATGGCTATGAAACCACGATGTCTTATATGTAATTCTGGTTTTTACACATTTTACAACTATAAGACTTTTATAAGATAGAGCAACCCTGATAATATGGCAGAGGCCTTAACAATCTTTAGAATCAATCTTATGTTAATATCATTACTGTACAAATAGATGGATCACTTGACATCAGTGCCTGACATCTAAATCAGCCTTAATAAATGCTTACTAATGAACAATTAAATCATCCTTATAGTGTGATTTTTCTCCCCAAATATCTCACTTATTTGATACCTAAAACATTTGATTAGGGCATTTCCCCTCTAACTTAAGAAAAAATGAAATGCCAAAATCTTCAGGGGAAGTCCTGTTTGTAAGTGGAGGTAGTCCAGATTGGGTATGCTAGTTAAGGTAGTGTATTAACTTTTTAATGCTTCAGGTTAATTTGGTTGAGGATTGGAGATGGAAATCTCTGCTCTACAGACTCAATCAGAGACCCAGGCTGACCAAAGCTCAACTACACATCATGAGGAGTCATGACAGAATATGAGAACTATTGGAAATTATATATGGGCTTTTTGGTGCCACTGCCCAGAAATGGTCTTTGATTTATCTTGCTTTCCCAATATTGAGCATGGTGTCTGGTACATCACAGCAGCTCACTGAGTGGTTGTTGTTGGTGTGTGTGTGTGTATGTTGTAGTTGGATACAATACCTTTATTTATTTATTTTTATGTGGTGCTGCGGATTGAACACAGGGCCTTGCAAGTGCTAGGGGAGCACTCTACTGCTGAGCCACAACCACAGCCCACTGAGTGGGTGCTTTGTCTGAATCACAATGCCTCCTGTGGTGATCTTCAAGTCATAAGGTTTTGCTGGTACAAGTGCCTTCTTAAGCAGAATCAAGGAAACACAATTAAAAGACAGATTTGCTGGCATATCCTGACTACTCAGGAGGTTTAGGCAGGAGGATTTCAAGTCTGAGGCCAGCCTGGACAATTTAGCAAGACATGTTTCAAAATAAAAAGTACTTGGGATGTAGCAGCAGTAGAGTACTTGCCTAACACGCAAAACACCCTTGGTTTGATTCTCAGTACAGCAAAACTGAACAAACCACAAGTAAATTCTGTGAGGTAAGAAGAAAGAATACATTCCATGTGAACAAATGTGTGTTCATATTCCATGTGAACAAAGATCACCTTTACTGTCCTAATTAGACCACAACCACCACTACATATGATAAGTTACTTATAGTGCTAAACTAGAAAAAAACTCAATGCTTTACAGGATTACAAAGAAATGTATCAACAACACAGGGAAGATAATTGGATTAAAATGCCTTAAGAAGTTTAGTAACCATTTTGTATATCAATACTTGTATCACTGAGCCCTCTGGCCTTTGGTATCTACCCCCAAGCCACCTTAAATTGCACTGCCAGTTTTATCATGTTCCAATATTCCTTTCCTAAGGTATCCCTCCCATTAAAAAATCCAAGACCAAACTCCTTAATCCTGGCAATTTTGGCTCTTTGTGTAACTTCTTGTGCTTTTCAAAAAATCATTATTTTAACCAAGCTTTCCAAATCACACTTATTCTCCAGTCAACCTACTCTTTCTTAAGCTATGCATATTTGCTGACTTATCACCTACTACATGGAATGCCACTTTTTTTTTTTAAAATCTTCTGAAAATTTGCCAATTACTTGAATTGATACCATATTGCGAAGCTCTCCCTAAATAATTCTGCTCATGTTGATCTGAGATCCTGAAGCACCTGTGATTTACAACAGTCATTCGGGCATTGAGAACGGTCCAGAACATTATTAAATGTTCTGAGGCTCATTTTTTCTACAGTTTTGGTATAAGCTTCTGGAGGATTTTTGTGTAAAAGTAAAAATCCATCCGTTATCATGAATCTACCCAAATTATGAGACTTATTGATAATATTGGAATAATCACAGACAACAAAATAGATTAACAATAGAGAAAACAATTTTTTTAAAAAAAATCAATGTTTGTTTCTTAGTTTTCTTTTTTAAAAAAACAGAAATATTGTGGTTTCAAGTACATTAATTTAACATCTCATTCATCTTGTGTTTTATTATTTTATATTCGCTAATATGGACTAATAGTGGCCAATTAATATTTTTTGTTTATCAATATCTTCTTGAACTTTTATATTTTGGTTTTAATAAAAAACATCATTTCTAAAAATACAAATGCCAGATTTGTTTTGGAAATTTATCCTGCATGAACTACCTTGACCATAGGCAGATGTGCCTGAATTTCATAGTTTATAAATACATGCAAAATTTGGGTCCAAAGCCAACTGTAATTTTCTATTATAACTTTTAATAGATGGATTTGTCTATTACACCAGATATACAAACACAAATAGCTATTTCACTTAAAAATTACAATATTATTGTCAACCCATATTTAAGCTAAAATAACAACAGAGCACAGTTTCTTAAAGTAGAAAATAATTTATAATTAATTTTGTCTTGGTTGCTTTACCTTTCAAACCCCCACTGATAATCTGGGGAAAATACTTTCCAACTTCTTCCTAAAGAGAAACACCCTCTGCAGACTGCATCCTGCCTCCCTTACATGCTGCCTGTATTTTCTCTGTTTTTCCTTTGATACTTCTTTAAAACACTGAAAAACCAGAAAATTCTCTTCAACTCTCAGATCTCCAGTTACATGTCGTAAAACCCTTTGTCAGTTTACCCAGTCAGATGAACAGAATCTCCGTTTCTTTTTCAATCGAATCACAGTTGTCTTGATAGCCTGATTTGCCAGTTTGGTTACGCTGTCTCCGTTTGGGATTCTTTGTAGAGATTACCACAAAAAGTCTAAAGTAGGGCAGTTCCAGACAAAATTGGAACAGTCTTTACCCCCGTAAAGCAACCCAATACCTCACAAAACTTCAGGCAGAAGAATGAATGATAGAGCATTCACCAATAGGGAGTGGAGAGGAGCATTTTGTCGAAGTTTGTAACCCAATCCTTGGAAGCCAGAGGTGGGAATTTTAAAATGGGTTTGTCTTTTCCTTGGAATTTTCTTAAAGTGGTATCGCTGCCGGTTGATGTTAAATTTTGTTGAAGACTGTAGAATCACTAGTTTAAATTAAAGTGTTCTCCCCCTTTAAGTAAGTCAAAAATATGTAAATTGACCCTCAAAAATTGAGAGATCTAAAGAATGGTCATAAAATACACTAATATCACATACTGACCTGGCCACTTTTGTGTCAGTTTGGGAAGGGGGTAAATGTTATTTTAACATGATTCATTTTTCATGATCAAATATAAGATGTTCAATTAATGTACCCCAAAACACAGTATTTCTTTTTTTAAAAAAAAGAAAACTAAGAAACTAACACTGATTTTTAAAAAATTGTTTTTCTATTATTCCTCTATTTTGCATGTGTGATTATTCCAATATTAGCAACAAGTGTCATTATTTGGGTTGATTCTTAATAACCGATAGATGTTTGCTTTTACACACTCTAGGTTTCCTCATTTTAAGTCCAGCAAAAAGTTTCTGAGGTATTATGAAACTCCATAAAAGGTTTTAGGAATACAGGTTATGTATGTACATGTCACATCAGTAACTCCGGAAGACCAGATTTAATTAATAATTGATAACATTTGATTGTAATTCATACCTTATTTTGGAACCAGTGTTATTTAGTATAACTCTGCTTTCTAGATAATTCATCTCTAAAAGTAATTAGCCAACATAAAACTAATTCACTATAAAATTTAACGTTGACAATAAGCCTTTAGCAAGTTAACAGACCCAGCTTTACAAAGGACAAAGAATAAGTTCTAGAAGATTTTTTTTTAAGAAGGAAAGGTGCTATAGTTATGAACACAATATTTTTAAACACAAGTTTTTAATGTTCCCGAACAATGCACGTATTGAAAGACAAACAACAAAAACTCCCAAAGCCCTCTTCTTTTGATGTCTTCGTTGACATGAATTTTTCTCTTTAAGAAATATTTTTTGACATCCTACTTAGCCATGCTAGTAAC
This sequence comes from Marmota flaviventris, assembly GCF_047511675.1. Taxonomy (NCBI): domain Eukaryota; kingdom Metazoa; phylum Chordata; class Mammalia; order Rodentia; family Sciuridae; genus Marmota; species Marmota flaviventris. The sequence continues at coordinate 148,859,546 of NC_092499.1, forward strand.
TGTCATAATGTCTAAATTGTTACTATGCTTTTTGGCAACTGTTTCTCAAAATAGACCTTGAGTGAAGTGCAGACTACTTTCTCATCTTTGGAACCTATCTGTGAGCTCTTTAACCCAGGGCTTGGGCTCACTGTTCACTGACGAACCCTGCATGATATAAATCTATCAGTCTCAGTTTTAAACCCATTAGACTGGTATAATAACAGTACCTGTGTCATGGGATTACTGTTTAGACTTAAATGAGATAATCTGTGCACGGCTCTTAGAATGCCCCAAGGTACACAACAAGCGCTCCACGTCGCGGGTTTTGTCATCCCTCAACCTATGGATTGAATAACCAGTCCGAGCGCCTGAATGAATGTACAAACAAAAGAACAGGTCAACGACCAGCGGTTCCTGACGTTGGCGCTGGCTAAATTACTCTTTCAAGATAACTAAACAAAGAGTCGCTCTCTTCCATCCCCACGCGGGAGCCGGAAGCAAAAGTAGAGCCCCTGGCGGGACCAAGGGGAAGGAAGCAGTGCTCTCCGCCAATAGGAACATCGCTTGGAAAACGAGCCTATCGTTTCACCTATCGTGAAAACGCGAGAACTGAGACGAATTATCGCGAGGTCCTGTCCTCCTTTCCTCGGCTCCCTCTTCCCCAACTCCCAGTAGTGCGGGTTCCGCCCCGCCCCCGGGGCCCGCCGGCGCTGGCCATCCCGCCCAGCCCCTCCCCGCCCCGCCCCATCCGCCGTCCCTAGGCTTGCTGTCCAGCTCCGCCCGCGCTCGGGAGCGCTGGCTGTGCCGGCGCCGAGGTGAGTGCAGCTGTCCACCCTGTCCGGAGGTTCAAGTGTCAAGGTCCCTTGGCCGAGTCCCCGATGGGGACGCCCCATACCTGACCCGGCAAAAACGCCTGGCTGCAGCGAGTGGGACTGTGGACTGCCCCGGGCCTTGGGTCACCGAGGCTGCTGGGTCCTCCTCGCAGTCCGCAGCCGGGGGATCGGACAGTTCGCCTAACACCGGTCTGTGAAACCCCTGCCACTATGCTAGCTGCTGCCTAACTGTAACGATCTTAGTGCTTAATTGGGGCAAAACAGCATGTGTTTTGCATGAGACTAATGTTAGCATTTCTTAGTACTAAGAAAATAATCTTCTATAAATGCTTGATATACAGTTTATAATTCCCTAATCTCCAGTGCTAGGATATCGGAATGGGTATTCTACCGTGTAGAATAGGTATGGCGAAGTCAGCCTAAGGGACTCCTTTCCTGCTTAAAATGTGTGGGATTTTCTTAAAATGGGAGGGTTTTTGTTTGTTTGTTTGTTTAATAATAAAATTGGTGCTCATCTGTCAAAACTCAGGTGGAGGTGCAGCTGTATATAGTTAATACTAAATATACCATTTTCTTTAACTATAGGCAAGAGATAGTGAAGTAAAATAGAAAGAAAATTATGCTGTTATAGGCTCTGTTGCCAATGAATGCATATTGGAAAACCATGAGCACTGTTGACAGCTTTCAGATTGCATTTGTATAGACTATCTGCCAGTCTATCTTCGATGCAAAATAAAATGCATTTTATCAGGAGGTAATGATGGTTTTGAGGTAACCAATTCCAGCCAGAGCATTCAGAAGGAAAACCATCTGGTTAATTCTCTTATTGAATTTTCTATCAGTGAGTGTGGATATATTTTGCTTTATGAAGCAAGGACTTCATTTATGTAAGTTTTGCATACCACATAAATGATAGAAGAAGCACTAGTTACACTGAAGTGCATGAAAGGATGCCTTGTATGATGGTACACAGGCTTTGCAGTTTGCAGTTAGGCCACCTGCGTTGAAATTCTGGCAGGTTACTTTCTGAGAAACTCTGTTCTCATCTAGAAAATGGGCTAAGCAATGTTGCAATACATGGTTGTGAGGATTAGAGATCCTTATGGCATGCAGCAAGTTTATACAATCTGTAAATGGTTTTGAGGTGGGTAGATGAAAAATCAGCCTTCCAGTATTATTCCAAATATTCTAATTTCATCTGTTCATTAACTGTTTGAAACCTTGCTTTTAGATACTGTGCTAGTTGTGCAGGCATGAAGAAGCAGCAAAATCTCTGCCCTCTGGGTTTTACAGGCTCTTGGTAGATTAAGAGTAAACAGGTGCACCAGTAAATATATAGATTACAAATTGCACAGAATCCAATAAAGAAAAACAGCTGGGTTGCTTGAAAAGAATACCAGGGGAATACTTTAACTTGAAATAGGGAATTGGTTTTTATGTTGAAACTTGGAGGTTGATGGGGAAGTGCTTTCCAGACTTAGAGGATAGCAGAACAACAAGAACTCTCAGGAATTTGGTAGTTCCAGGAATTTGGGAAGCCAGGGAGAGTGCCGCAAATGAGGCTAGAGAAGTGTGTTGGGCCCAATGTCGAATAGCCCTGAAGACCTGGTAAGAGGGTGATTTTCTAAGTAAGAAACTTCTGAAGGGTTTATTTAGTAAGATGTGTGCTTGAGAGAGAATGAGAAGCAGTTGGGTTTGCGTCTTCAAAGTCTCACTGCTATGATTAATGTGTTGGAAATGATTGAAGTGGACTCAGACCAGTAATAAGAGTTGACTCAATGAGGATATGACAGTGTCTATGATTCTGGCAGATGGAGAGATGTAGATGGATTTGAAATATATTTTAGAAATGGAAACCATCAGCCTTATGATAGTGCAGAGATGTGGGGGAATAGGAGGATGGACTCATTTATAATGCCAGCTTTCTGGTCTGGGCTGCTGCATGGATAGAATTATGCTTTCTCCCCATTTACTAAGAGGGAAAAGACTTGGGAGGTTCAGGCTGGTGGTGAAAATCTAAAACTCTCTGTGACTGTATTAAGTTGAGATGCTTGTGAGATATCTTAAATGTTTTCAGTTTACTTCAGGGAATAGTTACCTAGAAAGCTTCATTTTCCACAGTCTTTGATATTGTTATCTAGTTCCCCTGGCTTTATAGAGAATTGAGATATCTTAAGATTGAGGGTCTTGCACAAAATCACATAATATCTCATAAAGTAGGTAAGTGAGTAGGTGGAACAAATATGGGGAAATATTGGATTATTATATTGCATTGGGAATGTTATTGAGAATTTCATATTCTTTGCTCTGGCAAGGGTTGTCCTATTAGCTAGGAATTAAATTTTGGGAATGATAGAAAATAATATGAAACTTACAAAACTCTGCTTATTGACAGCTTTGGCATTAATTCCTGGTGAAAAGTGAAAGGTGGTTTTTTGTTTGTTTTCTAGTAGGTAGTTTGGGAAAGGTACCAGAAAAACAGAGTAGAATCTTTGAACAAAACTCAGCTTCTTTATAATTGTTTAAGCATTTCCTTTGTATCTTGAGGAACCTTATAGATCAGTGTAAAGAGCCCAAGTTTTGAAATTCACTGAACCTGATCTTCATCCCTTGTAAACTGTTCCCTTGGACAAATTCTGGAAGCCCTCAATTTGTTTCATCTTGTATTCAGTGATGGTAAAGTTTGTTTCAGCCAGTGGATATGATGTCAAATGTTACTTTTCTTCCTGTCCTTGTCAATTTTGTAACCAGAAGAAAATTTAAAATAATTTGTCCAGGGGGCCTTTAAAGCAACACATTAATATATTAGTCAACTGAGGCCCAGAAAGATTATAATAGAATAATACAGTGCTACTGTGTCCTTTTGCAGTGTTGCTTCTTTCATTGAAAAGATGTAAAGTAATAAAACTGGGCACTAGAGGTGTTGCTTAATGATATAATGCTTGCCTAACATGCTTGAGGCTGGACTGCAAACAATAAATAAATAAAATTAATAAAACTTTGTAACCCTGAACGTGTTTCTTTGCTACTTCAGATAATCTGCAAAGCAAAAACAAACACAATCCAAAACAAAACCAGAATAAAGAGATAAAAGAAAGGAAAGTTAGGATACAGGAAAACATTCAGATACTGGAAGTAAAGAAAACAATGGTTAATGATCTATTAACATATGTGCTAATATTTTGACATATCTTAAAATAAATTCAAAATGAGATAGTTCAAGATGAATATGAGGTTAAACTGATCTATGTTCTCTTAGACAAGTATTCCTACCGCAAGTCCAAAAAATGTTTTTTTCATTAGGACCATTTCTGATAAATAGTAAGTGTTGTTTAATCAGAGTATTTTATTATTTTAATTTTTCATTTTAATCTCCTAAATTTCAGTTGTTACAAAAGAAAATATAGGATAGAATGTATAATTCATCTTGTTAATGTCTGTACACATGTAGCTTTGTAAGTGAACAGGTTTATATGGTGATGCTTATAAAAAAGTCTTTTTTGTTGATGATGCTGGGGATGGAACTCAGGTCCTGGAACACATACTAGGCAAGCACTGTACCACAGATTTATACCTCCAGTCTTAGTAAGAGTCTTATAATGATTAAACTTTTTTGTTCTCTTTATAGAAATTGACCAATTTGGACAACATGTAGTGTTGCATTGTGCCTGATGGGATATGATCAATCATGGCATCCGAACTTTGTAAGACGATCACTGTGGCAAGGCTTGAAAAGCACAAGAATTTGTTCTTAAATTATAGGAATCTGCACCATTTTCCATTGGAGTTACTGAAAGATGAAGGACTGCAGTACTTGGAGAGACTCTATATGAAAAGGAACTCCCTTACCACCTTGGTATAGTATTATATTGCATTAAAAATATCATTTACAAATGTGGCCCTGACAGGGACATATTTTGTATATCCTAAGATATTCAGATCAGGATGAATATCCCCTCTTGCAGGTAATACACAAATGAGGGGTTATTGTTAGCTGTGAAATTATTATCCAAGTCACTGCAATTGTGAGGTTGCAGGAGGAGTTGTGTAGGAAAGCAAAATATTCACTAAAATACCATTTTGAAAGTTAGTGCCCACTCCAAAACCTCACTTCAGTTAGCATGTACATCTATCCTGACTTTTGTTTTCTTTGTATGTTCAGTTTCCTGTGAGTTTTAGATATTGAGTGCATAGCAGACAATTTAAAAAGGAAACAAGAGAAAGACCAAAGAGGATAATTGAGTTATAGGCATTAAAAAGGGAATGATTTGAAGATGAAAACATTAAGTGAAACATTTAGAAAGATTAATGAAGCTTCAAGTGTTAAAAACAAAAACCAAAAAAACCTTCCTTTATAATGGCCATATGAAAATCAAAATGATTTTGAATTGGATTATCATATAATTTGTTGGAAAAAATTTTGCCACATAAGCAACATTTGATTCACACTTTATGTTCTAATAATAAGAATATAATTTTTGTTATAAATTCTATTTCATACAAGAAAGTATTTTAAAAAATTTCAAGACAATGTCCTAATCAGGCTTTTATTTCCATTGCATTATAAATTTGATCTCCATTTTAAATGAATTTACTTTATATGTACTTTTCTGGCTATCAACTAGAGTCTTTACTTACTTACCCTAACTTGAGTTTTTTATTTGAATTCTCATTGTTACTCATTTTAGATGATTTATGACATATTATTGTTTCTTTCATGAATTGACCCTTTAAAAATTCCTTTCTACAAAATGGGCTTTTGTAAATATCTAAAAAATACTTGGTATTGCTTTCACATAAATGGCATGTGTTCCTAGAAAAATTTCATTTAATCTGTGCAAAATACCTACAGTAGGTAGAGAGCACTATAAAATTTATCTTTGTACCTGGAAGTAAATGGATATGTATATTTTATTTTTAGTGTTTGGCACATATTGGTACATATGTTGAATGTCTCGTTAGATTTTTAAAATTAGATGTTTCGGTGTTTAAACTTGGAAAGTCTATATATAGTTACATGAATCATTTTTGCAAAATCATCATTGCATAATATGAAACCATATTTACCTAGAAGTTTTTAGCCCTTTGAGGAAGAACTAGTGTAAGAAATAATTTTTCAAGGATGATAACCCAGATTTTCCCATGTTTGTTACTTATGTACAAAAAAATAGTTCATGAGTGGATTACGTCTTCCCTGTCAGTTATAGTCCAATGGAGTAGACTTTCTTCAAATAAATTAACCTTTGCTTATAAAATTTAAAGTAAACTTTTGGTCTGACAGTTTCTCATCTGCAATTTCCTATTTAGGAAAATATCAAGTATCTACAGTACAATTAAAGTATATCTGCATAATGCCTCATAGCATACATTTTCAAATTCATGTTCTGCTACCTTTTTAATCATCAAAGGTTAAATTGTTGCATGCTTATAATGCAAGGTGATATACTTTAATTACTTCCTCTTAGTAATTTAAACATGTGATTCATGTGTATCAAAGACCTTTTTAAAGTATAAAGTGCTATATCAGGGGAGGGTGGGAATCATAGCAGTGATCCCAAACCATCCCATTCCCTATATTTAATACAGTTTACTGTGCAGTCTTTGAGAACAGATGAAATAATACTTGACCCAGAGTGCTCAAACCTAGCGAATCAGGGTTTTTAGGCTGTTTGTTGGTCTTAAGAGAAAACAGGTCCTATGGGAGACTTTGTGGAATTTGACTTACAATTGTACCATGTCCAAAAGGAGAGGGCATTATTGAACATATATAGTATCTCAAACACATTTTGGCTTAATTGGTCTTTTATTATTTATTTTTAACAGGCCTAGGAACCTGTCATTCATTTCCATTTTCATGTTGTTTTATTGTTTCATGTTAAAATTGTCTCATTGTGTTAAATAGCTCTTCCTCAACATTCTCCTTCTGTTCTGTTCTCCTCCGCTTCTCAAGTGAAGCCACTTGGTGGGAAGAGAAGTAGGCAACAATATACAACTGCTGCCCTTCTTCCTCTGCCCTTCAAGGTGCTTGATCTAGCACAGTGGCTCATATTTTTAGGATGACCATATATGTCAGATGTTCAGAACTTGTCAAGTGCCCATATTTAGAACTAAAACACAGGAAAAAGCCTTTTTGTACACTTAAAGCAATGAACTTTTTCATTTTTTAATCACAGAAGTGATATCTTCCCTTATGTCAAACCACATAGAGGAATAGACAGTGTGACTTATAAATAAGAAAAATTTATTATTCAAAGATCTGGAGGCTGAAAGTCCAGGAATAAGACTCCATAGATGGTGCCTTCTTGCTGAGTCCTCGCCTGGTGGGAGGAGCAAGGAGGTCTCTCTTGGGCCTCTTTTATAAGAGCACTGAGCTCATTATTGAGGGCTCTCTGCTCTCATGACCTAATCATCTCCCAAAGGCCCCTTATAACATCAACACCTTGGGGATAAAGATTTCAGCAAAAACTTTGGACTAGGCATAGACATTCAGGCCATGGCATCTTCCACCCTACTCACTTGTGTTTATTTAACTATATACTCTGTATTTCTCTATATTTTTCCCTTTTATTAATAAAAATAGAATATTACTACATGTATTTCTCTGCAAATTTCTATTTTTCACTTCATTATTCCAGTAACCTCTAGACTAGTAGAGATACATTTACCCTTGTACATATGTGCATACCTAAATTTAGGATAGTCTTGAAGGATTGTTGGGTCAAAAGAGACACATTTCACATTTAATAATATTTTAAAGCATTTAATATTATCACTTATTTGTATGGTTAAGAAATCTTAAGACTTTATTTTAAACACAATATGAGTTGGTTTATATGGAAATCAGTTATGTAATAGATAGGTAAATAAGAGGTAGTGTAGGAAACATAATTTTAATTTCTAATATTTGCCTTATTTTAAATGCAGTTTGAGAATTATTGAGTCCCTCATATTTGAGATAGTTATAAGTAAGAGTAACATAGGATTTATGTTTGTCATACAAGTATTCACACATTTATGGAATGAATAACTGAATATAAAGTAGAATTACATAAAGACTACAAGAGTTCTAGACTGAGAGCCTTCAAGGACAGGAACAATGTCTTGAGTTCTGCATCCCCAGTGTCTGGCCTACTGCCTAACATTTGTAGGACACATAATTTAGTTCTTTGTAGCAGGATTGTTAGAAGATTTTAAACATATATTTCGTTTTCATGACACTAAAAAGTGACTTTAACAGGAGCTTAGGAGGTACAGCATTATTCATTCATTTAACATAGATTTATTGAGTACTTCTTGTATACCCAGCACTTTTTAAGGCACTGACAATAGATAAATTATGGAACAAATTCTTACTCTCATGGAATTTTCAAGATCATGATTTGTGGAGAGTGAAATTTTAAATTACTGTTTTGAAGAATCTACATGGCAGTTAGCTAGAGAAAAGTAATAGTTTTGTTGCACTTTGTTTAGCAAGCATTTGGTGAAATGGCTGATGGTAGAACCAAACCATCTGCTTGTATAGGGGGTGTTCTCTTGCTTTAGTCAGTTGTTTGAGGTGTGAGTAAGGTGGATTTCTATATTTCATACAGGTTTAGATTTTTGCTGGGTGGATGCAATACAAGTACAGAGAAACTAAGAGGTTTAGGATATTGGCAAGAGAGTATTTAAATGGTAGGATGTGAAATCTGAAGTGTTTGGGAGGCAAAGTAAGGAAGGAGTGGTGAGGATGGAGAGAAGCCAAAGGACCCATTGATGTTAAAGATGTTCTGCATGATTGAGTGAGCCAGCTGGGGATTGGAATATTGTGGTTGCTTATGAACACTTTAATCATGGAGAGTGATGATGATCTGTTGATGGTGACCAGGTCTGGTATACAAGGTGGAGGGGGCCGAGATAGAGCCAAGATCAGTAGCTAGGGTCTTTTTAAGAGGGAGGACAATATTTGAAATATAGTTTCTAGTTTCATTTGTACATATTAATGGACCAAAAAGTTATCTTAGTTTTAATGAAAGAGGGAAGTTCAGACTTAGGGATAAATAACAAGAGCAGCTGGATTCTCTAATTAAGCAATTATTCTATGCAACAAGAGAATTTAACTTAAAAGTTATATTCTAGTGAGATTGAAGGGAGGAAGAGGTCTGTCAATCATTTTCCTGAATTGGGTTGGGGGTTGAGGCACAGATGTCACAGATGTTTTTTCTTTCTTGTTGGCCCAAGAGAAAATGTTTCTTTATTCTCCACATCTAATTAGGGACAGGCATATGATAAAAGAATATAGGCAGTAAAAAAAAAAAAAAAACACACACACACACACACACACAGAAAAGGGGCCTGGGGTTGTAGCACAGTGGTAGAGTACTTGTCTAGCATGTGGGGTGCACTTGGTTTGATCCTCAGCACCACATAAAAATAAATAAATAAAGGGTTAAAAAACCCACATAAATAGACATTCAACTTCTATTAGAAAACTGATAAATCAGTGATCATTTTTAGCCATTGGATTGCCAAAAAGTAAAAACATTAATACCTAGTGTTAAAGATTATATTAATACCCAATCTTGGAGACCAATGATGGTCAAACACTGTTAGAGTGAAAATTGACTTGATATTTGTGTTGATTGGTAAAACATTGTTAGTAAAATATTACATGAGTATGTGTTTGAATCAGCATTTTTACTTGCGAGAATTTACTCACCCCCCCCAAAAAAAAACCCAAACCCATCTGTGAACAAGAACGTTCATCACAGCACTGTATATGAAGAATTGTTTTAATCTAAATGTTCATCAGAATTGGATTGTTTGAAATATGGTAGCAGCTAACATCGCTTGAGTCTTGAGTGCCATCACTTGAATGCCAGATCCTGTTTTAAACAAGTATTATTTAATCCCTATCTTGTGAATATATGTAAGGCATTAAAAAAGGGTTACATTAAACTGAGTAGTGATTATAGCTCTGAACAAGTGAAGGGTGTGAAGGTAGGAGTAAGGGTTGAAAGAAGCAGGGCCTTATTTATATTTTATAGTTAAAGGGAAAGGCCCTATTATGATGTTTGATTTATAGTCTTTTCTAGAAATACTTGTTTTTATAATTAGTCATTAAAGTAAGATGTTAGGAATATAGTACCACAAAAATTTTATGCAGCTGTCATATTTTGTTAATCAAAGGGTCTAAGTGGTCTAATGGTGATGGCTTACATTTATGCTACTTTGACATAAATGATGTCTTTGAGGCTGGTGGCTATGTTGAGGGTGAGAATGGTTAGGGAAGTCACATAACTTACATTCTCTTTCTCTGTTAAATTTGGTAATACAGGTTCACTGTCTTATCCAAAATGCTTGGAATTGGAATAATTTTCAGATTTTTAATTTTTGGATTTTGGAATATTTTCATATACATATTGAGATGTTTTTTTGGGGAATGGCACCCAAGGGTAGACAAAAACATTTATTTATGTTTCATATACATCTTATACATGTAGCTCAATGGTAATTTTATGCAATATTTTTAGCGTGCCTGCATGTTGACCACAACCTGTCACATGAATTCAGGCATGGAATTTCACATCTGTGATGTCATGTCTGTGCTTCAAGCATTTTGGGTTTTGAAGTGTTTAGGATTTTGGATATTCAAATTAGGAGTCTGGATCACATAAGCATTGAAACAGCTTAGCTTGAGGAGAAAACAGTTTTGCTAGGGCACATAATCACCATGATTACTCTGTTCTTGAGCTAGCTGTATATAAAAGTATCTTTTTTTTTTACATTAAATATGTAGAAATAGGTAAGTATGTCAAATAGTGAATTTTCGTGGTTTCTTTGTTTCAGTGTTTGTGTAACGTGGTATAGTTCTGGGAAGCAGTCATTACAAAAGTGTTCTGTCTTGATAATACACATGTGTCTGAAAATGAAGTTTTGTTACCAAATCTTCTTTTCCCTTTGAATTTTCAGATTTATAAGTTTTTATTCATCACTAATTGACAGTGGTTTCTTGTGAATAGTTAAAAAGTTGTAGCTAAACCTCTTACATGTCATGATTGAAAAACACTTTTTTTTTTCTGGAAAATGCACATCTGACCTATAACAATTCTATCTTTGATTCATAAATTTTAAAGCTAGAAGGAGCTTTATCAATATTTGAATATTTTGAGGAAACTAAACTTAGAAGAGATTAATAGATGGGTCATCTATTTAGAACAAAAGTAATTTATCTTCGTTTGTGATCCCATGAGTCTGGTTTTTATTTTAATTCTGTAGGTAATTGTTGTTGACCTATTCCTAGTCTAGCACTATGCAGCTATAATTTAACCATGTTTCTCCCCTGTGCAGCAATGAGATATTAAATGGTAAGGGAAATTTCCTCTGTGAAGTTTACCTCTAGAATTTGTAAGTAAAAGTCTAAGTTAATGGAAATATTTTATATCTTGTATCATTCTATGCTTTCTTAGGTAAAATATAGGGAAACTGGCTTAACTTACTCTGTGATTTATAGTTTCTTATCTGGAGTTAGGAGGGAGGACTTATAAGGAGGTGGCAAGGTAGTCCCTTATACCACCAGACCATTTGTTTATGTACCTGAAGCGTGCTAATTGCATGCAAAACTCAAAATTCATGACTCTGTGTGTATGCCCACAACTTTAAATTCACTTATTTTTATTTTTATTTTTTTAGAGAGAGAATTTTTAGTATTTATTTCTTAGTTTTCGGTGGACACAACATCTTTATTTTTATTTTTATGTGGTGTCGAAGATCGAACCCAGCGCCCTGCGCATGCCAGGCGAGCATGCTACCTCTTGAGCCACATCCCCAGCCCCTTAAATTCATTTTTAAGTATTCACTATACTGTAACATGTTACCTATACACTAAAAGTGAAACCCAGTTTTTAAATATTAGGCCTATTAAATCAGTCAACAAATACTATTTTTATATAAGTAAGGAGCTCAAAATATCAGATGTTGAGCTTAGACACATCCCCCTCCCCCAAACAAACAAACAAACAATTGTCATAAGCTTATAAAATTATTCAGGCTAAATGTAATTTAAGGTAGTTGATCTCACTTTATGCAAATAAGTGTTTACTATTCTTTTTGTGGGGTTTTTGTTTTTTTTTTTTGGGAACTGGGAATTGAACTCAGGATTGACCACTGAGCCACATCCCAGCCCTGTTTTGTATTTTATTTAGAAATTGGGTCTCACTGAGTTGCTAGTGCCTCACTGTTGCCGGAGCTGGCTTTGAACTCAGGATCCTCTTGTCTCAGCCTCCTGAGCCACTGGGATTACGGGTGTGTGCCATTGTGCCCAGCTTTTTATGTATTTTTCTGTTGTTTTGAAAGTTCCAGTTATAAAATCAAGTGTGTTAACTATTTTTTTTAAATTAAAAATAGCTAAATAAGGGCAAGTGATTCTCTAACCTTCAACTTTTGTTTATGATGTATTTGTGTATATAACTTTTACTTTTAAGGAAATATTCAAAGGCTAATATTAGCAATTTTTAATACTTGTTTTTTTCTTTTGAGAAATTTTTGTGGCAACTAAATTTTTATCAAATTAATACACCTTCATTTTTGTAAATGTACTGAATATGCAATGCTTTACAAATTGAGTATAGAGTATGGGGGTTGCCACTCAGTGGAAGGACGCTTGCCTAGAACATGTGAGGCACTGGATTCGATCCTCAGCACCACATAAAAATAAATAAATAAAGTTAAGTTCATCTACTACTAATTTTTTTTTAATTTGAGCATAGATTTCATAAATTTTTGCAAAGTTAAAAATTATTAGACTTGAAGTTTGTTTTCCATTTTTTGGCATTAAAATATTTGCAGATTTAAAGATACTTAAAAGTTTTTGTTTTATTTTTTAAAGTTTTTAATTACATTTATTTGTTCATCCTCTTTGCTTTTTATTTCAGGTATAGAGAGTGAACCCGGGGCCTTTCATGTGCTAGGCAAGTGTGACTAAATACAGTAGTCCATGCCCATAATCTCAACAACTCAGAAAGCTGAGGCAGGAGGATTGCAAATTTAAGGCCAACCTCAGCAACCTAGTAAGACCCTTTCTCAAAATGTAGCTCACTGGCAGAGTGCCCTCAGGTTCAAACCCCTGTAGCAACACACACACACACACACACACATACACACACACACAAAAAAAATGCTAAGCAAGTGCTGTACCATTGAGCTCCATTGCTAGGTTAATTTACATTTCTCAGGATACCAGTTTAAGTCTGTATAAATGTTAAACAGTATCTCAAAGTCTTCATTTATTTCTAAGAAAATGATATATAAAAATTTATTATTCATACAATTTAATAGTTATCCTTTTTTAATTTTGCATTTTAAAAACTGAGTTTAAGTGAAAAATTGGTAGTGAGTATAAAGGTAAAAATCTGTACTCTTTAATATGTTACTGACCAGATTTGAGTAATTATTAAGTTAGTGGGAAGTAATAATAAAAATTCAGTTTCTCAGTCACGTCACTACATTATAAGTGCTTGATAGCCACTTGTGGTTAGTAGCTACCATTTTTGGAAAGCATAAATAGAGAATATTTCTATCATGATGGAGAAATAAAGAAAGGGAAAATGAGTAATTATTGGGGAATGAGCCAAGAGATAAAGGCATAAATGGCAAAGGACTTTGGGGAGCAAATGGTAGCTAGGACTTTTATGCTACTGCAGAAGAAAGGTTGTGCCAATTCTCTCTGCTTACATTAGCCTCCTAGGGTTTCTGGCTCTTTTGTTGATAGACTGCTCTGTTACATACATAGAAATAAAGAGAATTACTGAAGGAGGAATGGGCAAATGTTGCTGGCAGGAAAAGAAGCCTATCACAGTTGCTTTTATGTAGATACAGGGTATTTAACTTGTGTGGTGTACTGGCTCAGAAGCAATGGCATCCAACTATTGACCCAACTAGAAAGCTCATTAAGAGTATCTTGAATGAGGTGTTTTGTTTTTTTTTCCTTTACCAAAACTTCATTACCTTGCTTTTAATTAGAAATAATTTTACTGAGGTGAAATTGGTATAACAAAATTAATCATCTTAAGTGAACCATTCAGTAGCATTTAGTACATTCACAGGTTGTGCTACCACCTTTGTCTATTTCCAAGCATTTCCATCACTTCAAAATAAAACATTTACTCATTAATTAGTTTCTCTACTTTCCCCTTCTTTCCCTAATACCCACTTCAGTCCTAATAACCACCAATTTGTTCTATCTCGATAGGGAGTGACCTATTCTGGATAGTTCATATTACATGGGATCATATAACATGTGACCCTTTGTATCTGGTTTCTTTCACTCTGAAAATGTTTTCCAGATTCGGCCAAGTCATACCATATGTCAGTACAGTTCATTCATGTTTTATGGCTCAGTAAGATTCCATTGTATGGATATGCCACCATTTGTTTATCCATTCATTCATTGGTGGACATTTAAATTGTTTCCATCTTTTGGCTATTGTAAATCGTGCCACTATGAACATGAGTATATATGTTTGAGGACCTGTTTTCAATTCTTTTAGGTATTTATGTAGGAGCAGAATTGTGGAGTCATGTAATTATGCATTAAACCTTTTGAGGAACTGCAAAACTATTTCCTATAATGGCTGAGTCATTTTACATTACCACCAGCAATGTATAAGGGTTCTGATTTCTTTACATCCTTGCCAACACTTGATATTTTCCATTTTTTTGTTATAGCTAATCTAGTAGGTATAAAGCAGTACCTACTTTATATATACTGAGCGTCATTTTATATGCTTGTTGGCCATTTTTATGTTGTGTTTTCAGCTTTCCATCATTATAACAAATACCTGAGATAATCAAATTACACAGGGAAAAGGTTTATTTTGCCCATGGTTTTAAAGATTCAAATTCATGATTGAGCAGACCTATTCCTTTTGTACCAAAAGCAGTGGTGGGGAGTACATGGTAGAACAAAATTCCCCTCATGAGTGGAAAGCCAAAGAGAGCAAGGAGGTGACCAGGTTTCCATAATCCCTGCTTGTATCCTCAGTGCCCTTAAGACCTCCCATTAGGCCCCACCTCTTAAACTTTCCACCACCTTCAGTGGCACCAAGCTATTAACCTGTGGACCTTTGGGGAACATTTAAGATCCAAGCTATAGGAGATATCTTCTTTGTAGAAATGTCTGTTTATATCCTTTGCCCATTAAAAAAAAAAAAATATATATATATATATATATATTTATTTATTTATTTTTATGTGGTGCCGAGGATTAAACCTAGGGCCCCACTGAGCCACAACCCCAGTCCTCCTTTGCCCATTTTTTTTTCTTTTGAGTTGTGTTTTGTTTTGTTATTGAGTTATAAGAATTTATTTTGTATTCTGGATGCTGAACCCTTACCAGACATATGATTTTAAAATGTTTTCTCCCATTCTATAGCTTTTCTTTTCTTTTCTTTCTTTTTTAAAACAGTGGTGGGTATTGAATCCATGGCCTCACACATGGTAGACAAGTGCTTTACTACTAAGCTCTACCGCCAGCCCTGCTACTGGTTGTTTTCTAACTTCTTGTAATGTCTTTTAACATATAAAAGTTTTTAATTTTTTATGAAGTCCAGTTTACCTGTTTTTCCTATTGTTGCTCATGGTTTTGGTGTAATATCTATGAATTCATTTCCAGATCCAAGGTCAAAGGGATTTATTCCTATGTTTTCTTCTATGAGTTATGATTTTAGCTCTTAAATTTAGATTTTTAATCCATTTTGAGTTAATTATTGTATATGCATAGTGTGAGTTAGGCAATCAAATTCATTCTACTTGATTCTACTTTTTTTGAATGCTACAAGAACCAAATTACATTTATTTTGTGACTTCTTTGAAATGTGCTGTTACAGGTCAGGATGGAGCAGGTTTTGCTGAACCTGGAGCCCTAGTGGCTTATTACAGCACAATTATTTCTTGCTTACTTCAATACTGTCTCAGTTTGCTGTCTCTGCTTCACTGCTGTCTCTGGTTTGTGGTATCCTTCTGTGGGGATGAAGCCTGGCAAAGCTTCTGCCATCTGAAATCACAGTGGTAAGGTCTTTTACACTCAAACTCTTTAAAGCTTTCACTTGAACTTAATTTCACTGACCAAAGCAAGTCACTTAACTGTTACCAATTTGAAGAGAGAAGTACAGTCCTACCAGGTTTCCTAAAGAGAGGAACAGGAAGTATGTGGTGCTCAGTGCCTACCTGAGAACATCATGAAATATGTTGTTGTTTGCATAGTATAGCAAGTATTTGTTCCAAGATACAAAATTTCAAAAGCATTCCCAGTTAAGGGGAGTTTGAAAGTATATGGTTAAGCATTGATTCAAAATTTGAGGTAAATTTTAACTGCTTGCTAAAGTTTACTTTTGCATTATTTATAAAGACAAACTGTTTTATTAAGTGATAATGTTAGTGGGATTTAATGAAAAGAATCTTTGGCTTAATTTAGAAAAACAATTTTCTTTAACATTTATTTTTTAGTTATAGGTGGACACAATATATTTTATTGTTATGTAGTGCTGAGGATCGAACCCAGTGCCTCACTCATGCTAGGCAAACACTCTACCTCAGCCCTCAAGTAGTTTTGTAAAAGATATTTATGCTCCAGGAATTTGAGTGCAGGTTATTTGTTAAAACTTAGTTCTATGTCAAAGTTGTGAAAAAAGAAGGAAAAAATAGTAAGAACAGATTTGAGAATACTTTAAAATTATTGCTTTTATCAGAATCTTAAATTTAAAAACGTGTACAAATAGCTTATAAACCTTGTGAATAAGGAGGCACTAGCTTGTGTGCCAATCATAACCTAACATTAGGTTTCAGTCACCTGCACAGCAACAAACATTGTGACATGAACTTACGGTGGTAAAATCTCTTACTCATTGTACCTAAACTATGGAAGTATAAAAATTAAAAAGTATATGGAATTTCCCATGTATTTTTGAACTACATTACTTTAAAAGAAAAGCATATTTGAAGGTAGACAATAAGGGCTGGGATTATGGCTTAGTGATAGAGTGCTTGCTTAGCACATGTGAGGCACTGGATTTGATCCTCAGCACCACATAAAAATAATATACTGATATTTTAGAACACCAGTAGGTGTCAACCACAGCCTGGGCCATGGGCTGCTCATTTGCCAGGCTTTTTAAACATTTATTCATAAATGATTTATTTATTTATTGTATGTTTAAGAGGCAGTATTCTAATGAACTGCAGTTTTCTCAAGGTCACTGTGCTTATTTTTAAATAAAAATACAGTGTGCTTATTATTAAAGACATAGTGATGCTCTGCTGGCATCGTTATTTCAGAAGCATTATTTCAGTCCTTAATTGTATATACACACCTATAACTCCTAATGAGTTTATTTTGGACATATCAGAATGCTATCCGATGAAACCAAATAGGCATCCAGAAAGAATGATTGGGAGTGGTGTGTTAGCCAGATACAATATTGATATTGTATTGTAGCAGATGAAACTAGGTGAGGGTCTAACAGCATTTCTTTTGTGCCCAAGTCTTTCTTTTTATATGAGTAGTTATATTTAGCTACTCCCACCAATATTTCTCTAGTTTTCCTAGGATACTTTGTATGGATGCCCATAAATAAACGTATATATTTTTTTTTACTAGAAGAAATACAAATATTAAAAGAAACGTTCCAGGGATTTTGGACAAATTCATAACATCTGAGGAAAGATGTTTTGAAGGACTTTATTACATGTGTTAATATCAAAACATGGGAGGAAAAAGAATCACAGCTTACATCATTTTATTTTTTAAAATATTTTTTAGTTGTCAATGGGCCTTTATTTTATTTATTTATGTGCTGAGAATCGAACCCAGTTCTTCACACATGCTAGGCAAGTGCTCTACCACTGAGCCACAACCCCAGCCCCACAGCTTACATCATTTTAAAACTAAAGTGTTTCTGTCAAGAGTGGATGCCCCATAAATACTTCATAGGACCATTCGTATTAAGTGAGATTTTCTTATCAGAAAAGGGCAAGGAAGTATGTAAGTACATTGGGATACTATTGGTAAATATTTAAATACATCTGTATGCCATTACAAAATGAACAGTATCATTGCTTTGTCTAAAATAAATCAGTGCATTTCCATGGTATTTAGGATTAAGAAAGTTGTTCTTAGTATAAAATACTAGCCCTTAATAATCCATTCCTTGCCATTCTCTGCAAAACCATTATGCATCTTCATATCCAATGACTAAAATACTGTAAACTAATGGGATTTGACCTGTTGAGTGTTTAGATCTCAAATTGTGCACAGTATGATTAATTAGGCAAATAGTTAACAGTTTATATTGTACATGCACATTAAAATTTAATTTTAGTTTTTTTAACTTTCCTGCTTAATTTAATCTTTTAAATTTTTCTGTTTATTGTTAAAAATTGAAATAAGTAGATAGAGAATAGCAATACTAGTCCTTTTCCTGATGATAATCACTGTTACTAAGTTTCTGTATGAAAAATTATTTTGTAATTACAAATGTAAAGCTTTCTAGTCCCCCTTACAAGTGGGGACCAGGTTTTCTACTGACATAATTGATTTGTACTAGGATTTTTGAAAAAATTTTATTTCTTTAGGACTGCTATCATGGAGTTACAACAGAAAAGATTATATCTGTAATTTCCTAAATGAACCTTCTCTGAAGACCCCTTTTTCCTGTTACCTCCTATGCTTAGAAGGGTACCTAGAACTACACTCCTCTCCACTTTTTATCAGTCTGTTATAATTTTCATTTATCTTTCAGAATTCAAGTCAGATCTAATTTCTTCTAAAAGGACATTCCTGATTCTTTGTCATTGATAGCTACAGTTATGTTTGAATGTAGAATGAAAAAAAATTTTTTTTCTTGACTTTGTGTGCTCTTCAATCTTAACAATTTGTATCTTAGATCTCCGTGTGCATACAGATTTGAACCGTGTGTGTCTGGTGCGCTCTCTCACTGACTCGTACCTCTTTGTGGAGGCTAGCTTGCAGCTTTCCCCCTTACCCACAGCTTCCAGCAGAGAGAAGCCTGCTCTTAACCTTTGAGTGGCATTGTTCTAGGATTCTTGCCAGGGAAAGGCACTTCTCCTGATGGCCACTTTCCTCTCCCTGCCACACCACACCTCACCTCCTCTCTGATCTCAGGACCTATGGTCAGGTCTTAACATTCTGTTGGACTACGTGAGCTTCCCTCTGTTCATTCTGAGGCTTGTTTGGTCTTAGTACCTGGGTACCCTGGAAATTCTTCTTTCTTTTTCTTTGGGGGCATGACTTGGGAGTTTGACTGGTACAGTACTTTCCCAGGCTGCCATGACAAAGGCATGATAACTAGAGGTAACACTTGTTTTGTGGACGGGACTCTGAGGGAGAATCTATTCCATGCCTTTCTCCCAGCCTCGGGGGCAGACTGCCATCTTTGGCTCCTGGCTTAAGCTGCATCATTCCAGTTTCTGGCTGCTATCACATGGTGTTCTTCCTTCTGTCTGTGTCTCTTAAGCACATTTTTGTTTCTTCCATGACCATGGAATGTGAGGTTCTGATTTCTCTAAAGGACATTGATTTTAAGTGTTCAAGTTTATAAATTGTATTATGGTGTATGTAAGCATGAAACCCAGACCTGCTGATTTATTATTTTTCAAATTTTCTCCAAGTTTACACCCCTCAACAAGTTGGTACTTTGTGTTTAATTACAAATGTTTATGCATTTTTCAAAAATAAAATTTAATTCTAAGTTTTTAATTTTCAGCCAGAAAACCTTGCTCAGAAGCTTCCAAACCTTGTGGAACTGTGAGTCTGTTTACTCAAATTTTTTAAAAACACAAATGGAAATAATTTTAAGTCATTTGAGTTAAGAGGATATATCATTTTAATGTATTAATTTGTTATTTTTTTAATATCATTATCATGATGCTCCTATAGGTAAACCTGTGGTTCTGCTAGGCCAAATAGTATTTTGAATTGTTTTTTACAATTTAAAGTTGTGTTTTAAATATCTTACCTCAGGAAGTGAAGGTGATGAATGATACATTTTTCTTTTTCTGGATACAATATATTGGAACAGAATCCTTCTGGATAGCCCATGTAATTGGAAAAATCTATTATTACTACTACTATATGTGGTAATTGATATAAGCATTGGATGGTATGAAATGTTTAAAATAGACATTGAAGGTCTCTTTCCCACACTTCATTAGTTTTAGTTCTTTTGATGGTTAACTCCATAATGCTGAATAACATGTTTACACCTTTGTTTTTTAATGCATCAACTTTAAGTATCAGCTAACTTATTATATTAAGGAAGATAAAATTAGATCTTCTATTTATTTTTCTTTCTAACTATCTTCTTACTTGATGTAAGAGGGTTTGCATTTCCTTTTCTTGTTCTCTTCTTTATTTGGTATGATTTTTGGTAGTGTATTGTGTTAAGCCAGTATCTACCTGTATTATCTATTGCTGCTTAACAAATTATCTCCACAAATAGTGCCTTCAAAGAATAAACATTTATTATCTTGTATTTTCTGAACTCTAAAATCTGAGCCTAAGCATAGCTGGATGCATTTGCTTTAAGGTCTCCTCCCACAAGGCTTCAGTCAAAATTGTTGGCCAGGGCTGTGTTCTCATCTGAAGAAGGATCCTCTTCTGCTTTCACTCTGGAGGTTGTTGCCAGGATTCAATTCCTTGGAGACTACTGGACTGAAGGACTCAGTTTCTTCCTGACTGTTGATTGGTCAGAGGAAGATCTCAGTTCCTTACCACTTGTCCTCTCCATAGTTCACAGCCTTGCAACTAGTTTCCATTAGAGCAGGCAAGCAAAAGGGCAAGAGAGAGAATGGAAGACGGAAGTAATAATCTCTAACTAATCTTGGATGTGACATCTCATTACTCTTCTTATGTTGTCCAGGAGAAGTGAGTTACTGGGTCTGCCCCACAATTGAGTGGAGGCTGTTGCATAGGACGTGAATGCCAGCTAGTAGAGATCAACTTAGGCTATCTTTGAGCTGCCTACCAACTATTAATTCCTAGCAAAGAATTTTACTTGTAATGACTGTGGAAATTTGTTAAAGACTTTTTCAGACTTTAAAGAAAAATCCTCGTGGATTTTACACACAATAAGGTGGAACAATCATGAATAGGAAGATTGGAACATTATATCTCAAGCTATTATATATACAATGACTGTCAAATTTTAGCTCAACAGTACTTTTCTTTGAGTTCTTTAAAAGTATTTTGACTGTTTTTTAGATTCTTGTGAGATGACAGTAGTATTCTAATCCTTCTCTCTACACACACACACACACACACACACATATAATGTCTTTTTAAATTTTTTTTTCTGGCTGCTTTCAAGATTTTCTTTTTTTTCCCTTGGTTTCCAGCAGTTTCTCGATATGCCTTTAGCCATTTTGCATGATAACTATACCCTCCCTAGACTAAATGCTCTTTAAAAAAATAGGGATGGGGAGAAAGAAAAGAAAGAACTTAAACTCTCCCAGTACTATTCTAGCATTTAAGTTTTGA
The DNA here is from genome assembly GCF_047511675.1 of Marmota flaviventris. Classification (NCBI taxonomy): domain Eukaryota; kingdom Metazoa; phylum Chordata; class Mammalia; order Rodentia; family Sciuridae; genus Marmota; species Marmota flaviventris. Next base: position 148,880,888 of record NC_092499.1, read on the forward strand.
TTTTCCTCTAGAATTGGCTTGTTTTTGTTTACTATACAGTGCCTTAGGATTGTGGTGTGTGTGTGTGTGTGTGTGTGTGTTATCCTTGGTGTTTTAGTTATTACCTGACAGAATATCAGTCCAGTGGGAACTTATTTTGCTATACTGGAGTTGAAACTCACATTCTTTTATTTTAACCTGTTTCTTAATAATTAAAGTGGAGTTTTTAAAATCAACTTTAGTTGGTTCTTTCATTTTTGCACAGTTCGATAATCCAGGCCTTTTTATGCCATGTTTAGACCTTTTACATTTAATGTGATTGTTGATTTGATTAAGTTTTAAGTCTGCCATCTTATTTACTATTTGTTCCAACTGTCTTTTGTTATTTTTCCCCTCCTTTCTTTCCTTTGTTTTAATTATTCTAGTGTTTAGGATTCCATCTTAGTACCAATATTGGCCCATTAACTCTACCTCATTTCATTGTTGTAAAGTTTATGATATACATCTATTTCCTAACATAATCTGTCTTCATGTGATATCATTACCACTTTACATGAACATGTAATATATGGATGTTTACATTAGTACTTCCAGATCATCCTTCCCATTCTTTGTGCTATTGTATGTGTGTGTGTATTTGTGTGTGCGTGTATGTGTCAGTCAAGGTCCAGTTAGGAGACAGAAACCACACCCCTAATTTAAATAAGGAAAATCAATATAAAGATATTTTAAAGTAGCAAAATGTTATTAAGTACTAAAGAAAGTTAAGGAAGACTCTGTGGAGACTGGATTTAATACAAATAAGCAGCTACTGCCTCTGGGCTGAGGGGTAGACAGAAGTAATAAAGACTGTTAGGAGAGCAGCAACCCCCAGGTTAAGAATTAAGAGCTCTTTATAGATGGCAGGGCTGCCTCAAGAACATATAGCCTGCTGTTGGGGAAGAGACTCAGCAGATGGCTTAAACCAGAGCTGGTCTGTTATAATGGCTCACTGTTGCAGGAAGATGTTGGCAGTCTGGAACTGGTCTGTAGTAGCAGGCTGGCAGAGAGTGTGGCAGAGCTACTACAGAAGGAGCCCCAGAGTGGCAGTGGCCTGAGGCTGCACCAGAACTGCTGCAAAAATGGCTTTTAGGTGGAGAGAGCATAATTTGAATATGTGACTTGAGGTTGTCTAAGAGGGGAGGGGAGCACCACTTGGATCTGGCTTTTGTCCTAAATTAAAAATGGGAGGGGAGCTAGAATGGGGGTGACTTCTTGCTTGACTTGTGGAGTCACTTTAGCCTCCTCTTTTGAGAAAGCCTGACATTAGTCTAATTGGCAAAGGAGAAGTGTTGACAAATTCAGCGCCAGGATCAAAAAAGACAGCAAAGAAGTTAAATCAGGACTTGAGAGATAGTAAACTGATAACTGGCAAAACACATTATTATAATTTTTAATTTAAATGATCAGTTTAAGGAAATTAAAGTGAAAAAGTCATGTACTTACTCCTATATTATTCTCTCTGATTTGGCTTGCTTGAAAAAAGTCTTTATTTCCTTTTTTCTTTTTTTAATTTAAGATGATGGTAGGTTCACGTGTAGTTGTAAGAAATAATACAGAAACATTCTGTACTCTTCCACTTTTCCCCTATGTTATTGTCTTATTGCCTTACTGTAGTACAAGATCACTATCAGGAAATTGACATTGGTACAATCCACTACTTTATTCTGTTCCATCAGTTTTTCATGTACTCATTTGTGAGTGTATATTTAATTATGTGGAGTTTTCTTGATGTTTATTTTTACCACCTTTATCAGTATATACTTGTGTAATCATTCTGATAGTCAAGGTAGAGAATACTTTTATCAATGTTAGGATCACTTGAGCTATACTTTTAGAATCAAACATCCCCCCACCCCCCAAAAAACCCTACCCTGGCAGACATTTAATCTATTCTCTATCTCCCTATGATTTTTTCATTTTAAGAATGTTATATAAATGGAATTAGACAGTATATAATCTTTGGGGATTAACTTTTTTTTTTCATTCAGCATAAGGGATTCATCCAAGTTGCTACATATGTTAACAATTTATTCCTTTTTATTGCTGAGTTATATTTCATGATATGAATATGATATCTTCACCCATTGAAAGACATTTTTGCAGTTTGAGGCTATTGTGAATAAAGCTGCTGTGAACATTTGTGTACTTGCTGTTTTGTAAATAAGTTTTTATTTCTCTGGGTTAAATGGATAAGATTGCAATTGCTGAGTCGTGTGGTAATTGCATATTTCATTTCTTTTTATTGAGATACAGTTCACCCTTTTAAAGTATATGACTTCAGTGATTTGTATTCACGAGGTTGTGCAACCATTACTATTGTGTAATTCCAGAACATTTTCATTACCCTGAAAGAAACTGATTATCAGGTATTCCATGTATGTATTCTTTGTGATGCTGTTGTAAATGGAATTTTCTTTTTAATTACAATTTAGAATTGTTCATTGCCTGGTATATAAAAACGTACAACAGAATTTTGTATGTTAATCTTATGTTCTGCAACCTTGTTGAACTAATTTATTAATTCTAATTGTGTGTGTGTGTGTGTGTGTGTGTCTGTTTTTTAGGATTTTTGTTTACAAAGATCATGGGGTTTTTTTGCCAATAAAGGTACCTTTGCTTCTTCCTTTCTAATCTGTATATGCCTTTTTATTTTATTGATTAATTGCCCTGGCTAGAACTTAGAATGTTGAAAAGAAATGAGGAGAGCAGGTACTTTGATCTCAGAGAAAATCTTTCATGTTTTTTTTTTTTTGTTGTTTTGTTTTGTTCCCATTAAGTGTAATATTAACTGTTTTTCATAGGTATTCTAAAGTTGAGAAAGTTCCCTTCTTATTATTTTTTTTAACTTAAAAGGATGTTTGATTTTGTAGTTTGCTTTTTTCTTTCTCCCTCATCTATTGAGATGATCATGTAGTTTATATTCTTTATTCTCCTAATATGGCATATTATATTGATCAATACTTGTGCATTGAACCAACCTTATATTGTTGGGGTAAATCCCATTTGGTCTTGGAGTATAATCCCTTTTATGCGTTCTGGATTTGGTTTGTTAGTATTTTGTTGTGGAATTCTGAAGCTGTCTTTATAAGGAATATATTCCTCTGTAGTCTTCTTTTTTTTTTTTTAATGATATCTTTGCCTGGATTTGGTATCACTGTGTTATTGGCCTCATAGAATGAGTTGGCAAGAGTTCTCTCCTTTTATCCCCCCACCCTTTTAAATATTTGGTCAGTAATTTTAGTGGCCTCTTTCTAATCACTAACTGACAACTAATTTGAAATTACTCTAGGCCTATTCTAAGAAGACCTATTCTAAGACCATTAGTGGTCAGCTAATGATTAGGCAGAGACTCCTTAACTCATTGAATCTCTTAAGTCCACTAGTCTTTACTGAGGGACTTTGTTGTGACATGCATTCACCTTTCAGTTGTCTGCAGTTGATAGCTCTGCCTTAGCCTTCACTTGTTGCCTTCACTTCCAATTCAGCTGAGGTGAAAGAGTAAGACCTCTACAGTTCCTACCTGAGCATTTGTAGAGCTATGGCCTGTGTACAACTCCACGTATGCCTGTGATTTTCTAGATTCCCAGGAATAGCCAGGCTTTTAAAAGCTCCTCTGGACAGCTTTTCTTTTTAAGGGTTTTGGTATGTCTGTTGTTTGTTTCATCTGGTACTTACTGCCTCAGGCATCTGTAAAGTTAAATAATCATCTGTCATTTATTTCAATTTACAACACTTGAGGTAGGGATTTTGTTCAAGGCTAGTTCCTTGTAAGATAAATAGACAGCTTTATAAGTAGAGTCTTCTGGGGAACCCTAAGACAAGTTGAATAATGACAGTTTCCAGGGAATGAGACTTTAAAAGGGCTCCAATTTGGTTCTAGCCCAGGGTACTACTATTCAATTTAGTTGTGAACTCTTGGTTTTCCAGGTTTCTGCAGAGCTGGAGAATGGGAGAAAGGAATATTGTTAGTGAAAACACTACAAAGCTCATGGCCCACTATTCTTATAGACATTCTTGTCATTTTTCCCCCTTACGTACATGTTAGCTCTATATTACCACAAGTCTTGGGTTCATTTCCACATCCCTATATATATAACTTCTAAAACATTTTGCGAGTATTCTCATTGGTTTTATGGAAAAGATAATTTTTGGAGGTTTTTTTTTTCTCTGCCACTTTTGCTCAGTTTTTAGTATTACAAGAATTGCCCCAAAATTTTCCAGCTTAGCTGTGCCATTTTACATTTCCCCTAACAATGTAAGATTGTTCCATTGTCTGCACATTTCACCATCTTTGGGTATTATTACTATTTTTCATTTTAAGTAATTTCAGTAGATGTGTGATTTATCACATTGTGGTTTTCATTTGTATTTCTCTATTGGCCAATGATATTGACATCTTTTCATATATTTATTCAACATTGGTATCTTTGGTGAAGTATCTGCTTTGGTTGCTTTAATTTTATTTTTTATTCTTGAGTTTGAAAAGTTCTCTCTATAGTCTAAAAATTAAGGTTTTTTTTTTTTTGGTATTTTGTTTACAGATATTTTCTTCCAGTATATAGCTTGTCTTTACATCTTCTTTTATTTTCTTTTGTGTAGTAAATATTTTACATTTTGATGAAGTCCATCCAGTTTATCAGTTTTTGCTTTTGTGGTCAATGTAAGAATTCTTCATCTATCTCTAAGTCTTAATGATTTTTCCCTTTCCCTGTAAAAGTCTTACATTCTTTTGTTGTATATTCATCTTCTATATTTTTTTTAAATGATGTGTCTTTTAGGATTAGACTTCTTAGTTGCCAGGTTACTGTTTTGTTTATTTTAGCACTTCTGTGCTAACTCTACTAACCTTTGTAAACCTTCTATTCCATTATCCTCTGGCTTGCAAAGTTTCTGAGGAGATATCTACTGTTCTTGTATTTGTTCCTTTGAGTTTAATGTGTCTCCCTTCTCCCTTGGGCTATTTTGAAATGTTTTTATTTTTTTTATACTAGCTTTCCAGGCATTTAATTTTGATGTATTTTGTGGTTTTTATTTTCCTTATCCTTTAGGTTCATTGTGATTTTTGAGTTTGTATCTTCATAGTTTTCATCAATTTTTCACATCAATTTTTTAGACATTTAGTTCTAAACCCATTTTTTTGCTCCATTTATGGGACTATTACATATTTGTTAACTTTTTAATATATTCCATTCTCACTAAGACTGTGAGTGTTTTTTTATTTTTGTCTTTCTGTGTACTGGAACAAATCGAATTTTTCTGGTATCAGGGTCAGTTATATTTTCTTTTCAGTTAATCCGCCCAGTGATGTTTTTACTTTATTATATTTTTAATCTCTTGAAGTTCTATTTATTTCTTCTTTATATCTTACAGTTCTTACTATGTCATATTTTCATTTAAATACATGAATATGGTAATTATAGCTATTTTACTGTCCTTGTTTTCTAATTTGTCATACTGGGCCTATTTGTATTGACTATTTTTCCTCTGTTTTTGGGTCATGTTTTCCTAATTCTTGTTACATCTAATACTTTTTGATTGGGTCGTGGGTTTTATGAATTTTACATTATTGGATATATAGATTTTATATTCTTTTTTTGTTTTGCTTTTTTCTGGCATGCTTTATTGGTAGTTTTGTTTGCTTCTTTCAATATGGCTTGTTCTGTGTTTTCTTGAAACATTAATTTCAGGAAGGAATTCCTAATTACTTTATCAGGTGACTTTAAGAATTCTTTGTGTCCAAAGACTGAATAAGTGTGCATACACAATGCCAAAAATATACACACTTGCATTTGTTTCATAAATGCCAGAGTTCCTAGTAAGAATAGAGAACTGCTCTGAAAACTTGTTTCAACAAATGACTTGTCTCAACTCTACCTATCAAAAGATAACTTTAAAGACTAGGGATGTAGCTCAGTGTAGATAGAATGTATAATCAATTCATGTACATAAAGCAAGGAATTAAATTAATCATAGAACAGCATACTTGTTTAAATTGTCTTAGACTTAGTGAGTTAATACTGTCTACAGTTGATTTAATCCAACATAGAATAATATTCAGAAAATTATTTCTTATTATTCTATTTCATTGACATTTTTAGCATTTAATTTTAGGCTTTCAAAATGTAGAAGAAAAATTTAAATTCTATTTTATAATACTTTATGAGGATTTATTTTTAAAGTACAGTAAATAAAATGATAGGGCTGAGCATAAGGTTTATAAAATCTAGTTGTAAATTTATTTTTTTAAGTTATTAGTTCTTAATTTCTAGCAGTCACTGTTGTTTTGTTCTCAGTAGCTGGTTACTGCTGGTTGCTTGAGTCTCCACTAGAGTGTGCTAAAGATATTTCATTGGGAAAAGTGTTAAATACCTAGACTTGCCGAGAGACTTGTTAAGTCTGGGCATTTTTTTTTTTTTTTTTTTTTTTTTAAAGAAGAATTTGATTTCTTGTTTTTGAAATTCCTTTTGCCATGTAGTAAATTCTGGCCTTGACAATTGAGTATTTCTGTGGATACTTTAAATGATGAATATTTAATCTCTATTCTTGTTTCTCAGCGTGTTAGCTAGAAATATCTTTGTCTTATGATGTTATCCTTTAGAAACAAAAAGTTGTGTCTCCCTTGAATAATAGAAGGTTGAATTTTTTTTACATAATATATTTCTGAAAATCTGAATAACTTAAGGTGAACTAGAGAAACTTAATAATTTGTTTTATGAGGTTGAAAATAATTTGTTACTCAAGTTTTTATTTTAAAATAATTAAATCAGTACATGCATTTAATATGCAATTTTAGCATAACATTACACTCAAAGTACAATTGATTGGCTTTGATAAACATGTATTTTGTGGTGACACATTAGAGTTGGGTGAGAAAGAAAGTTTTGGCTCATTTACATTTGATAAATCTCTAGTGAGCCTTTTATTAACTGTTTACCTGGCAAAATTACTGAATAAAAACAACTGTTTTTCTTTCTTTTTTCCTCCTTTTTGCCCCAGGTACCTTCACTCAAATAACATAGTAGTGGTTCCAGAAGGTAAGCACACCTAGAATTTTTAGTTAGAAGATGATACAGTTAAAGCTTTGCTTTATAAGTAGAACAGATTATCTCTTTAAACTTATCTTGTTTGGTGTATTAGAGAATTTTAATTATAAAGCACTTTAATATATTAGTTTCAAAATTTTTTCCTCTAAAAAGTCCAGTTAAGAATTATGATTAAATAAATTAAAAGTCTAAAATGGTTAAAATGCTTAAGTAAGTCATTATGAGATAAGTTGCTAATAGGTTAAAAATAAAATGAATTCTAAACCTAATAAATCAGTTAAGAATTTTGGTTAGATTACTTTTGTTTATTAATTCTTGAATCATTTATTTAAGCAGTTTTTTATACTTTTTAATGTTTTTATTTGCTTTCTTTTTAAACTTATTATATTTTATCTCTAGGTAGAAATACTTATCATTTACATAAAAATTAGTATGATTTTTTTTTTTACTATTTTGTGAACAACTGTGACGGGGGGAAGGGGTATTAAGCATTAAAATATTTTAGATTGAAACACTTTCATTTAAGATTTGCTGTAAAACTTGAGTCAAACTCACTTTGCTTTTCCCCTTCTCTTCTATTTGAAGCTATTGGGTCCCTTGTAAAACTCCAGTATCTGGATCTTAGTGACAATGCCTTAGAAATTGTTTGCCCAGAAATTGGTCGTCTGAGAGCTTTACGTCATCTTCGATTAGCTAATAATCAACTGCAATTCCTACCTCCAGGTAATCATAGCCTACAGTGTATAATAGTTTCTTTGTTTTATAAATCTACTTTTATTCATGTTTTTCTCTGTATTTCTGGGCAATGGGCTATGGATATAAATGTATTTGCAAGTATTTGATTGTTCATTTGTTTGAAGATGAAACCAAGGTATGTGGGTGAAATGACTCAGAGTTTTTCTCTAGACACAGAATTGAGAAGGTAGCATTTAACAAGATAGGGCTACAGTTACTACAGTTGTATATTGCAAACAATGCTTCTTCTAGTCTCTGCCCTAGCAAACCATTTGTACAAAGAGCTATTTCAGTTCTGAATTTCACTTTAAGAGAATTTAGGTGAACTGTGTATGGTATAATCATCTTAGTATATAAAAGGCAAATAGAGTGTTTTGTATTTTGTTTTTGTTTTTGTCTTATTCTCTAGTGAAGTAGTGATATGATATACATCAACTTTGATTTAATTAGGTGTCATACTAGAATTTATTAGGACAATTTAAATTTGAGTCTTAGAATTGTCAGTTCTGCCTGCTGAATATCTCTTTAGATTCTGATTTACCTATAGGCAGATAGTTTCCAAAACCCTGTATTCCCTTGAAAGTCACATTAAACCTCTTGACATTTTTGTGAAGGGCATTTCAGGGACCTTTCTTTGTGGAGATGCACATTTTCAAATTCTACTGTCATATATTATTTCCCACCTAAAAAACAAAAATATGGAGTATGATTTAAGAATTAAAAAAAAAAAAAAAAACTCGTGCTTCAGGTATTACATGAAAGTTACCATATATTCAAGGATGAGCTGAAAAAGATACAAATGTCGCATTGGAAGGAATTATTTTTACTTAGTAATTCTTTCAGAAACACTAACCAGCCTTTAAGTGTATACAGTGAAATGTGTGACTCAAACAAAATTACAAATTACTACCTGTCATAGAACTTGACGTTAGGTGAGAATAAAAACTTAAGTTTAAATCCATGAATGAAGAAGTCTGTGATATGTCTTTGTGATTTAAAAAAAAAAAAAAAAGACTTCTAAAGTTTTTTCAGTACAAACATTTCTAAATGAGAGCATAGTAACTGATTTAAGTTTTAACTTTCTACATTAGCCTTAATATATAGGTCCAGGTACTGTTTGCAAAAATGATATTAGTAGAACAGTGACTTGGCTTTAAAAAACAGTTTTTAAGCCTCATATAATAAGTGCCTTATTGTTTCCAACTATAGTTAAAGCAAAAAAAATTCAATTCCATACAGAAATACAGTCTTTAGGATGTATTATATATAATCTTACTTGGTGCTATTTCATCATTCTAGCTTTCATTAAGTTTATGTATTCAGATATCCAGAAAATTAGATTCTGTTTTGAAGATTGTATAAAAGTAATATTTTCATATATGAGATTAAGTATTTTATAGAATCAAGATGCATGGATATAATGCTTCAGCTGCAAACCCCTTTTTACATACATTTAAAGAACATACAAACATACAGTTTTGTTCTGTGTGTTATATTATTTTGTCTTTTCCTGTAATATAAGATCATTTTGTGGTAGAATGTGGTCATTTCCTTCCATTATATGTTCTCAGAGGTTAAGGATGTACTTCTGATATCACTGACTGCCTCCTAATAGCCTCCTAATAACCAGTGAACAATGTATGTTCCCCGATTCTTTCATATAATTTTTTATTTATATTTCACTTGTTGTACAAGAAAATTGAGTCATATTTTTTATCTTATTTTCCTAGTTTTTTTTTCTATTGTTTTGAATAGGAACTTTTGATTGAGCATGATTGTATTTTTCTTCCTGGACTACCATGAATAGCAGTGGACTTGGCACTACTACTTATTTGAATCACTTATACATCTCATTATAAAGTCATTATAACTATTGTGATTTGAATGAGTTAGGGGATATGTGTACATCCCCAAAATGTTAAATCAATTTGTCTTTCTCTCTGGGATACTGCACAGTATTGTGTAATCCTATGAGGTGCTGGAAATAGCCATGTGGAATGGGAGACAAACAGTGAAAGACAAAGCAAGGAGAGGACAGAGGAGGCTTCCCTAAACTTGAATATTCCAGTCCCAGATTCTGTTCTTGAGATCCATAGGCTTTGTGCTTAGTAAAGATAGGCTGTGGGAATGTGAAGACAAACAGTCTTGCTTTTGCTTTGTGAGACTAGTTTTGGTTCCACTTTCCTGCAGTCCTGTTTGGGTTCCACTTCCCTGTGCCCCTCCGCAGACAGGGCTCACCTCTTGTGTTCCTTTACTTTAAGACTTATTCTGTATTACTTGTCCATTGCTTGAAAACAGTTGTCTTAAAGTTTTTTTTTTTTTTTTTTTAGCTAATTTTATTGTATTTTGATGGGAGGCAAGGTATCAGTTACCTTGTCATGTTTATTAGATGTTCTTTGATTTCTCATCTGATAAATCATTTACAAGAATCAGAATAAATCATGTATAAGGTTGCTTATCTGCATTCATATATACATGTATATTCTTAAGTATGTAACACTTAGACATTTATATATTGCCTTTCCCTACTTCCAATATCAAAATTAGCAATTTTTAATATGTATTTTTTAGTTGTAGTTGGACCCACAATACCTTTATTTTTATTTATTTATTTTTGTGTGGTGCTGAGGATCAAACACAGGGCCTTGCACTTGCTAGGTAAGCACTCTACCGCTGAGCCACAACCCCAGCCCTCAAAACTAGCATTTTTATAGAACAAATTTAAACTAACATCCTCCCAAAGATCTTTTCTAACTTGATGAGATAAAATTATATGAGCTATTATTAAAAGAACCACTGTGCACCTACAAATGAAGGATTATTGGGGAAGAGTTTATATTAGGCAGGGACTTTTGCCAGACACTTTTTTTTTTTTTTTTTTACTGTAAAGACCACAAAATCTGTTTGTTGGGACTGTATGAAAGCAAGAGGAATTAATCCTTGTTAGGAGCATTCTGATACATTCTGGGATTTGCCGTTAATTCTCCATGAATTCCCATGGGAGAAGGTTATAGTAACAAACAAAAAGTAACCAGGAGCCAGAAAAGATGATGCTTGCATCTGGGATATAAATCAGCCTATTTTTTTAAAATACTTTTATCCTTGAAAAGTTGTTTTGCATACCAAAAAAGGAAGGATTTTTAGTCCAAATTAAAAACATGAACGTATTGTACTTTAATGGCTAAAAGTACACAAACAGATATGTCCCATATACAATCAGCATGAATTATTATTAAACTCAGGCTTCAAGTATGATTAAATTTATTATTATTTATTATTTTATTTTATTTTTTCTCAGTTGATCCTCTATTGCTTTATTGGGATGAAATTTAATATTTTGGTCTGTCCCATTGCCTCCTAACTTGCTCCAAAATCTCTGTGCTTACGGTGTACTATGGAGGTAGGGAGGAAGGAGATCAGCCTTTTCCTCTGGAGGCTATGGTAGAAACCAGGGCCTGGTCTCCAGGCTCTTCTGTTACTTTCTACCCTGTTTGTTGGGACTGTATTGTCACTGAGGTGCATACTATCGTGATTCTTCAGAGGTGCTGATCCCACCCCATAGTTACAGGCCTGGCTATGGGTGTTCCACCCTGCCTTACAGTTTCCTGTGATGCTAGGTGAACCAGGTACACTGGGTCAGCTGTGACTTCTTTAACTCTTCCACTGCACCTGCATCCTGAATGGACATCTCAAAGGCAGATTACTTTTTGAATCCTCCCAACACTAAGTGTCCCCAGATAATCAAGGTTATTCTTCTGATATTATCCTCTTAGCTCATGATCTTTTTGGTGATTTATCCTTCTGGGAGTCTGGGGTTTTCATTTATTATACATTAGTGCTGGTGGTAGCACCTCTCTCACTAAAAAAGCATCTAAAAATGCATTCCTGGCAGAATTCCCTTCTGGTATCACCAGGGTATGTACGTGTGGCCAATAATATATGCAAATAGACTGTATTTTGTGGGAGTATCTGTAAGGCCTGGGAGACTTACTATTTCATCTCTTTAATAAGAAATATGTGTTGGCTCAAAGTATGCCATGCTGTACTAGAAAAGTGGGCATCATGGGAGAGATAGGATTCTGAGAAATGGATATTTTATTGTCCAATATTTTAAAACTTCCTAAGAAATGACTAGACAGTCAAGAGAGAAGTATTGACTGAGTTGCTAGATGACCACTGAGTAAATGAATAAATTGTCTGCCAGAGTCCTAAGCTCATATTCAGACCCTATTCTTCTAATTAATTTTATAGACCTAAAGTTTATAGTATATAATTTTATTAGTAAAGTAACTTTATAGTATAATTAAATATATATTAGTAACAAATATTTTATTTCATTATTTATATAAAGTTATTTTGGTATGCTAGATTAAATAAAACCCATTGATTTCTCCAATATCTTCAGATACTATTACATACTGTAAAATCTGCTTACAAATGGAGCTAATGCCTTTAAATTTTATTTGCACTCTTTTATAAGCTTTAACAATTTGGCAAAAACCTCAGGATAAAAATGGCCATTAGAATTTGTCTGGAAAAAAAAGTTTTGTTTTCTGGACCATGTATCCTTAGAGCTTAGAGTTAAATACAAAAAAAAAATCCATTTTAGGAAAGGTATAAAGGGAAATGATGGAAAACTTGCCAAATGCCTGAAAAACAAAAGTTTATTGTGACAATGTTTGGGAGAGGGAAAAAAAAAAGCAAAGAAAAAGCATTGGTCCCTGAGATTTAGAAAGTCTTTACCATTAATCAAGCTACTGGCTAAGGCACATTGAGCTTCTTTCCATGGACCTCTTGTTTGTGAAAAAAATCTAAAAGCAACTAACATGATAACCAAATTCACCTCCCATGCAGTACTTCTCTTCCTTGTCTGTGTGCAAATAATTTATTATCCCACAGTGTAGTACAGTGCTGGGTGTGGACAGTGATGGCAGTACTGAGGTCAGAGAAGATGGTTCAAGGAGAAGTCATGTTTGAGGTGAGGGACTGAGCTGATGTGTAAGTGGTATGCAGAAGCAAATGATTGGGATCTTAAAAGTTCATTGTTTATTTCTGAAATACATCCATTTCCTAGTCTGTCATACATACTGCTTCCACGATTCTCTCCCTCAAATAGATTTGGTAAACTGCTTCTTCAATTAAAATTCTTCATTTAAATTGCCTAAAGTGTTGTGATTGTCATGATAGAAACCTATACTGGGTTCATCACAATTAATTTTTTGTGTGTGTGTGTGTGTGTGTGTGTGTGTGTGAGAGAGAGAGAGAGAGAGAGAGAGAGAGAGATGAATACCAGGAAGCAGGGATTAAAAAAAAAGCAATGAATATAGAAATCTTCTTCATCTTTTGGAGTAAAATTTTCTTGAGAATTTATCAAATATTTTTTCTTAGACGCAGCCTTTTGAGATTTAGTTGTTATTTTTGTATAAATCAGCTTGCAGTATTTTAGAGGTAACGTGGAGTAAGTTCTGCTATAACCTTTGATATTTTTGCAAATTTGCATTCATACTTCATTTTTACTGAAGAACTTTTAAGCAAGCATTAAACACTTTTCTTACATTAATAGTGATTTGATATTTTACACTTATTAACCAAGCTTTTGGGGGAAAAAGCAAGTTTTAGATACATAAACGAAGATTTTATTTTTGTGGTTACTTTATAGCTTCAGTTGATTTTTCTGCTTTGATTTCAGTATAGTGTTGTTTTGTAACATGATCAGAAAATTATAGTCTCAGGTCATTTTATATAATTGTGAAGAAAAAGTAACTGGAAGAATAAAGCACCAAAATAAATATTTCTTAAAAAGTAATGTGTTCAATATGTAAAATATTTTGTTTTGTATTTCATTTGTTGTTTGAATGTGATTTTTGCTTTTCTTCATCTATAAATTGTTTTAACCTTGCTTAAGATATAAATTTAATTCTGATTTTCTGCTCTGTAAGTAATTTTAGAGTTCCTGATTGTATTAGTAAATGAAAAGTTTTATGATTTGCCAAGGTTGATGTAATGAAAAGTAACTAAAGAAATGTAGTTTGATATCACTTATTTCCAAGCACCCCCCTACACACACACAGTTGGCATTGCAGTTCTTTGGTTACTCGTTTTTATTAATCCCATTTTTTAAAGAGTCAATATTTTTAAAAATACATTTTTAGACATTGATGGGCCTTTATTTTGTTCATTTATTTATATGCAATGCTGAGAATCAACCCAGTGCATTACACATGTTAGGCAAGTGCTCTACCACTGAGCCACAGCCTCAGTTCCCAAGAGTCAACATTTTAAGGAGATATTTTTATGTTTTTAAAAGATTTTTAGTTTTCACTGGTAGTTTTGTTTGTAAGGTGGTGAGAAAATGTGAAGTCAAAACTGGCAATAAGTGAGGAAGGGTTCCAAACAAACAGCCTTATATGCTTATAACAAATATCATTTGTTGGTTCTATGACTCTTTTCCTTCTTAGCTGCATCTGCTGACATCTCTGCTCCTGACATAGTCCTAAAGAGGACATAAGTCTGGCAGGTCTATTTTGATGACTTTTTCTTTTTAGTTTCAAAAATTGGCATTCATTTGTTATGTATGAATTTACAAACCAAATTAATTTCTTAGTAGTTTTTTAAAGGGATAATAGCATGCTTTGTAGAATATAGGTTCTAATGTGAATTTTTTTTCCTTAAATGAGATCTCTTTTATTCTATTATCATAGTCATTATCATAAAATGTTGAACTGATTTTGAAGAATTTTAAAAACATAGTTGAAACATGTTGGTATCTGAACCAATACATGGAAATTTTCTTTCCTTCATTATTCTTTTAAAAAATAAATGCGTACTTTTTAGGAAAAAACATTTTTATACAGAATATGAGGGTTTATGTAAGTCTGTTTATTTCCCAGTCACAGATTAAATTTCTAACTACCTTTAAATTAGAAATGACTGTAAGATTATGTTATACAAATGTTAAAACAAGAAATAGAATCCTGATTTCCATTTACCCAGGGAATTATAACTGATTTATGTTGTGTGATATGTATGTACTTTTTAAATCTACATAATGTGTTGACATGTCTTCTTAACAATAATTTGTTAAACTTTATGACAACATCAATAATTTTGTTCCTGGCATGAGTTAATTTTATTTGTTATTCTCCACTGATTTTTTGATAGTTTTTATTGAGGTACAATTTATATATTATAAAATTCACTATTTTATATATGAGTTGATAAATTTTACTAAATGTACACAGCTGAGCACACATTTCAGTTTTTAGAATACTTCCATCATCTCTAAATCTCCCTACTGTTTGTCTGTTGCCAATTCTCATTCCCACCCCATTCAGCCATTGATCTTACAGTCTGTCTCTATAGTTTTGACTTTTCCAGAAATTTCATATAAATAGAATCATATAATATGTCTTGTGATTTTAATGTTTTTTCGTGTCTGGCTTATTTATTTAGAAAAATGTTTTTGCATATATATTATCTTCAGGTTTTTGGTACTTTGTTTATTTTTATTGCTCAATAATTTTTTACTGTATAGATACTCCAAATTTTGTTTATTCAGCAGTTGATTGATAATTTAGATGTTTCCATTTGGGGTTGTTATGAATAATGTTGCTATGAAAATTTGCATACAAGCTTTTTGTGGACATATGTTTTCCTTTCTCTTGGGTAAATACCTGGAAGTAGAATCCTTGGGTTTTATGTTATATTTTTAACTTTGAAAGAAACTGCCAAACTGTTTTCCAAAGTGACTGTACCATTTACTTTCCTGCTAGCACTGTATGAAGGTTCCAATTCTGCCTTATTCTTGCCAATGTTTGGTATTTTGATCCTTTTTTTTTATTGTAGCTATTTTAGTGACTATGTGGTAGTAGCATCTCCTTGTGATTTTAATTTTCATTTTATTATTAACTTAAGCTTATTACATTTTGTGTGTTTATTTGCCATTTCTGTGGTGAAATAGCTATTCAAATCTTTTGCCCCCCAAAATTTAGTTGTTTGTGTTTTTAATATTGCATTGTAAGAGTTCTTTATGTGTTCTGGTATTAAAGGATAATTTTCACCAAAAAGCTAAGATCCTGGCTCCAATACAGATAACAAATATTTTCAAATGTGATAGTCTTTATTTAACTAATTGATGAGGAAATTGGTAAGGTGTTACAACCAGTTCAAAGTGGAATCCACAGAACAGACATATTAGAGATCAAGTGTATTGAAATGAACCTTAAAATGAAGGTAAAGCTGGTTTTATCCACAGGGAGAGAAAATCATCCCTTAACCAGACATAATTTATGTATGTGTTTATAAATGAAGATTATTTTACATTGTTACCAGTTATCTACAGCTTTTTAGAATTGTCAAGTAGCTCTCATTGAATCAAATCAGATAACTTGTGGGTCAAATCTGACCCTTTACTGACTTTGTAGATAAAATTTTTAT
Source organism: Marmota flaviventris (assembly GCF_047511675.1). Taxonomy (NCBI): domain Eukaryota; kingdom Metazoa; phylum Chordata; class Mammalia; order Rodentia; family Sciuridae; genus Marmota; species Marmota flaviventris. The sequence continues at coordinate 148,897,123 of NC_092499.1, forward strand.
TGGAACACAGCTATGCCCATTAATTTGTATATTGTCTGCTATGTGGCAGAGTTGAGTAGTTTTGACAATGATTCAGTAGTTTCACCAAAACCTAAAATATTTGCAAAATGACCTTTTACAGCAAGTTTGCTGACCCATATTATTGTCTGCATACAAATCCTTTATCAGATATATGATTTCCAAATGTTTTCTCTCAATTTGTGGTTTATGTTTTTATTTTCTTCTTTTTTGTGTATTTTGAAGAGCAGAAGTTTTAAATTTTGATGATGCCCAATTTATCAGGTTTCTATTTATGTATATAATCCATTTCAAATTAATTATTGTATGTGATGTAAGGATTGAGGTATTTTTACTTGTGATATTTGGTTATTCGAGCACAGTTTGTTGAAAACACTATCTTTGTTGAATTACCTAGTACCTTTGTCAAAAATCAGTTAACCTTAATTATATGTGTTTAATTTTGAGATGATTCTCTTCCTTTCATCTTTATGTCTACCCTTATGGCAATACCACACTGGCTCAATTACTATGATTTTGGGGTAGGTTTTGAATGAGGCAGTGAAACTCCTCCAAATTTATTCTTCTTTTTCAGATTTCCTTTGATTTCACTGATTTTTTTACAATAAAAGAAAATTCATTTTTCCTTTCTGACAGTACATACATTTGTGTATGTTTCCTTATGGGTAGCAATAAGATGATCAGGTTAAGGGTCTGAAGGACCTTTCATCAAAGTGGGGATCAGTACCGTCACTGGTCAGTATAATTTCTAATCACCCAGTATATTTCTTGCTTATATTTTTCATTTATGTAACTTACGGCTGTGTGCTTGCTTCTCTAATTTTACTGTACCTCCATAACAGTGTGCCTCTTATCAATAGCACATGATCAGTGAAGGAGCAGACTAGGGGACCGCATGACCTGGTCCCACTTTGCAGTCAGTGTTGAAGGGTAGGGAAGTCTTGAGACTGTTTGGCTCACCCCTTTCCTGACTGGATCTTAGTGGTAGAAACTGAACAGCAGAAGCAAAAGACTTTGGGTTTGGGTGTATGCCAGATCACCTCAGTGCGTCTGAAAACCCTGTAGAGATCATGTGAGTATACAAAAAAAGACTATGAAGTGAATGCCTATCAAACTGTCAGGATGGTTATTGGAAGAGTTGTCTCACAGGTTTTTTTATAAACATGAATGACAATGCTAAACAATGGGTAGCAAATATTATTGGTTGATAAGTCCTTCATGGCCTATGAAGCACTCAAACATTATTAATTCAGTTTTCTATAATTTCTAAATCTGGTATTTAAATACATAAACTATTCATATGAAATAAAGATTTCATAGCAAATTCTCATTTAATTTTTTATTTCACAGAAATAAAATAGTGATTTGAAATTTGTGAGTGTTTAATGAAAATGTTTATAAGAAAAATATTCCAGTATTGCAGGAACTAAAATTCTCCTAACACCTTTAGGATTCAAGCATTAGTTTTTGATAAAATATTAGGGCATATTTAAAATACTTAAGAAATGTTAATTAACAGCTACCATCTTCTTTTAAAAGCCCTGTGGGATACTAATTAGGGGCCATAAAATTTGGAAAGAAATTATATATTTTTCCTTTCATATTTTCTCATTTATAAATAATTTGAAAATAGTGACTTTTTTCTTGAAAACCTTCTTTGTGTTTTCTCTACTCAAGTCAAGTCTCCTTGAATGCTCTACTTAGTTTTTCTAAACCAAGCTGTGCATAAAATATTTTAGTTTATCTTTGTAAAAATTGTGATGAATAACTTTGCATTTCTCCTTCACTGTTTAGAAGAAGATGGCAGCATTTTAAGATCAGCCATTGAGCCATTTAGCCTTGCACGTTGGTAGTTAACTTATTTTCAACATCATTATTAAGGCTATTTCAAAGAATGCTTCTGTTAAACATTTGGATCTCTCCCTTTTGTCTTCATTTAATTCTTTCTTAGATGTCTCCTTATTAGGCTAAATTACTTTGGTATCTCTAATTAAAAATTAAATATCTTATAATGATCTGGCTTTTAAGGAGACTTGCCGACTAATGATGCTGAGCCTTTTCGGTTTGATGTTGGCCCAGACATTGCTCGCTTGGTTTCCTAATTTAGCAACAGAAATAAAACTATGCAGGACCTGGCAGGTCTGGTATGCTGGCACCCAGCCAGGAAGCATGGGTTTCTTAAGTAAATGGACGAATGAGGATTTGAGGAAAACACAGATTCTGTTACCTGAGCTTTACACTTCTCAAATCCATAACTATTTAAAGGAACTCAGCTAACCTGTTGCCATTGACATAAAGTTTGTTTTGTTTAAATACACATACACACAAAGTGATCCATTGTTTTCCAAAATTGAAAATTACCTTTCATATTGTTTTTTAATTCATATTTTTGTGAATTTTTAATAAAAGGCATTCTCTTGATAAATAATTCATGAAAACTAGCTATTAATTCTTTTGAATGATTTTATGTATTTGTAATACCTTTCAAAATAGCATAATACAGAAGAGTTGATAATATAATATGTAATTTCTGTGTAAGGAAATAAAGTTCTAAGAGAAACTTTAAAAAGAAGCCCAGTTTTACTCTCTGGCTCTGGCGCCAACAGGGCTGGGTTTTCCTGGTCCCTAGTATCTGCCTGCAGAGGTTTCTTAATTGCATGTTTGAGCACAGGCTGCTCTCCTTCTTGTTGGTTCATTTTGTCTGGCACATATTTGATTTCTTAAGGTCTGTTGCTTCTGAATTTGAAGAAGAGGGTTAATTTGCTTCTTTTCTTCTTCAAACCATCATGTATTTCTTCTGGCCTCTGCCTTTCATTTTCAGAAGAGAGCCAGCTGTCTACCTTGTTAACTGGTTTTAGACTATGTGTAAGTCAGAGGCAGCTCATCTGAAGTGTATTTTCACAGAGAAAGAAGAAACTTATTTCCTTATAAGACTTTTGATAAATAGGGAACAATTAATTCTCAACATTTGGGATACTGTGAGGGATACAGATATAGTGCACAGGCTCCAAATCACAGATAAAGCAAGATTGGTCACAGTATGGAACAAAATGGATATACTGTAAACTTCAATAATCAAATCACATCACTTTTAGGATCAGTAAAAATTTTCATTCAATAGACTAAATAATAAAATATAATAAACGTCACAAATTTTTTGACTAAACATGATCAGAAGGTTACTAATCTGTGAAAATAGTTCTTAAACTGATCTACTTCTTTTGTGGGTATCTGAATAAGGCAGATAGATTTTCATTTGTGACATCAGTGATCAAAGATTATAATCCTGTTCATTTGTTTTTTTAACATGGAAATCTCTTACATGTAGAAAAGTTCACAGATTAAAAATGTGTATTCAATGAGTGTGTGTTCTTCCTTATCACATTCTTCTGCCTCCCCATCTATACTGTGCTCCAGGAATCCACATCCTGTGGAGACAACTATGTGGCTCATAGTTCCCCTGTTAACAGGACACTGTTCTAGTAAGATTTCAGCTACGGAGTGGAAAAAGGGGAGATCCCTGTTGTAAAAGACTCAAATTGGCATCTGTTGGTTACTAGATAATTTTTAACATTAGTGAAAATCTAGTATATAGATATTTTTGTTGTCTTGTAATTTTACTTTGTAAACACATTGTATTTTGTTAGTATTGCTAGTAATAATAAAATTGTACAGTTATTTCAAAAAGTGGTAAATTTACTACTCTATAATCAAGAAAATGCTACTACTAGGATTAGTAGTATACTCATTAAGCATTTAAACTAAGCCAAGTATGCTATTAAATGTTTAACTTTGTTTTTGCTCTTATCATTACAGTTGTTTAGAATAGTTATCGTTTTTCATTTTTATTAAAAATGATAACCCTGAAACTTAAGAACGATTAACTCCTTTACCTGAAGTTACACAGCCAATAAGTAGAGGATCAAAGAGTCTAATCCAATTCATTCACCTATTAAATCAAATGTATGATATATGATATGTCAAGATCAATGTAATGTTTTGAGCAACTAATAAATTTCTGATGTTTAAAAAAATAATAAAATAAAATGTGAAAGTAGTTACATATAGAACAGTGAACAGATCAAGAGAGTTGTGAAAATAAATTTGCACAGATAAATATACTTTTGTAATTAGTATCCTAATCAAGAAATAAAACATTGTCATAGAGTACCCCAGAAGTCCCTAGGCTTCCTTCTAGTCACTACCACCTCCCCTCTTCCAAGGGTAACCTCTGTTGTGACCTCCAAAACTCATCTCAGTTTTAAAGGGAAATTAAAGATACTGCAGTTGTAGATCTTATTAAAGTGCAATGTGCTCTTGTTAATGGTAAAGACTTCATATATATGATGTTGGTCATTATGGACATTCTATTGGATGTGATGGGAAGCCACTGGGGGATTTTGAGCTCAGGAATGATATCATCTCTCTTGGGTATAAAAGAAATCACTTGGGCAACTGTCTAAAGTAGAAATCAAGAATAAACACTGGGAAATCAGTTAGGAATTCACAGAAGTAATCCTGGTGAGAGATGGTGGTGGCTTATGCTGAAGTGGTAGCAGAACTGTGACAGGAAGCAGTGGGGTTTACGGTATTGCACTCATTTTCTTTTATCCACAGGGCAGGTTTTTTTTTTTTTTTAATTTTTTATTGTTGGCTGTTCAAAACATTACATAGTTCTTGATATATCATATTTCACAATTTGATTCAAGTGGGTTATGAGCTCCCATTTTTACCCCATATACAGATTGCAGAATCACATCAGTTACACATCCATTGATTTACATATTGCCATACTAGTGTCTGTTGTATTCTGCTGTCTTTCCTATCCTCTACTATCCCCCCTCCCCTCCCCTCCCCTCCCCTCCCCTCTTCTCTCTCTGCCCCCTTTACTGACATTCGTTTGTCCCCCTTGTATTATTTTTCCCCTTCCCCTCACTTCCTCTTGTATGTACTTTTGTATAACTCTGAGGGTCTCCTTCCATTTCCATGCATTTTCCCTTCTCTCTCCCTTTCCCTCCCACCTCTCATCCCTGTTTAATGTTAATCTTCTTCTCATGATCTTCGTCCCTACTCTGTTCTTAGTTACTCTCCTTATATCAAAGAAGACATTTGGCATTTGTTTTTTAGGGATTGGCTAGCTTCACTTAGCATAATCTGCTCTAATGCCATCCATTTCCCTGTAAATTCTATGATTTTGTCATTTTTTAATGCAGAGTAATACTCCATTGTGTATAAATGCCACATTTTTTTAATCCATTCATCCATTGAAGGGCATCTAGGTTGGTTCCACAGTCTAGCTATTGTGAATTGTGCTGCTATGAACATCGATGTAGCAGTGTCCCTGTAGCATGCTCTTTTTAGGTCTTTAGGGAATAGACCGAGAAGGGGAATAGCTGGGTCAAATGGTGGCTCCATTCCCAGCTTTCCAAGAAATCTCCATACTGCTTTCCAAATTGGCTGCACCAATTTGCAGTCCCACCAGCAATGTACAAGTGTACCCTTTTCCCCACATCCTCGCCAGCACTTGTTGTTGTTTGACTTCATAATGGCTGCCAATCTAACTGGAGTGAGATGGTATCTTAGGGTGGTTTTGATTTGCATTTCTCTGACTGCTAGAGATGGTGAGCATTTTTTCATGTACTTGTTGATTGACTGTATGTCCTCCTCTGAGAAGTGTCTGTTCAGGTCCTTGGCCCATTTGTTGATTGGGTTGTTTGTTCTCTTATTGTCTAATTTTTTGAGCTCTTTGTATACTCTGGATATTAGGGCTCTATCTGAAGTGTGAGGAGTAAAGATTTGTTCCCAGGATGTAGGCTCTCTATTTACCTCTCTTATTGTATCTTTTGCTGAGAAAAAACTTTTTAGTTTGAGTTAAGTCCCATTTGTTGATTTTTGTTATTAACTTTTGTGCTATGGGTGTCCTATTGAGGAATTTGGAGCCCGACCCCACAGTATGTAGATCGTAGCCAACTTTTTCTTCTATCAGACGGCGCGTCTCTGATTTGATATCAAGCTCCTTTATCCATTTTGAATTAACTTTTGTGCATGGCGAGAGAAAGGGATTCAGTTTCATTTTGTTGCATATGGATTTCCAGTTTTCCCAGCACCATTTGTTGAAGATGCTATCCTTCCTCCATTGCATGCTTTTAGACCCTTTATCAAATATAAGATAGTTGTACTACAGAACCCTAAAGAGAGAAATAGAAGAAGATCTTAGAAGATGGAAAAATATACCCTGTTCATGGATAGGCAGAACTAACATCATCAAAATGGCGATATTACCAAAAGTTCTCTATAGGTTTAATGCAATGCCAATCAAAATCCCAACGGCATTTCTTGTAGAAATAGAGAAAGCAATCATGAAATTCATATGGAAAAATAAAAGACCCAGAATAGCAAAAACAATGCTAAGCAGGAAGTGTGAATCAGGCAGTATAGCGATACCAGACTTCAAACTATATTACAGAGCAATAGTAACAAAAACAGCATGGTACTGGTACCAAAACAGGCGGGTGGACCAATGGTACAGAATAGAGGACACAGAAACCAATCCACAAAACCACAGGGCAGGTTTTATCCTTGATTACAAATGAGGAATGTCAAGGCATTGAGGTTATGAACCTCACACAAGATGACTTAGTAAGGTAGAATCAGGACTCAAACATGGTTTTCTATTTCTTAGTTCAGAACTTTTTCTAAGCTATTAATAGAAATACACAATCTTCTCAAAAATATCTGATTCAAATAATTTATATGATTGAAGAAACTAAAATCATGGACTAGCTTATAATACTATGGTACTTATCTATTGTTGCATAACCAGTTACCATAAGCTGATTGGTTTAAGACAATAGCACACACTTATTATCTCAGTTTCTTTGAGTCAGAAGTCCAAGCGCAGCTTAGCTAGGTCTTCTGCTGAGGATCTAAGAAAAGTATAGTTGAATATGGGTTTGCCAGAGTTCTATTGTCATTGGAAGCTCAACTGTAGAAGGATCTGTTTTATTTTACTGCAGATCCCTTAATACTATTTCTTGTATTTGAGATTGGGACAAAAATAGTTCAAGTATAATGAAATTTTGTATGTTAGCTTATAATAAAGGAATTCTTATTGGTTTTGCCCTCAATGGAAAGAATGAATTCTATTAAAAAATGACTTTCCTATATTTTTTCTATAATATCATTTCGTCCTTTCTGTACATAGACTTGACATTTGAAGCATAGAACATGTTAATTCTATTCTATATGTATTTTGGGATACGGGGTTTGGGGATTAGAGTTATAGCTCAGTGGTAGAGCACTTGCCCAGAACACGTGAGGCACGGGGTTCGATCCTCAGCACCACATAAAAATAAATAAAAATAAGGGTATTGTGTCCATCTACAACTGAAAATATTTTTTTTAAAGTAATCTTGGTGTTCAAAAAAAAATCTTGGTATTCAGACTATGTGTTAGTGGGCATTATTCTCATTTTGCTCCCACGAGTAAATATCCTCATTAGGTTTTTTAGTGGTTATTTTCCATTTCACTTCCTAATTTATTCATATTTTTGCTCTTATTCTAGTGCCAAGGTGATCTTTTGTAGGTTCTTTGGCTACTGAATTATGAAATTTAAAGAAAATTAGTTGTGGAAAATTAGTTGTGGAACCAACTTCTGGTTTCAAAAACCACAACAACTTTCTCAGCTACAATCTCTACTCCTGAAGCTTTTCTGAACTCTATTCCAGCTTATATGGTCATTCTTAAAGAATGACCATATTTGTGATAAACAGATGAAGGAACATTTTCATCTTGCAGAATTTCCATTATCTGAAATTGGGTTTACTATGCCGGTGGAGTCACCAAAAGTATTTATCCCTTGTTCAGTTTTCTTTGTGAAGATTACATTATAGGGACTGGGGATGTGGCTCAAGCGGTAACACGCTTGCCTGGCATGCGCGGGGTGCTGGGTTCGATCCTCAGCACCACATAAAATAAAGATGTTGTGTCCACCGAAAACTGAAAAATAAATATTAAAAATTCTCTCCTCCCTCTCCCTCCCTCCCTCCCTCCCTCCCTCCCTCCCTCCCTCCCTCTCCCCCCCCCTCTTAAAAAAAAAAAAAAAGATTACATTATAAGGAGAGAGCCATATATTTCCAGTACCCACCACTCTAGGTAACAGGACATAATGTCTCCCTGTCCTACTTTTAGTGAAGCTAAGATTAATTAGTTATTCTGGTGTTATCAGTATGGTCCATCCAATACAAAGTTCCCTACTGACTTTTTATCTAATGGTTCAGGAAACTATAAATGATATTTACCAAGATCTATTATTTCATTAGAGATTATAAAATGTTGATTATTAAAATTCCATCATTCTATATTTATTAACTATATATTTAAAAGCTTTGGGGTGTTATCTTCTACAATTTCTTTTCTTCGTCTATTTCTTCATGCTTTGTTTTATTTATAACTTTATGCTTTGAAAGATTTCTGCTTATGGAATTAGCAAACTAGGTAACTTGAACCAATCTGCCCTTAAGGAAAAACTTGTGGGGGTGGGGCAGTGGAATTGTTTTGAAGGCACTAGTTAGCTAGCTAACAAAATGTGAAGAGTTCCCAGGTCAAAGAGATTGTAGTCTTTAAAAGAAATCACTTGCCACTAAAGTGATACTGTGTTGCTGTATTGAGGCACAACATGTAGAAGGTCCACATCTGGTGCCAGAAAACAGGGAAGTAGTCAATGACTACTGGAAAATAGTGTAAGAGTCAAGAGTGGACTGTTGGAACATCAAAAGGAATAATGACTGGCATGGGTAGAGTCGCATCTACAGATTCAAAATGTGCTCTTTAAAAAATTATTGGTAAATTCTGGAAGGTACTAAGGTACCAACTTAGTCTTTGAAGAATTTTGAAGGGAAAAGACCAAACATTTTCCTGTGTCCTTTCCAAACTGAGTAGTTGAATAAAAGAATTTTTCAGCATGGAATAATATAGTTAATAAATACAGAGATAAGGATGGAATTAGAAAAAAAATCAACATTTTATTATCTCTAATGAAATACTTCATCTTGATAAAGATCATTTATAGCTTCCTAAATGCTAGGTAAAAAGTTGATAGGGAACTTTGTATCTGATAGACTACATTTGTAATACCAGATTTGCTAATTAATCTTAGCTTCACTAAAAGTGAGACAGACAGACATTTTGTGCTGCTACCAAGGATGATGCTACTGGAAATATATGGCCTTATCTCTATAATGTAACCTTGACAAAGAAAACTGAACAAGTAATAAATCAATATTTTTGGTGACTCCATGAGGACACAGTAAACCTGATTTTAGACAATGGAAATTATATAAGATGAAAATCCAGCTTTATAAATAAATGAAAGACATGAATATGAAAAGGGGATATTGAGAAGAGAGTCATAACAGCCAAATTCAGTTATTGGATTTTGTTTAGATTCTGATTCAAATAAACCTGTTGTAAAACTACATTTTTTTTTATATGAGGGGAAATTGAACATGTACCAACCATCAGATAATATTAAGAAATTATTTTATGAAGCACAATAGTGGTATTATGAGTTTGTTTTTAAAATTCCTTGTCTGTTAGAATATATACTAAAGTGTTTTTGCTGGTGAAATACTTCATAAGATGAATATGAAATAGAGCTCCTCTTGCATGGATTGCAACCCAGCTTCTATTTAGCAGGATAACCAAAAACATGAAAATTTCTGAAATTGCATTTTCCATTGCTTATGCCCCCAAGTACCTGACAGAAGCAAATTAGATTTTTACAGGTAGAAGATAACATTATCTTAGACCTAAAATTACTTCTACAAACAATTGTTCAAAGTTCACCTAATCGAAAACAGAATAATACACTGTACAACTGAAGAATATGTATTCTTTTCAGACACATATAACATTTACAAAAATCCACCAAGAAGTAAAATCATACTGTTCTCTTATCACAATGCAATTAAACTAGGAGTTAATTTTAAAAATGTATCTAGTACCTCTCCTGCTTACTGTAGATAAATTTCTTCCTAACCTCATCATAGAAAGACTTCTTAAGCTGGACAGATATAAAGGAAAAGATTAATAAAACTGACCTAATATTTAGAAAAGATATTTACTGCACAGATTACTACTTTTCCTGGAAAGGACCACTTATTGTAGGCAATATAATCTTTCTCCCAACTACTCAGCTGCTGCTGTTGCATGAAAAAGGTCATGAACAATATATAAATGAATTCATGTGGTTTATTTTAATAACATTATACTGTATACAAACAAATGGGCCAGTGTTGGAATGTCGGGCCATAGTTTGTGGAACCCTGAGATAAATAAGTAATGAAAAGGTAAGTCTCACCATGGGAGAAGATATTTGCAATACATATAAATGGAGAATTATTATTACAAACATAATAAAATCTGTAAATTAAAATGAAAAAGACTGACAGTCTAGCTTTAAAATCAGCAAGAGACTTGAACAAGCACTTTAGCAAAGAGGAAATCCAGATGGCTGATAAACATATGTTGATGTGCTTAGCCTCATTAGTCATTAGGGACATGCAAATTAAAACTATAATAAAGTTTAACTAAATAGCAACTAGAATAACTCAAAAATACTGACAAAACTAATTTATGAGCCCATGGAGAAAGAAAGGCTCATACCATATAGTGTTGACAATATTCATACTTGTGACCAAATAGTTCTACTCCCATAACTAAATGGAAAGACATGGTAATTTTCACAAAATTCAAAATGTTTATAATTTCCCCAGCTAGAAATAAATGTCATTTAACATTGATATTAAATGGATGAAAACAGCTAATTCATTACTGGGATATTACTAAACAACAAAAAGAACACGTAACTAAATTCAGCAATGTTTGACTTTCATGAATATAACTGAGTAAAAAGAAGCCAAGTCACAAAGGAATGTGGATTACGTGATTATAATTGTAGAAAGTTCTAAACTAAGCAAAACTAAATCATAGTCTTCAGGGATTCTTTATTAGGTAGTAAAGATTTTTTAAAAATGGATTAAAAGATGATACTGTGAAAATCAGAATTGAAAAGTCTCTTTTGGGAATTCAACATTCAGGTATAATGCAGTCATTTAAAGAAGCTGATACTTTCATTGTAATAACAAAGCAAAAATTCAGAAGTCATAATTTTAAAAGCACCAGAAACTGTGGAAGAAATATTTAGGCATGAGGTACTTAATCTTATTTATCTTTGATAGCACTTGATGGTCTGCCCTTATATGGGTGGTTGATAAATATTGAATGAATGAAAACAAAGGGAGATGGAAAAAGTACATACTTAAAATGGAAGATGAGGAAGAAATTTTGTTCCCTTCCCATAGTCAGATCTTAAGGAGAAATTATTATCCTGGTACCCAAGGGAAAGAGATTTGTTGTACTTTATCCTACCTGGAATGCTAGTTATGCTTGAAGAATTTGATATTCTTGTTATTTATTAAATACTTACTTATTTATGTGAGTTTGAAGCACACCTGTTGTTTAAAATGTTTTGAGAAAGTAAAATTTTCTTATGTAGTAGTCTCACCTTTTGTATCTTTTGTATTTTTTCATAATCAAAATTTCAGAAAACCTTGGTGCAGATTCATTACCTCTGGAATCTTAGCATAGGAATACACTTTGTATAGAATCTTATTTTTCTTTGTATAAAGAATCTTATTTTTCCTTGTATAAAATTTGATATTAGAGTTAGATTATGCATTTTTGGCAAGAATACCAAAGAAATTATGTTCAGTCCTTCTCAATACATTATATTGGTGATCATGTCTTATTACTAGTGATATTAACTTTGATTCCTTCATTAAGTTGGTGGCTACTAGGTTTTTCCATTTTTCCCTTTGTAATTGGTAAGTATCTTAGAAATACTTTGAGATGCTTCCCAGGTGCTATTTCTCCTCTTGACTTTTATGTTCTTATTTTAGCATCCGTTGTTGGATCTTGCCTGCAACAAGGATTACTATGATGTTAGCCTAATGTAACTTTTGCATTTCCCTCATTCCTTCTACATTTACTAATTGAAATTTTGTAAAAAAAAAAAAAAAAAAAAAGAACTTTACATCATCCTCCCTTCATCTATGCCAGTAAGAACTCATGAATATTTTATGTCTAATAATCTAATACTGTTATTTGTTGTTCAGATGGTTCTGGGTTAAACCATTGGGAGATCCTCTTGGTTGACTTCTTGGTTGACTTTTTGACATGTCTCTATTCTTTTTCAATCATATTCTTATTTTCTGGCATTGCAAGATGTTCTAAGCTCATTTGTATTTTCTGTTCCTTTTACTGGAGAGTGGTATTTGGAAACCAAGATCTGGGTACCTGGTGTGCTCTTTGCTACTAAGGTCATGGGCATTGATGAAATATTTTTTGACAAGGGTGGAGGATGATGGATATAATATTGTTTGTGTTGTTGTCTGGTATCTGTGTATGAGAGTTTTTTTAAGGTACAATAGTTTTGCTGATAGAGAATTCTTGGTTGGCATTTTTTTCCCCCTTTTCCTACGGAATTTGTTACTATTAGTTGACAAAACTTTGGGATTTTTTTCCCTTGCCCCAAATCAAGAGTACTGCTCTGGTAGCCAGGGTACTGGGTTTTGGTAGTCAGATACGCATTGCTAAGATACCATTCTTGCAGATGGGATAGGAGTCATCCCAAGCAAGAAAAGGCTGTGGACGCCATTGTTCTTGTATGAAGCTTTACAGGTATTTAAGAATAAACATTTCTAAATTTGTAGTTGCCTTGGGATTTCTAGAGCCCTGAAATGATGATTTTGTAGTTTTGTCTAGTGTAATGCTTGGTTTTGGTGGAGAAACTAAGTTGAGTTCTTCATACTGTCCTTAGCTGCCATTATTTTAAAATATTCTCAAGTTATTTATTTAATTAACTGTGTAAAAATATTTAAGCACCTCATGGAGCTGAAGAATCCATATTTTTTTCATGAATTTTGTGACAGTATCTTTGCATCCTGATTCTCTGCTATTTCTCCTATTCCAAAGTTATTGGACAAGTTCCTGTGTTCACAGTTACTGGCAAAAACATTGAGTGCTTTTTATATTCTTTCAGTTACTGGGATGGGTTTTGCCTGGGTAGATAAACTGCCTTAAAGTGTGTGAAATTATTCTTATTTTCTTTACCTAACTTAGACTTTAAGTTTTTCTCTAAAATGTTGGACATCAGTTTCCTAGTGGAGAAGATGGAAGATTTTTTTTATCTGTCATTTGTTAGCTAATTATTCTTAGTACAAGTGAGATCACAAAAGGTCTCGTACTACTGCCAACTAATGAAGCCAAAAATCTAGAGACAGACTGACCAGGGCTGAGAGAAGAGCTTTATTGGCATTAAGCTGTCAAATTGGAAGATGGGGACTCCAGTCCTAGCAGGTACAGGGCTTTTATGGGGATTTATAGGGAAGTACATCAAATAGGCAGGCTTTTCTGGCATAGAGATACTGTTTTCCATAGGTCACCAGATGTTCTGGGTTCTGTAAATCCAAAGACAAGTTACTAATGAGAAAATCATCATACTCATGTCTTTTTAGTTCCTTTTCCCAGGAAGAGTTAACCTGCAGATGATCATTAGGACACAAAAGGCATCTTCTTTCAGATAACAGGGGAAGATAGCGAAAGTCAACTGTCCCCAGATAACAGGGAAAAATCACATTAAGACAACTTTCAAGGGAGAAGATAGTGAAACACATCATTCATAGAGCAGTTTTAATCTGTTAAGTGACTTCAGTTAGAGGTATCATCTATAACAAAGCCAATGGAAGACTAAGAATATGTTGCTCAGCTGCATGACCTCCAAAATCAGTGATTTTTAAAATCAATTAAAAGCAGGTAGAGTTAGGGAGTTTATTTAGGTTTTCTCCCCATTACACAAGTATAGCTTTAGAAATCTTTTTGCTATCCTTTGCATTTGTCTGAAGTGGAGCTCATAAAGGGCAATGGCATTTTCTCCATTCTTGCAGATTCACTTCTAAATATATAATCAAAGACAAATATAAATCATTGATTATACTTTTCTCAGGAAACGTTAAGATGTATATACAACCTCAAATCTTGGATTTTATTTACTTATGGCATCATCATCATTTTCATTCTCTTTAGTCCAAAGAAATAATAAAATCCAGAAAATGTTTTTTATGGGTTCTCAAATCTTCAGAAAATGAAAAAAGGGAGAGATTTTATCTTAAAAAATTATTCAAATAAGTAAGCATGCAATTATTGTTAACAGTTTCCAGAAGAGCACAGTGAAATTTGTGTTGATTTTTTTAGAAGTCTAAAATATGAAGCATAACTGACAGGACAATAGCACATCAGCAGACAATAATATCTAGAAAATAGAAAAGTAAATCTACTCATTTTATTGTTTTAGGTGCTACTGTTTTGTGTTAATTTTTTTTCCTTTTTAAAAATTATGGTGGGATGTGATGGACATCATTATACAAAGTACATGTATGAAGACTTGAATTTGGTGCCAGCATACTTTACATACAAATAGAAATACAAAAAATGTGGTATATATGTGTATTCAGAATTGTAATGCAGGGGCTGGAGTTGTGACTCAGTGGTAGAGCGCTGGCCTAGCTTGCAAGGCACTGGGTTCGATTCTCAGCACCACATATAAATAAATGAATAAAATAAAGATCCATCAATATCTAAAAAAAATTTAAAAAAGAATTTAATGCAAAAAAAATAGTGTTACCTTAGATTAGGTAAAGGGAAGTGAAGTGAAAGGAGGGGAAGGCAGGGGATGTGGAGATAAGAAAGATCCTAGAATGAAACAGACATTATTACTATATGTATGTATGTGACTGTATGACCAATATGATTCTACAATATATATACTCAGAAAAATGAGAAATTATATCCCATCTACGTATGATACATCAAAGTATATAAGTGTATTCTACTGTCATGTATAACTAATTAAAACAAATAAAAATTAATTTATTTATTAGGTATATATGATAGCAGAATGCATTTTGATTCATTGTATATAATTGTAGCACAACTCTTCATTTCTCTGTACATGATGTAGCATCCCATCGTATGTGCAGTCATACGTGTACCTAGGGTAATAATATCCATCTCATTCCACCATCTTTCCTGCCCCTGTGCCTCCTATTCTCCCCTCCCTCTCCTTTGCCCAAAGTTCCTCCATTTTTCCCATGCCCTGCCCCCCATTATGGATCAGCATCCACTTATCAGAGAGAACATTCGGTCTTTGGTTTTTTGGGATTGGCTTACTTCCCTTAGCATGGTATTCTCCAACTCCATCCATTTACCTGCAAATGCCACAATTTTATTCTCTTTTAATGCTGAGTAATATTCTATTGTGTATATTGAAGGGCATCTATTGAAGGGCATCTAAGTTGCTTCCATAGTTTAACTATTGTGAATTGAGCTGCTATAAACATCAATGTGGCTGTGTTACTGTAGTATACTGATTTTAAGTCCTTTGGGTATAGACCAAGGAGTGGGATAGCTGGGTCAAATGGTGGTTCCATTCCAAGTTTTCTAAGGAATTTTCATACTGCTTTGCAGAGTGCTTGCACCAATTTGCAATCCCACCAGCAATGTATGAGTGTACCTTTTCCCCAACATCCTTGCCAACACTTATTGTTGTTTGTATTATTGATAACTGCCATTCTGATTGGCATGAGATGAAATCTTAGAGTAGTTTTGATTTGCATTTCTCTAATTACTAGAGGTGTTGAACATTTTTTCGTATTTGATTGATTGTATATTTTCTTCTGAGAAGTGTCTGTTCAACTCCTTAGCCCATTTATTATTGGGTTTGTTTGTTTGTTTTGTGTTTTTTGAGTTCTTTATATAGAGATTAGTGCTATATCTGATATGTGTGTGGCAAAAATTTGCTCCCAAAATGTAGGCTCTTTTCCGCCTCATTGATTGTTCCTTTTGCTGAGAAGAAGCTTTTCAGTTTGAATCCATCCCATTTATTGATTCTTGATTTTATTTCTTGAGCTATAGGAGTCTTATTAAGGAAGTTGTGCTCTAATAGGACATGATGACGATTTGGGTCTACTTTTTCCTCTATTAGATTCAAGGTCTCTGGTCTAATCCCTAGGTCCTTGATCCACTTTGAGTTGAGTTTTGTGCATGGTGAGAGATATGGGTTAAGTTTCATTTTGTTGCATATGGATTTCCAGTTTTCCCAGCACCGTTTGTTGAAGAGGCTATCATTTCTCCAATATATGTTTTTTACTTCTTTGTCTTATATGAGATAACTGTATTTATGTGGGTTTGTTTCTGTGTCTTCTATTCTGTACCATTGGTCTATATGTCTATTTTGGTAACAATACCATGCTGTTTTTGTTACTATAGCTTGGTAGTATAGTTTAAAGTGTGGTATTGTAATGCCTCCTGTTTCACTTTTCTTGCTAAGGATTGCTTTGTGTATTCTGGGTCTTTTATTTTTCCAAATGAATTTCATTATTGCTCTTTCTATTGCTATAGGAAAGGCATTGGGATTTTAATTGGACATATTGAATCTGTATAGCACTTTGGGTAGGGTGGCCATTTTGATAGTATTAATTTTGCCAATCTAAGAGCATGGGATATATTTCTATCTTCTAAGGTCTTCTTCAACTTCTTTCTTTAGTGTTCTGTAGTTTTCATTGTAGAGGTCTTTCACCTCTTTTGTTAAGTTGATTCCCAAGGTTTTTTGTTTGTTTGTTTGTTTGTTTTGTTTTTTGAGGCTATTGTGAATGGTATAGTTTTTCTAATTTCTCTTTCAGAGGATTTATCACTGATGTATAGAAATGATTTATGGGTATTGATTTTATATCCAGCTACTGTGCTGAATTCATTTATTAATTCTAGAAGTTTTCTGGTAGAGTGTTTTAGATCTTATAAGTATAGAATCATGTCATCAGCAAATAATGATAGTTTGAGTTCTTCTTTTCCTATTCATATCCCTTTAATTTCTTTCTTCTAATTGCTCTGACTAGAGTTTCAAGGGCTATGTTGAATGGGAGTGGTGAAAGATGGCATCCCTGTCTTGTTCAATTTTTACAGGGAATTCTTCCAATTCTTTTGCCACTTAGAATGATGTTGGCCTTGGGTTTAGCATAGGTAGCTTTTACAATGTTGAGGTATGTTCCTACTATCCCAGTTTTTCTAGTGTTTTGAACACGAAAGGGTGCTATATTTTGTCAAATGCTTTCTCTGCATCAATTGATATAATCATATGATTTTTGTCTTTAAGTCTATTGATGTGATGAATTATATTTATTGATGTTTGTATATTGAATCAACCTAGCATCCCTGGGATGAACCCCACTTGATTGTGGTGCACTAACTTTTTAATGTTGTTGTCTGTGATTTGCCATAATTTTATTGAGAATTTTTGCATCAATGTTCATCAGGCATATTAGTCTAAAATTTCTTTCCTTGATGTGTCTCTGCCTAGTTTTGGTATCAGGATGATACCTAGCTTCATAGAGTGAGTTTGGAAGGGTCCCCCCTTTTCTAATTCATGGAATAATTTGAAGAGTATTGTTATTAATTCTACTTTGTAGGTCTTGTAGAACTCAGCTGTGAATCCTTCTTGCCCCTGGCTTTTCTTGGTTGGCAGGCTTTTGATAGCATCTTCTATTTCTTTGCTTGAAATTGATCTGTTTAAATTGTGTATGTCATCTTGGCTCAGTTTGAGTTGATCATATGCCTCTAGAAATTTGTTGGTGTCTATGAGGTTTTCTATTTTACTGGAGTATAAATTTTCAAAGTAGTTTCTAATTGTCATCTGTATTTCCATAATGTCTATCATGATATTTCCATTTTCATTGTAAATTTTAGTAATTTGAGTTTTCTTTCTCCTTTTTGCTAGCGTGGCCAAGGGTTTGTCAATTTTATTTATTTTTTCAAAGAACCAGTTTTTAATTGTTTCTTTTGTTTCAATTTTATTGATTTCTGCCCTGATTTTAATTATTTCCTCTCTTATACTACTTTTGGTTTGTTCCTCTTTTTCTAGGGCTCTGCGCTGTACTGTCAGATCATTTATTTGTTGACTTTTTCTTCTTTTAAGAATGAACTCCATCAATGAACTTTACTCTTAGGATTGCCTTCATAGTGTCCCATAGATTTTGATAAGTTGTATTGAAGTTCTCATTTACCTTTAAGAAATTTTTAATCTCCTCCTTGTTGTCTTCTGTTAACCATGTGTCATTCAAAAGCATATTGTTTAGTCTCCAGGTGTTGGAGTAGCTTCTTTTTTCTTTTTAAAATTTTTTAAAGTTGTTGATGGACCTTTATTTTATTTATTTGTATGTGGTGCTGAGAATCAAACCCAGTACCTCTTACATGCTAGGCAAGCGCTCTACCCCAGCTCCTTCTTTTTTTTTTTATTTTATCATTGATTTCTAACTTCATTCTATTATGTTCAAATATAATGCAGGGTAGTATCTGTATTTTTTTATATTTGCTAAGACTTGCCTTGTGGCGTAACATGTAGTCTATTTTGGAGAAGGTTCCATGTGCTGCTGAGAAGAAAGTGTATTCCCTCGTTGATGGATGGAGTGTTCTATATATGTCTGTTAAGTCCAAATTATTGATTGTATTATTGAGTTCTATAGTTTCTTTGTTTAGTTTTTGTTTGGAAGATCTATCCAGTGGTTACAGAGGTGTATTTAAAGTCCATTTGGTTCTTGTAGTTGGGAAGGGTTTGTTTGATATATATGGATGTCCCATTGTTTGGAGCATAGATATTTATGATTGTTATGTATTGTTGATGTTTGAATCCTTTAAGCAATATGAAATGTCCTTCTTTATCTCTTTTCACTGGCTTTGGTTTGAAGTTCACTTTATCTGATATGAGGATGGAATCCCCTGCTTGTTTACGTGTTGCATGTGAGTGATGCATTTTTTCCACCCTTTACCTTCAGTCTGTGGATGTCTTTTCCTGTGAGATAAGTCTCTTGAAGGCAGCATATTGTTGGGTATTTTTTATTTAGTCCAATCTGACAGTTTGTCTTTTAATTGCATGGTTTAGGCCATTCATATTGAGGGTTATTATTGAAATATGATTTATATTCCGAGACATTTTGGTTTATTTTTGTTTTTTAACTTGACTTGATTTCTCCTTTGATTGGTCTTTCCTTTAGTGTAGTTCCTCCCTTTGCTGATTTTCATTGTTGTTTTTCATTTTCACCTCATGGAATATTTTGCTGTGAATGCTCTGTAGTGCAGGCTTTCTCGCTATAAATTCTTTTAACTTTTGTTTGTCATGAAAGGTTTGTATTTCATCATCAAATCTGATGCTTAATTTTTCTGGAAATAGATTCTTGATTGGCATCCATTTTCTTTCAGAGCTTGGTACATGTTATTCCAGGATCTCCTGGCTTTGAGGGTCTAGGTTGAAAAATCTACCGAGATCCAGATTGGTCTCCCCGTATATGTGATCTGATTCCTCTCTCTTGTGGCCTTTAACATTCTATCCTTAGAAAATGCTAGGCATTTTCATTATAATGTGCCTTGGTGTAGATCTGTTGTAATTTTGTACATTTGGTGTCCTGTAAGCCTCTTGTATTTGATTTTCCAATTCATTCTTCATGTTTGGGAAATTTTCTGATATTATTCATTGAAGAGATTATGCATTCCTTTGATTTGAATCTCTGTGCGTTCCTCTATCCCAATAATGCTTAGATTTGGTCTTTTGATGCTAGCCCATAATTCTTGGATGCTCAGTTCATGGTTTCTTATCATCTTCACTATGTGGTCAACTTAATTTTTTAAAATTGAATATTTTGTCTTCAGTATCTGATGTTGTGTCTTCCTAGTGATCTAGTCTGTTGGTGATGCTTTCTATTGAGTTTTTTATTTCATTTATTATTTCCTTCATTTCAAGGATTTCTGATTCCTTTTTTTCCCCCAGAATCTCTTTTTCTTGAAGTAATCTTTTGCTACCTGTATTTGCTCCCTTATCTCTTTGTTGCTGTGATCAGTGATTGCCTGTATTTCTTCCTTTATCTCTTTGTTGGAGTTATCATTTTTTGCCTGTATTTGCTCACTCAAGTCATTCTTTAATTCATAGATTATTTTAATTATGTACATTCTGAACTCCTTCTCTGACATTTCATCCATTGTGCTGTCCATGCATTCTACTATTGTAGTATCTTGGTTTGTTTGGGGCACTTTCTTCCCTTGTTTTTTCATGTTGTCTGTGTGTCTTCCTTTCTTGCAGTGCAGATCTGAGCTATTACAGTTTCTACTCTATAATCTTGTAGTGTTCCTGCAGATTTACTGTAACTCATGTTGGTGTTGGGCTTCTAGTCCCTGGATGGTGTCCCACAATGGATGCTACTGCAACTAAAGGTGGTGGTGGTGGTGGTGGTGGTAGCAGAGATAACTCAAGATAGTAGTGGGAGTGTCTCAAGATGGATGCAACCACTTTCAGAGATGGGGCTCAAAGGTGGGCTGCCTGTTCAGAGATTCAGCTGCCTCGAGGTGCTATCTGTTGTCCTAAGATGGAGGCTACTGTGTGGGGAGGGTTATGGTGATGGCTGCAGTGTCCCAAGATGGAGGTGTGCTAGGTCTGGGCTCCTGGGTAGGTTAGCAGGGCTGTTGTGCTAGGCCTAACCTTGGCCTAGGCTCCCGCATGGGTCCTTGTTAATGGTTTTTATAATGCTAAAAGTGTCTTGGTGTTTTGGGTCACTAGCCTATGGAACTTTCTTATGCTCTAATTAAAATGAACTGCCAGTGCAAAGTCACTAGTTACCTAAGATTTTTATGGTGGGAAACAGAATTTTGGGATCATATGTCAGCAGGGTCATTGGCAATCTATATGCTTGTTTTTTGTTTATTAAACTTTAAATTTTGAGATAATTGGAGATTCACATGCAATTATGAGTCCATATGCTTTGAACCAATCACTTTTTTGTTGTTCTTTTTTATTATTAAATAGTTTTGCACAAATTAGCCATTGCTACTTTATAGATAATGACAGGGGTGATGTAGAAAGGTTTGAAGTTGACTAAAACCCTGTGGCACTGATTTTGTTACACACTAACTATGATAATAGTCATGATTAAGATAGGGTATCACATGGGCCAGCAGGACCTTGATTAAATACCCTGTACCACCAAAAAAAAAAAAAAAAAAAAAAATCAGACATATAATCTTTGCCTACTAGCAACCTGTTTCCCATCCTTTTTATTTTAAAATATAAATTCTAACAAAAAGTATCATACATTAAAAAAAGAACTAAAATGCCAAATTAGCAACTTGTGTGCTATTAATGAAATGAACTCATGTTTTCTATAAATTTTGACATAAAAATTTTAAATTCTGAGACTACATTGCTCATCCAGTAAGCCTTTTGTAAAGTTTGTAGTAACAACATTGACAAATTTAAGGTCATTTAAAAAGAAATTTCCATGCTCCTCATGATGTCACACACCTGGAATCTCAGTGGCTCTGGAGACTAAGGAAAGAGGATCACAAATTCAAAGCCAGCCATAGCAACCTAACCAGGCCCTAAGCAACTTAATGAGATCCTGTCTCAAAATATAAATAAATAAATAAAAATAAAAAGGCCCGAGGATGCAGCTCAGTGATTAAGTGCCCTGGGATTTAATCCCTGGCATCCCCTGCACCCCCCACAAATCATTTCAGTCATACTTTTAGTCACTCATAAAATATGTTTATATTGTATAACTTTTTGTTAATCAAAGTGAATACAAAGGAAATATTAGTTATTTGAAAAATACTTGTACATATTTTTGTTACTTCAAACCAGAATGGCCTTTTTTTTATTCTTTTAGTTTCATTTACTAGCATTCTGATTGAGACTTTTGTTGTGAAGAATTTCTGTGGGAGAAGCCACTTGTCTATGAATAATGAAAGACAATTTTTGTGGAAGGTAACAGGGATTTTGGATAGGACTCATTCCATATGCTTTAAGATACTTTTTAATTACTGGTAACCTATTCGAAACATGAACCCCTTTAAGGGACATATATACCTCTTTGCCTAGAGGGAAGAAAGAAGGAATTTGATGTAGGATGGGAGAGGATTATAAAGACATATGATGGGAGAAGATTATAGAGTTAAGATTTAACTTAAAAACTCTTTGAATGTCCTTCAGAAGAACTGTAATACTAAAATTAAAAGTATCTGCAAAACTGTGTTGAAAGGCCCATGACTGATACAAGTTTGGGTGTCAGGGAAGGTTTTCTTAAGGTGACAGTCTAAGGTTATATTAATCAGGATCTCACAAATGTTGCACATGCACAAGGATTTCAAGGACCACGAGTGCTAAAATAAACTATGATTTTGTTTCCATTTTCATTTTCTTTCCCTTGAGCAGAGTCCAAATAGTTTCTTTTTACTTTTCCTATAAAAAAGAAAAGAAAAAAAAAAAAAAGAACTACTCTTATAGTGTTAGGTCCTTCTCATGGAGCAGATAAGAAAAATGTATGTTAAAATGTTGATTATTAGCATTTTCCAAACTACATACCCTGTGAAAAAATGTTGTCATGGCCAAATGAATGGGAACCTGCTGTTGAGTCACAATTAAATGGGTTTCTTAACTAGATAACTGCTCTTTAATATGCTAATGTGTGTTATGATAAACAATGTAGCATATTGTTTTTCCTAAACTCATTAGACACTGGGAACACTGCTCTAAACTGGCAGTTATGTGAACATAGTTTGAGTAAACACTACTCAAAATGAAATAGCTCTGTAGAAACTACAATTACAATTATTTGTTGCAATTATTTGGTTTAGATAAAATTAATGTGGGTTATATGTGGGCATTGTTTTAGTTTTTGTGTATGTGTGTTGTTTTGACCTAATTGTTTTGTTTTATTGAACTGCCAGGTCAAATAATAGGATGGATGAGTAGAGCTTAAAATTAACTTAAAAATTGTTAAAATTCTTGGCAATTTATTTTGCACTTAAAGTATTTCTGGAAAAAAAAAACTGCTGAATTGTTTGCCATTCCTTATATGCTTACAAGTTTTGGTTGTTCTTTTTATTCCGCTCTTCTGTTAGTTCCTCTTATTGAATAGCATTTGAAAGCTTTGTTAATGCAGTGCCCAACAAAAGATTTACAGAGCACAATAAAAGACTTTGAACTCCAGTATATATTGACTGGCTTGCAGCAAAGCTGTAGCTCTCTTTGTAGTATTTTTGCAAAAGGTTGTGGAATAAATAGAACTCTAAAGAAGTATATTTTTATGTGTTCTCATTAGAAGCACAGTACATTTTTCTATGACACTTGTATTTGACAGAAACTATATATACTTTGGATTTTTTTTCATTTTATATTGTCAAAACTTGTGAGACTAACAAAGATTTTTATAGAAGCACTGCATATATACTTATTAAATTGTTTTGTTGTATTTCAGCAAACCAAAATATTAAGAAAGCAAATTCTTAGATTTTTTAATTTATTTGTGATCATTCTTAGGTAAAATAAATGCAACTAGTAAATTGGAAATGAAAATTGTTGCATTTCTTGTTCTAAGGAATCCCAAACTATGTAATGAAGTACTACCATATTAGCATGCAATTACTTTAATTTTTATTATTATAAAAGTAATACATGGACAAAGAAATAAAGTTTAAACAGCATAGAAAAGTTTAAAAGTCTACTTCTTTCTATGCCTTATTTTATTCCTAGCCTTGATATTAATCATTTCTTAATACTTTTTGTTTTCATTCTGCAGGTGGTTACCTCCATAAGGCTAAACAATTGCAAATAATAAATCTAGAGACATGTTACTTTTGTATTAAGATTGATGACCCAAATAAGCAAATTCAGAAATTTATGAATTCAGCTGGGGCACGGTGGTGCGCACCTGTAATCCCAGCCTCTCAGAAGGGTGAGGCAGGAGGATCGCAAGTTCAAAGCCAGCCTCAGCAACTTAGCAAGGAACTTGGCAACTCAGAGAAACCCTGTCTCTAAATAAAATATTAAAAAATGGCTAGGAATGTGGCTCAGTGGTTAAGTGCCCATGGGTTCAATCCCTAGTAATACCAAAAAGAAAAAGAAAAATTCACAAATTCAGTTTACAAATTCTCATGTAAATAGTGATAATGTGAGTTTCTTATTGTTTCTTACAAAGGATATTTATTTAGAAATCAGTTACTTTTTAAAATTTGTTTTAATTAAATACACATGGCAGTACAATGATTAAAAATCAGTTACTTAATATGAAATTATTTTAATTAATGGAGAATTTTGTTTAATCATAAGATTTACATGTTGTACACCCTATGTTTTTCCAGTGGTTTTTAAGTATTCTATCATTGGCGGGGGGTCAGCAACCAACCACTCCATTTTTCAAAGTGGTTACTTATGCAAAATTTAAAGAAACTGAAATTAATCAATTTGGTAACATGAAATGTATATACCCTAAATATTTTCTCCTTAAAATTTCACCTTGTTTTGGGTCTAGAAAGTGAGATGAACACAGTTGTCATAACATCATTCTTTCCAGAGAACAAAATATGGACTGCTTTTAGTTATTCTCTGCAAAGTAGGGAAATAAAAAAAATTTATTCTGGACTTATGATACTGTGATATTTCTTAAGGCAGTGATCCTAATAGTTTTATACCTACAATGGACACCTAGTGGTTCCATTCAACTCAAAGCCTGAAAATTCTTTGTGTTACCTCAGTAAAGCAGAAAAGGCCTACTTAGAAGAAATCTGTGAAATAGACAATCACTAAAATGAAACATAAAATGAAAATCTGCGTATGTGGTCTCCATAAATCTTATAGAATGAGGAAGATAAAGGGTTTTTCCAAGAAGAAATCCATGTGCTGATATAAGGCAATAATAAAGATGCTAAGTTTCATAATAAATGCTTTTGAAATTCAAGGATAGAATATATCTGAAGAAGAGAGATGTGCCCTTTCTCTCTAGCAGTTAGTTATAATTGCCAGTTAGCAAAAACACTTCCTAGTTTTTTTTTTCTTCTCTTCTGCAATATTCTTAGTGGCATTTTGCCATGTACCTCAAATACCAAATTGATTATTTGGTTAGATGTTCAGTAAACATCTGGAAAATAATTTATTTTGAAAAATACTGAGGGAGATTCTAGTGCATAATTTAATTGCACACAAAGCACCAAGTAAAATGTCAAAACAAGGTGATTTTATTTCTTGCAGTACTTCTTTAACATTTAAATTTTTTCTATTGGAAATTAATTGGCAAGCTTGTCACCCTGTCATAAATATTTAAGTCAAATCAATTTCTTTTGTCTTTCTCAAATGTCATATGTTCAGAAACATTTAAAGTTCTCAAATAATGTTAATTATATTTCATAAATACAATAGATATTCTGTTAAGAGGGCTTCTTAATTACCAATCTGATTTTGTTAAAAAAAATAAGTTCCCATATTGCTTATATTAGAAAGATACATAATTCATAGATTTTTACAGTGTGATTTCAGATATTGATTTTATTCTCAGATCCTTTGTTATTAAATATAACCTTCCACGTATTCAAAGTTATAGATATATAGCAAGCTCCTTATAAGTATGGACAGTTTTGTCCCTATGTTGGCAGCCCCTAAATAATGCATTACTGGGAGTATTAAAATTGTTAATCATAAGTTCATGTTTATAGAATATTATCCCTTAGAGCCAGTAGAATCAATGGTTAGGTTCCAAAGCAAGTCTCCCAACAAGTATTAAAGTTATAGTACATGGGCAGTTGTGCTAGGGATGGAACCCAGAGCCTTGCCCATACTAGGGAAGTGCTCTACTCCTGAGCTAACCTCCAAGGCCAGCCTGGTGCCTTTGAAGTCCATTGTTCACTTGCTCTTATAGAAAGGAACATGTGCAAGTTCAGTTACAGTGTAGCATAAGCATGAAGGTGGGAGAATTACACTGGTGCTGTTTGAGCCCTAAAAATAAACACCCCCTCACTCTTATTAGATCATCATGTGAGCCAAATGCAAGCTATTTCTAACCCATCCAGTAGGTCAGTTACAACAAGGATTTGGTTTTTCCAAACTGGATAATTTGGTAGTACCTTCTCAAATGTGGAAATGATATAAAAACAAATATATTTAGATTCCAAATTTATAAAGTCACATCATTCATTTCTTTAATTAGTTTTTTTTAAAGAGAGAGGGAGAGAGAGAGAATTTTAATATTTATTTTTTAGTTATTAGCAGACACAACATCTTTGTTTTGTATGTGGTGCTAAGGATCGAACCCGGGCCGCACGCATGCCAGGCGAGTGTGCTACCACTTGAGCCACATCCCCAGCCCCACCTTGATTACTTTTTGAAGACCTTTGTTTCAAGAAGACTCCATGTTTTTAGTTTGAAATAAGATCTCCTAATAGGGGCTCCGTTGTAGAGCGCTTGCCCCCTGGGTTCAATCCTCAGCACCGCATATAAATAATTTAAATAAAAGATCCATTTACAGCTAAAAAAGAAAAATTTTTAAAAAAGATCTCCTAATATAGGAGTTTCTAAATGATTCCCCAGAGAGCATCATTATTATAAGAATGCCTCTAAACTGTCACTGAGGATACTAATCTTTATTTAAGCCTTTAAAGAATTGTTTTTCTTTTGGACTTGCCTTCCGAGTTTGAGGTATGTTCTTAATAAAATCGTGGTGGCAGATCCTTATCATTTTTAGAGTGGATTTGATCCCTAGAATCCATGTAATAATTGTCTATCAAGGCAAGTCCAAAATAGGAAGTCAAAAAATATGAAACCAAATCATTGAATTGGTTTTGCTGGCTTATGACCTTGAAGGACAATTTTTATTTGCTTACATAGCTTCTGAAATGATTGCTGAAATTTAGTTACATTATTTTATTCTGTAAGTTACACACATTGTATTTATTTCTTTAAAACTATATCAGCTATAGGAAATAAGACACAAGAATTAGAAAGTACATAAAAGTCTGAGGCTATGTAGCATTTGGGCAGCTGGTCTTCTGTCCAGCAATTTCTTATAGAATACTCCCATCATTTGCATTCACAGAGATAATTCTAAGAGATTGATGAAAATTAAATTATATTCAGTGTGTAACAAATCTCCGGCAGTCTAGGATTTCATATTTCTTTTTTCCAGGACTTGTGAGTCACCTCCAAAGTCCACAACAATTGTAGTTTTATTAAGCAACTACTCGGAATTGTGTGATTTTTTTTTTTTAATTTTTATTTTTTGCAGCTCCACTCTAGTCTGTGCTCACTTAACAAGTGAGGCAGTTTAAGAAATTTGTTAATTATTTCAGAATATTTACTGAATGTTTATCATGTCTGAGACAACTAGAGCAGGAACCCTGCTTTTATAAAGTTTATTTTCTAGTGGGAGATACAGGTATAGTTTAACAGGTAAATAAATTAATAAACCAAATAAATTATGGTAATGCAAGGAAGAAAACAAATGATAGATGCTATAATTGAGAAATGGAGGACCTACTTAGTCATTGAAGATCTTTGTGAAAATATGATCATAAAGTTCTAAAAGACAAGAATGAATCTATTGAGCTGGGGGTGTAGTTCAGTGGTACAATATGCGCTTACCATAAGTTTAGTCCCCAGTACCAAAAAAAAAAAAAAAAAAGAATCAGTCTACATGTTTAAGAGGAGGCAGGCAAAGAACATTCCTGACAGATGATAGCAGATTCAAAGGCTCTGAGGGAAGAAATCTCTTGACATTTTATTGGACCGGACAGAGGACAAGGTAACTTGATTGTAGTGAGGTGGGTGAAAGAGGCAGACCAGGGCTGATCAGGGGAATGTTGCTGGTAAGATGGTATTCAAGAATTCTGTTTACAGACATGGAGTAGGAAGCAAGGGCAGAATTTGAGACAAAGAAGGAACACGACATGACCTATAGTAATACCACTTTGGCTTCTGGGTGCAAAATGGATTGGAAAGGGCCAGAATAGAAGCAAAAAGCTAAAATGCTGTCTTGTGAGCTCCAGATGTGGATAATATGGCCTGGGAGAACAGACAGTTTGGGTAAAGTCATACAGCTAAGTGAGTGATAGTTTTAAATCTAGGTTAGTTTAACCTGTGTTTTCCTTACTGCTAGATTAAAAGCTTTTAGGATAGATGTTTCTGGTCACTTATACCTCAAATTGTGATGACTTTTCTTGTTGAATTCCTTCTCTTGGTAGTCTGTTTCTTTACTTCCTATTATTTCCTAGGCAGGTACTCTTGAACCTTCTTTTCTTTTTAGTAAGATGCTCCCTTATTCTTTATTCCTTTAGAATTTCACTGTCTTTTTCCTTCTGCCATTTCTAATCTATTAAAGTCATTAAATGAATTTTTTATTTTCATTTACATTTTAGTTCTAAAATTTCCATTAAAAATAATGCCAACTTTTCTGCTGAAACTCCGTCTCTTTATTCATCAAGACTAATTTTCTTTAATTTTAAAAATGTTTTAAATTTCTAACATTTATTTGTAATACCTGCTTTAAAGTCTTTGATAAATTGAATGCCTAGTCTATTTCTAGAGCAGTTTCTATTGACAATTTTTTCTCCCTTCTCTGACCATGAGTCATATTATCTTGTTTTGTTGTCTAGCTTTTAGGGGTTTTTGTTTGGTTGATTTTTTTTTTTTTTTAATGGTAGAATCTTCCAGGTGGCATACACCTATAATTCCAGATACTCAGGAGACTGAAGTAGGAAGATTGCAAGTTAAAGGCCAGTCAACTTAGTGAGACCCTATCTCAAGAAAGGATTTGGGATGTAGCTCAGTGATAAAGCACCCCTGGGATCAATCCCCAGTGCAATCCATCAATCAATCAATAACTGACATGTAGGACTCTAAATTCTTCTGACTTCCTCTGCACATTATTGGCATTGGTTCTACTAGGTAGTTTAGTCATGCCTAATCACCTTGAACTTGTTTAGAATTGATTTTGGTAGTATATATACTAGTGTGGAAAACCTAGGGTGTTTTTCAAATTCTTTTGTCAGAGCAGGGCTTAGCTGCTAACTTCTGCCTTCCCTTGTCCAATCTTGGCTTCAGGCTTTGTTAGGTGGGTGTGGAATAGGTCTCAGTCTAGGATGTGGTTTTTCTGGTGAGGCTTTTTTTGGTTTCTCGGTCGGATGTCAGTTATTAACAAGGTCTTTCTTCTCTGGCTGGTCCAGGACTTCAGTGCACTTCAGAGCTGTTTGAACACCTCTGTCCTGCTGTTGGCCTCTAGCAGTACTCTCTGATAACCTTTGAGTTTTCTCACCTGGCCCTATCCAGGAACTGGAGGGAGTCCCCTACATTGGCTTCTGCCTCCTTAATTTTCCCATCACTTCCCTTTTCTCTTGCTCTCTGCGCCTCAGAATCCAGCTGCGCAGCTGCTTCCAATTCTGATTTCTGCCCCCTAAGCGTGAGGATTACTGTACTTGGATCTGTCTACACTCTTATTGTAATGACGTTATTTGTCTCTTATGCCAATTCCATTCTGTTTTGCTGAAACTCCTTAGTATTTTTCATATTTTTAGGGAATTATTATTCTTTAGGGGACTATATTTCTTTTAAGTCAGTTTTGTCCATTTAAAAATAATTAGAATTCTTATTGGAGTAGAGTCACATGTACATATGAAGTTTTAGAAGGTTGCTGTTTTCATGAAACTGAGTCTTGCTATCCACAGTGCTGTCTTTCTGTTTTTGAGGTCCTGTTTAAATCTTTCAATAAGTTTTATAATTTCACTACTAGGAGTCTTGAGCTTTTCTTAATGTATTTCTAGGTATTCTATAGTTTTAGTCAATAATGTGGATAGAAATTTTGTTATTATTTCTAACATGTTATTGTGATATAGAGAGATGGTTGTTTAAATATTTCTTGTGTTAGCTGTCTTCACAAATTTTTATTACTCTAGTCTTTTTTCTTTTCTGGTTCTGTTAGGTCCACAGTTATATTGTTTTCACTTAGAGATGATATTGTCTCTTCTTGTCTATATTTATTTCACTTTTTAAAATATTTCATTACCTTTAACCTTTCAAGCAATTGTTGTGGTACTGACATCACAAGATTTACTTATTTAAGCCGTTGTCACATTCTTACTTGATTTGATTTGCTAGTATTTCTAACAGAATTTTTAAGTCTATATTTTTAAAAGATTTGAGAGTTTTCCTTTCTTAGCTAGCCTTCCCCACGGTTTAAGATAATTTGGGTAAAATATATAATAACCATTGTCTTACAGTTGCCTATACCATTCAGTGCAGTGACATACTGTATAGGTTTGTAACCTAGTAACCATAGAAGATACCATATGGCCTTGGCGTGTGGTAGGCTGTGCATGTAAGTATGCTTTATGGGGTTCATATGACAAAATTGCCAAGTGATGAGTTTCTTAGAACGTATCCTGGTTGTTGAGTGATGCATGACTACGATAATTCAGTTTAAAAGGACTTTAATTCTCATGTCAGAGAAGCAAGTTAAACTCCTTCTTAAGGACATATGAATTCTGCTTTAAAATAAAATTACTTGAGAATATATGCAGGATTTGATCCCAGTTGTTATGAGTAATGTGTAGAAGTTTGCATGATGATTTTAATTAACTCAAGGATGTGTGTGACACCTGAATGCTGTTCTTTTCCCTTTAAGCCTCCATCAAGATGGACTTATATTTCAGTTGAATCCAAGTTGCTTTTATTTCTTTTGTTTGACCAAAGAAGGTAGTCTTCTCCCAAGAGCCCCTTTCTCTCTCAGACATATGTGTTCGTAGTTTTTTCGCTGATAAAAACTACATCAGTTATGAAAGTATTTATATTCCAAATTTATATTTAAAATATTGTATACTATGATGAACTGAAAATTAGAAATATTTTTTGCCATGTATTGTTGAATTTGATCATATGATATATCTCATTTAATCACATCATTAACCTCTTGAATTAGGTGTTATATAATATCTCCTGTTTTTAAGGAAACTTTTTGTTTGTTTGCAAACCAGTGATCTAAATAATTGAATAACTAGCTCAAATTTGCACAGCTTTTAAGTAAACAGAATTATGATTTGAACCTACTTCTACATAATAAATCATATATCTTCTACAGCCCCAACAAGAGAAAGCAGACAAATATAAAGAGGGAGACTTACTGTGTAAAAAATGGAATTTGGCTATGAAATATTGTCTTTTATTTTTTTGTATGATCCCCTTACCCAGAAGTGCTGTGGAGCTTAAATTAGAGCTGTTTTTAGTGGTACCGGAAAAAACCAGAGCTTGAAAATAGCAAGCCTTGTTATTGACTCTGTGGTCACTGGCTTGGCTTGCCGTGGGTGGCTTCCTTCCCATTCCATTTAAATTTTAGGTTAGTTCAGTGTACATCTTCACAGAATGATGATTTAAACTTACTGTTTTTTCTTTTCAAATTGACACTCTATTGCTATTTTTATGCTTAGTCTAAGTAATTATGATGTGGCAATAATGAATTTGTTTTCAGGATACTCTATGTAAGCAGCTGAAACGTTTTAAGGTATTGTATATTTAGCATAAAAGTAAACACTACCAAAAATTGTGGAGTTAGGATTATTCCACGGACATTAAGGAAGTGAGGTATACAAAGTGATGTTTACTTCCAAGGAGGAAAGAAAGGCAGGTGAAAGTGGTGTGGTGACCAGGAGACCCAGCTGAAAAGAGTAGGATTCTACCAGGATTCCAAAACAAGTGTTATAACCTAGTGTTACTATTACATTAATTTGAAGGTGACATAGAAATAAATATTTTTGAAGATGTCAATAGTGCTGAATTTAAAAATTAATTATAGATACTTGTTAAAAAGAAACACAATTATATTGAAAAGAAGACTTTGGAAAAATACAAGGGGCACTTTACTAGAAATAAAAAGTTATATAACTGATTAAATTATGGGAATCTGCACCCAGAATAACTTTTGTGCTTATTTAGAATGTTCAGATAATCCGTATCTGAAACTTTTAAAGTTTCGCTTTAACAAACAATACATGTAGCTGGGCATGATGGAGCCCACCTGTAATCTCTGCAACTCGGGAGACTGAGGCAGGAGGATCACAAGTTTAAAGCCAGCCTCAGCTACTTAGCAAGAACCTAAGCAATTTAGTACAATAAAAATTTAAATGGGCTGGGAATGTGGCTCTGTGGTTAAGCATCCCTGAGTTTAATCCCCAGGAAAAAAAAAATTAACATTTAGAGGAATTTTTTTTGTTTAGTTTGTATTTATTTGTTCGTTTGTTGGTTTGTTTTTTTCAGTGTTAGAAATTGAACCTGGGGCCTTGTGATGCTGGACAAGCACTCTATCACTGGGTTACTTTCCGAGCCCAATGAGTTACTGTTTTTATTTTAATACACAGGAAAATTCATCCTTCTGATATACAGTCATGTAACCACCATCACACTCAAAATATCTAAGAATTTTCACACCCTCCAAGATCCTCCTGTACAAACCTTTGTCCACTTATATATAAATCTTATATATAGACCTTTGTCCACTCTTCAGGCCTTGGCAATCTGTTTTCTATTTCAGTAGTTTTGCCTTTACCAGAATATCGTATAAATGGAATGGTATAGTACATATCCTTTGAATCTAGCTTCTTTTGCTTGGCATGATTCAGTTGAAATTCAACTACTTTCCATGTGTCCATATTTATTCCTTTTTATTGATTAGTACTATTGGATTGTATAGATATGCCAGAGTTTGCCCATTTGCCTGCTAAAAAAATTTATTCATCTTTTTCAAAATTGTTTTGGCTCTTCTAAATACTCTGCATCTTAAATATAAAACTTAAAATCAACCTGTTAATATCTACTTTAAGAAAAGCCTCCAAAGATTTTTATAAGGGATTGTGTTGATCAATTTGAGCAGTATGACATCTCAACAATATTGAGTCTTCATATCCATAAGGTCAAAGTGTCTGTTTATTTAGATCTTTAGTTTCTTTCAGCAATATTTTGTAGTTTTTACCATATAAGTTTTATATTTAGTGTTGTATGAAAGGAGAGAAGGTTAGCACTAGCCTTGACAAAGATGGAAGAGGCCCTTGGGCCTGACAACACATGTACAGTTAAGGCATTACCACCTACTTCTTGGCATCTAACCATCATTTTAAGAACACTCAAGAAAGAAATTAAAGAAGACCTTAGAAAATGGAAAGATCTCTCATGCTCTTGGATAGGCAGAATTAATATTGTCAATATGACCATACTACCAAAAGCACTATACAGATTAAATACAATTCCAATCAAAATCCCAGTGACATTACTTATAGAAATAGAAAAAGCAATCATGAAATTCATCTGGAAAAGTAATAGAACAGCCAAAGCAATCCTTAGCAAGAAGAGTGAAGCAGGAGGCATCATAATACCAGACCTTAAACTGTACTACAGAGCAATAGTAACAAAAATGGCATGGGATTGGCACAAAAATAGATAAATACAGTTATCTCCTACTAGATAAAGATGGCAAAAACTTATGTTGGAGAAAAGAATAGCCTCTTTAACAAATGGTGCTGGGAAAACTAGAAATCCATAAGCAGCAAAATAAAATTAAGCCCCTACCTCTCACCATGCGTAAAACTCAACTTGAAGTGGATCAAGGACCTAGGGATTAGGCCAGAGACCCTGTGCCTAATAGAGGAAAAAATAGGCCCAAATCTTCATCATGTCCAATTAGGCCCTGACTTCCTTAACAAAACTCTTATAGCTCAAGAAATAAAAATCAATCATCAATAAATGGAAAGGATCCAAACTGAAAAGCTTCTTCTCAGCAAAAGAAACAATCAGTGAGGTGAAGAGAGAGCAAGAGAATGGGAGCAAATTTTTACCACATGCACATCAGACAGAGCACTAATCTTCAGGATATATAAAGAACTCAAAAAAACTTAACATCAAAAAAATAAATAACCCAATCAATAAATGGGCTAAACATTACCACCTACTTCTTGGCATCTAACCATCATTAGATGGTTACACAAGGATACACCCTGATATTATCACAGACACCTCTCAGAAGAAGAAATACAAATGGTCAACAAATATATGAAAAAAGATTCAACATCTCTAGTAATTACAGAAATGAAAATCAAAACTACTGATTGCAGAATCACATCGGTTACGCATCCACATTTTTACATAATGCCATATTTGGGGTAAAAATGGGAGTTCATAACCCACTTGAATCTAATGTATGAAATATGATATGTCAAGAGCTTTGTAATGTTTTGAACAACCAATAAAAAAAATAAAAAAGGTAAATAAAAGCAAATCAAAACTACTCTAAGATTTCATCTGACTCCAGTCAGAATGGCAGTTAAGAATACAAGCAACAGGGCTGGGGTTGTGGCTCAATGGTAGAGCACTTACCTAGCATGTGTAAGGCCCTGGGTTCGATCCTGTGCACCACATAAAAATAAATAAATAAAATAAAGGTATTGTGTCCAACTACAACTAAAAAATAAATATTTTTTTAAAAAGAATACAAGAAACAATAAATATTGGCAAGGATGTGGAAGGAAAGGCACACTCTTACATTGTTGGTGGGACTGCAAATTGGTATAACCAATCTGGAAAGCAGTATGGAGATTCCTTAGAAAACTTGGAATGGAACCACCATTTGACCCAGCTATCCCACTCTTCTGTCTATACCCAAAGGACTTAAAACCATCATACTACAGTGACAATGCCAAATCAATGTTTTTAGCAGCTCAATTCATAATAGCTAAACTATGCCCTTCAATAGATGAATGGATAAAGAAACTGTGGTATATATACTCTATGGAATATTACTCAGCATTAAAAGAGAATAAAATTATGGCATTACAGGTAAATAGATAGAGTTGGAGAATATCATGCTAAGCGAAGTAAGCAAATCCCTAAAACCAAAGGCTGAATTTTCTCTCTGGTAAGTTGATGCTGATCCATAATGGTGGGGGAGGCATGGGAAAAATGGAGGAACTTTGATTGGGCAAAGGGGAGGGAGGGAAAGGGATGGGGCATGAGGGTACGAAAGATGGTGGAATAAGATGGACATCATTACCCTAGGTACATATATGAAGATGGAAATGGTGTGACTCTGTGTACAACCAGAGTAATGAAAAATTGTGCTCCATATGTGTACTATGAATTGAAATGCATTGTGTTCTTATGTAACAAATAAATTAATAAAATTTTTAAAGTTTATATTTCTTTTGTTCAGTTTATTCTACACTTTTCATTTTTGAGGCTATTCTGAGTAGGATTATTAATTTCATTTTGGCATATTTTTTCCTGGTATATAGAAAACAACTGATTTTTAAATTTTTTAGCATTTATTGTAAGTTGCATATACATTTCCTTCCATCCTCCCTTCCTTCCGTCCTTCTTTCTTTCTGTTATTTACTACACAAGGATACACCCTGATTTTTATAATAAAAGCATGGAGTACAATCTGCTCCAGTTCAGTCTCCAGCACTCCCTTTCCCTACTGCTCCCCTCTCTCTACTCCACTGATCCCTCTTTAATCCATTTACAGTGTACTTTTTTTCTTTTTTAATCAGGCCCTGTGGATACACCTGATGCTGGGATCCATTGTGCCACATCCATGCACGCACATTCATTCCACTCTTCTTCCCTTTGCCTGGCCCTTGTCCTCCTCCTCAATCCCTTTTGTCTACTCTACTGATCTTTCCTCTGTTTTGATGAAATTCCCTCTTCATTTTTTATTTATCCCCCAAAGCAACTATTTTTTTTAAATATTGATCTTTTATCTAGTGACCCTATTACACTTATTAATCCTAGCTAGTAGTTTTTGTGGATCCCTTAGAGTTTTCTACTAAGGGTCATGTCTACTATGAATAAAGAATGCTTTACTACTACTTTTTCATTTTTGACACTTTTTGTTTTTTACCTTAATGCATTTGCTAGAACCTCCAGTTCATGGAGTTACTAGTAACAGAGAGAGTTGGCTTCTTTGCTTGTTCCTTCTCTTTAGTCTCTTGCCACTAAATTCGATCTTTAACTTTGGATGTTTTGTAGGTTCCCTGTGGAGGGTTAAAGAAGTTACCTGTCTATTGAAATGAGTGTACAGTTTCTGCCTTATTCTATGAGCATATGTATTGTATTGATTAATTTTTCAAGTGTTAAATCAGCCTTATATTCCTGGCATCAGTTTTACATGTTCATGATGTATAATTATTTTTACATGTTGTTAGATTTTGTTTGCTCAGATTTTGTTTAGCATTTTTGCATTTATATTCACAAGGGATATGAATCTGTAGATTTATGATGTTTTTGGCTAACTTTAGTTTTAGGGTAACAATGGTTTCATAAAATGAGGAAGTATTTTCTCCTGTTTTCTAAAGAAGTTTGTAAAGAATTATTTTTTCTTTTTTTTTTTGAGAGAGAGAGAGAGAGAGAAATCTTTTTGATATTTCTTTTTTAGTTTTCGGCGGACACAACATCTTTGTTTGTATGTGGTGCTGAGGGTCGAACCCGGGCCGCATGCATGCCAGGCGAGCGCACTACCGCTTGAGCCACATCCCCAGCCCTATTTTTTCTTTAAATATTTCTTAGGAGATAAATATTTAGTAGAATAGAAAAGCCACCTGGACCTGGACTTTACTTTATGGAAAAAAATTAAATTAACTAATTCAGCTTTCTTACATATGATAAATCTATTCACACTTTTAATGACTTCTTGAATTAGGTATGGTAATTTGTGTCTTTGCAAAATATGCTCATTTCATCTAAGTTGCTAACTTGTTGGAACAAATTTGTTGGTAGTGTCCCTTATAATCTTTTTAGTCTCCACAAAGTTAATAGTGATGCCCCATCTTTTGTCCCCAATATTGGCAATTTATGTTCTTTTTTTATTATTTATTTAGATTAGTGTAGCTAATGGTTTGCCAATTTTATCTTTTTAAAAGGAACTAACTTGGTTTTTATTGATTTTTTTCTATCACATTTCTGATTTCTATTTCATTGTTCCCTACTGTAATTTTTATTATTTCCTTTCTTCTTATTACTTTGGGTTTAGTTTTTACCTCCTTCTCTCCTTTCTCAAAGTGGAAGCTCAGGAAATGGATTTGAGAATTTTCTTCCCTAATATAGGCATTTAAGTTGTCATTATCCCATTCAACATATCCTTGCAGTCCATCAGTTTTGATACTCTGTGTTGACTGTTGTCATTTGGTTAAAAATATTTCCTCTTAGTACTGTCTTCATAGTGTCCCAGAGATTTTGATGTGATCCCATTCTTGGATTTCTGTTCATGGTTTACCATCTTCTCCGCATGTTCAACTCTACTTTCAAGATTATATATTTTGTCTTCATTGTCTGAGGTTCCATCTTCCAAGTGGTCTAGTCTGTTAGTGATGCTTTCTATTGAATTTATAATTTGGCTTACTGATTCCTTCATTTTGAAGATTTCTGCTTGTTTTTTCCCCCACAGTCTCTAACTCTTTATTGAAGTTTTCTTTCACTTCCTGTATTTTTTTTTATTTCACTCCTTATACTATCCTTTACTTCACATATCAGCTTAACTATATACAATCTGAAGTCCTTCTTGGACATTCTTCTTCAGTGTTATCAGTGACTTCTGTTGTTGAAGCATCTTGGTTTGTTTGGGGTGCTTTATTATCTTGTTTTTTTCATGTTGTTAGTGTGTTTTCCCATCTAAAAATATGGATCTAATGCAGGATAAATTCTACCCTGTAGACCTATAGTGTCCCTGAAGATTTCCAGTGCTTCACCTTTACTGGTGAGACCAATATCAACAGCACTCAGTGTACACAATATATAACCTTAAACCTAATAGCTCCCACTAAGGCATCTACTGCTGTCTCTCATTAAACCAAAATGATGAGTTCAATAACTTTCTTATAGTACTAACAGACTATTTGTTAAAATGGTTTAAAGTTTCAAATAGTGGATGAGAGAACAGAGGTACATCTCAAAGGCCTAGAAAAATAAGAACAAATCAATATTAAAAGCAGTAGAAAACAGGAAATAATTAAAATCAGAGCTGAAATCAATGAAATTGAAACAAAAGAGACAATTGAAAAAATTGACAAAACAAAAAGTTGGTTCTTTGAAAAAATAAATAAAATATATAAATACCTGGCCATGCTAATGAAGGGTTTAAAAGAGAGAAAACTCAAATTACTAAAATAAAAGATGAAGAAGGAAATATCACAACAGACATGTCTGAAATACAGAAGATAATTAGAAACTATTTTGAAATTTATACTCTAATAAAATAGAAAATATTAAAGACATTGACAAATTTCTAGAGACACGTGACCTACCTAAACTGAATGAGGAGGTCATACATGATTTAAACAGACCAATTTCAAGTAGTGAAATAGAAAATGCCATCAAAAGCCTACCAACCGGGCTGGGGATGTGGCTCAAGCGGTAGCGCCCTCGCCTGTCATGCGTGCGGCCTGGGTTCAATCCTCAGCACCACATACAAACAAAGATGTTGCGTCCACCAAAAAAATAAATATTAAAAAAATTCTCTCTCTTTCTCTCTCTCTCCTCTCTCTTTAAACAAACAAACAAACAAACAAACAAAAACCTACCAACCAAGAAAACCCCAGGACCAAATGGATTCTCAGCAAAGTTCTACAAGAGTTTCAAAGAAGAATTAACACCAATGTTCCTCAAAGTATTCCATGAAATAGAAAAGGAGGGAACCCTTCCAAACTCATTCTTTGAAGCTACTATCTGATACAAAAACCAGACACATCAAGGAAAGAAAACTTCAGACCAATATCCCTGATGAACATAGATGTAAAATTTTTCAATAAAATTCTGTCAAATTGCATTCAAAACATTAAAAAGATAGTGCACCATGTTCAATTGGGATTCATCCCAGGGATGCAGGGTTGGTTCAGCATACAAAAATCAATAAATGTAATTCATCATATTAATAGACTTAAAAACATGACTCACATGATCATCTCAGTAGATGCAGGAAAAGCATTTGACAAAATACAGCACACCTTCATGTTAGAAACACTAGAAAAACTATGGATAGTAGGAAAAAGATATCATATGCTAAACCCAAGGCCAGCATCATTCTAAATGGAGAAAAATTGGAAGCATCCCTGCTAAAAACTGGAACAGGATAAGGAAGTCCTCTTTCACCACTTCTATTCAGCATCATCCTTGAAACTGTAGCCAGAGCAATTAGACAAAAAGAGAGAGAGAGAAAGAAAGAAATGAAATAAAGGGATACAAATAGGTAAAGAAGAACTCAAACTATTTGCCAATGACATGATTCTATATCTAGAAGATCCAAAAAATTCCACCAGAAAACTTCTAGAACTAATAAATGAAGTCAGCAAATTAATAGGATATAAAATCAACACCAATAAATCAAACACATTCCTATATATCAGTGATGAATCCACTGAAAAAGAACTTAGGAAAACTATTCCATTCACAATAGCCTCCAAAAAAATAACAAATCTGGGAGTCAATCTAACAAAGAAGTGAAAGACCTCTACATTGAAAACTACATAACACTAAAGAAATTGAAGAAAACCTTAGAAGATGGAAAGATCTCTCATGCTCCTGGATAGGCAGAATTAATATTGTCAAAATGGCCATACTACCAAAAGCGTTATACAGATTTAATGCAATTCCTATTAAAATCACAATGACATTCTTCATAGAAATAGAAAAATCAGTCATGAAATTTAATTGGAAAAATAAGAGGCCCAGAATAGCCAAAGCAATCCTTAGCAAGAAAAGTTAAGTAGGAGGCATCACAATATCAGAACTTAAACTATACTACAGAGCTATAGTAACAAAAACGGCTTGTGTTGGCACCAGAATAGACTTGTAGACAAATGGTACAGAATAGAGGACACAGAGGCAAACCCACATAAATATGATTATCACATACTAGACAAGGGTGCTAAAAACATTTATCGGAGAAAAGATAGCCTATTCAACAAATGGTGCTGGCAAAACTGGAAATCCACATGTAGCAAAATGAAATTAAACCTCTATCTATCACCCTGCACAAAAATCAACTCAAAGTGGATCAAAGACTTAGGCACTAGAACAGAGACCTTGCACCTAATAGAAGAAGAAATAGACCCAAACCTGCACCACATTGGCCTAGGATCTGACTTCCTTAAATAAGATTCTTAAAGTGCAAGAAGTAAAATCAAGAATCAATAAATAGAATGGATTCCAATTAAAAAGCTTCTTCTCAGCAAAGGAAACAATAACATGAGGAGAGAGCCTACAGATTGGGAGAAAATCTTTACCACATGCACCTTCAATAAAGCATTAATCTAGG
Source organism: Marmota flaviventris (assembly GCF_047511675.1). Classification (NCBI taxonomy): domain Eukaryota; kingdom Metazoa; phylum Chordata; class Mammalia; order Rodentia; family Sciuridae; genus Marmota; species Marmota flaviventris. The sequence goes on from NC_092499.1 coordinate 148,937,400, forward strand.
ATATATAAAGAATTCAAAAACTTAACACCAAAAAAACAAATAACCCAATCAATAAATGGGCAAAGGAACTAAACAGACACTTCACAGAAGAAGAAATACAATTGATCAACAAATATGTGAAAAAGAGTTCAACATCTCTAGCAATTAGAGAAATGCAAATCAAAACTAATATTTCATCTCACTCCTGTCAGAATAGCAATTATCAAGCATACAGGTAACAATAAATGTTGGTGAGGATGTGGTGGAAAAGGTAGCTTCATACATTGCTGGTGGGACTTCAGATTGGTGCAACCACTATGGAAAACAGTATGGAGATTCCTCAGAAAATTGGAAATGGAACCACCATTTGACCCAGCTATCCCACTCCTTGGTTTATACCCAAAGGACCTAAAATCAGCATACTATAGTGACACAGCCACATCAATACTTACAGCAGCTCAATTTACAATAGCTAGACTATGGAACCAACCTAGGTGTCTCTCAATAAATTAATGGATAAAGAAAATGTGGTATAAATATACCCAATGGAATATACTCAGCTTTAAAGAAGAGTAAAATGGCATTTGCCAGTAAATGTTTCGAGTGGAGAATATCATGCTAAGCAAAATAAGCCAATGCCACAAACCAAAGGCCAAATGTTTTCTCTCCTATGCGGATGCTAATTCACAATAAGGCAGGGAACACTAGGGAAGAATAGCATTACCTTAAATTAGGTAGAGGGAAGTGATGGGAGGAAAAGGGTGGGGATGTGGGGATAAGAAAGATAGTAGAATGAAACAGACATTATTATTGTATGTATATACGTGACTACATGACCAATGTGATTCTGCAACATGTACACTCAGAAAACTGAGAAATCATATCCCATCTATGTATGATATATCAAAGTGCATAAATGCATTCTACTGTCATGTATAACTAATTAAAACAAATAAAAAATGTTTAAAAAATATTTTCTAATTTTCCTTGTAATTTGTTTTCTTGTGGGTACTTAGAAGCATTTTGTGTAATTTCCATATATTTGGGGATTTCTCAGATTTCTTTATTTTGTGAGTTTCTACTTTAAATCCCATTTTATTTTGTCTGATTTCAGTACTTTTCAATATGATACTGGTTTAACAGTCTAGCATATGGTCTATCCTGGAGAATGTACCGTGTGTACTTAAAAATAATATATCTTATCATGTGCAAGACCTTAGGTTTGATTCCCAGCACCACAAAAAAGAAAAGAATATGTTTTCTGCTGTAGTGTTCTAAGATCTCAAATTAGGTCAATTTGGCTTATTGTGTAGTATAAGTATTTCTATTTATTTGATTATTCTGTCAGTTATTAAGAGTGACACAGTAAAATCTTCTATCATTGTTGAAATGTCTACTTTTTCTTTCAATTATGTTGATATTTTGCTTCATGTAATTTGGGGTTCTTCTATTAGGCATGTGGCATCAAAATATTGACCATTTTTTATTATGAAATATTCCTCTCTCATAGTATTTCATATTCTAATGTCTATTTTTTTTCTAATATGTAGATTGCCACTCTCTCTCATGGTTATCATTTAAATTGTGCATTTTTCTTTATTCTTTTACTTTAAACCTTTGTGTGTTAGATACAGCATATTGTTTTTAATGCAGTCTTATACCTTCTTCCATTTATACAAGCCATTTTGTTATTTGTTCTACATATTTTATAACTTTTTTGTGCCTCTATATAAAATATGTATTCTACATATTTCATTTTTTTAATATTTATTTTTTAGTCGTAGTTGGACACAATACCTTTATTTTATTTATTTATTTTTTATGTGATGCTGAGGACTGAACCCAGGGCCTCGAATGTGCTAGGCGAGCAGTCTACCACTGAGCCACAACCCCAGCCCCTCTACTTATTTTATATCTTTTTGTGCCCGTTATTACCTTCTTTGATGATAGATAAATGTTTTTAGTGTGCGGTTTCAGTTCCTCTGTTGATGTTGTTTCTTTTTTTAGTTTTTTTACCAATCCCCTGAATATGATGAAGTCATTTTTCTCTTCTTTCAAGATTTTATATTTATAGTTGTCTTTCATAATATAATTATGATGTGTAGAAGTGTAGAATTCTTTGTGCTTATCCTATTATTTATTGAGCTTCTTGATATTCATTATTTTTATCAAAATTTGGCTTCTATTTATTTTGATGTTTTTCTGGCCCTTTCTCCACGTTCTCTTTTTATTGGAATCTTATCACACTTGTGTTGGTACAGTTGTTTTGTCCTGAAGATGTCTGAAGCTCTGTTCATTTTCCTCCAGTTTTTGCCCTTGCCTTTTCTAATTGGATCATACCCATTATCTATCACTGATTCTTTCATCTACCCATTCAAATCTGCTATTGAATTCTTCTTTGCACTTGTACTTTTCAACTTCAAATTTACATTTTTAATAATTTCTGACTTTTATTGAAGTTCTCTTTGAATCATCATTATCATATTTTCCTTTGGTTCTTTAAATGTATTTCTTTTTGTTTATTAAACAAATAACTGCTTTAACATCATTGTTTGCTAAATCTAACATCTGGGTTCGCTTAGCATGTTTCTATTTATTTTTTTCTGAGTATGATTATACCTTTTTGTTTTATTATATGTAATTTTTTTCAACTGGATTTTTACATGATGTGATATAACAACTCCTGACTTTTGATTTCTTTTTTGCTGAGGATTGTTATTATTGATATTTACTTCATTTCTTTGAGTAATTTTCTTGACTAAAAATCAGAAATTCATTTTCCCCACAGTGCTTCCCCACTAATGTTTCTGCTTGGTATTTTTTTTCTTTTAGCTTATTTTTGTAATTTTTAAGCTTGACTTTTTAGGATTTGTTCCTATCTCTGCACAGCTTAGAGGTTTAAACACCTTGGGCTAGTAAGGCTTCTACCATCAGCTGATGAATCTGTTTATAGATTTAGGAACACATTTAAAATTCATGCAGTTTTCAGGTTTACCCTGGCTTTTATGCAAGCTCTGTCTTGTCCTCTGTGCATGTGTGCAGTCGCCCTATATGCCTGGAATCTGTAAATAGCTTGAGTCCTCCTCTGGCCTCCTCTATGCTTGCCCACCACCATCAGGCAGTTATGTACAGAGCCTGTCTGTTCCCTTTAAGACTCTTTTATATCCCATGTCTCCTTCTTAAATTTTTGGCTCATCTATCCCAGCCAGGACCACACCTCAGCCTAGTAAAATCATTGGCCTATCATGTTTGATTATGACCAAGATTGCTACTTATTACTGACAACACTGGGTGTGGGTTCTTACCTTTCATTCCAAACCAAGTCAGCCTCTCTGGCAGTGAAGCTTCTGGCTTGCAGCCTACTCTGCCCCATTAAAACTACTATTATACTAAACCACCTGGGTTGGAGGATGGGAGCCACCTCTGGCAAATTTGTCAGATTTTAGCCCTTCTTATCAAAATTTCAGGAGGTTTTTGTGTTTTGTTTTTCCTCATGTTGATGTTTTTCCATGTGTCAGAATGGCTAGTCAAATTTCTAGAGTATCAGAATGGTTGCTTTTGATCAATTTGTGTAATTTGATAATTGCTTTTTTGGGCAGAGGATTCGGTAACGTCATTTTACCATCTGGGAATTTCCTCTTTGGGTGGGGGGATCATTGTTTGCATGGTATATATGTTTGTTATTTTAGTTTATCTATGATTTCATATTTAGAATAAATTCTTTTAAGATAAAATAGATTTTTTTCCAAACACAATCCAATCTGACATTCTTTTAATTGGTGACCTTAGGCTATTTACAGTGGATGTAATTATTAATCTTTTTAGATTTAAGCCCACCATTTCATTATTTGTTTTCTGTTTGCAGCCTCTGGTTTTGTCTCTCTGTTCCCTGTTTCCTGTTTTGTATTATTTGAATATTTCTAATATTCTATTTTAATTTACTTACAGGCTTTTGGGTTTCATCTTCTTTGTATTTTTATTATGTTTAGTGATTAGTGAGTAATATATATATATATAATTTATATATTTTAAAGCCCACCTTGAAACTCCTTTTACTTTTCTCCACCAGTCTTTGTGTTTTATTTGTCATAAGGAATACAGTTTCACATATTGAAAACCACACCAGACAATACTATTTTTACTTTCAGCAACTACACTTATCTTAAATTAAAAAGAGTCTATAGTCTGTTAAATTTACTCAGATATAAGAACTCAATTTGAAGACACAATGGCCAAAGCAGAAAATTTGGTGAGAGTCATAAATTTACAGATTGCAAAAGTGCATCAGAACCAAATGATATAAATTCAAAAAAGACATTTGCTGAGACATCATAATCATCAGCTCAAGAAAAAGATTTTTTTAAAAAATCTTGAAAGTAAATAAAATGATGCATTATATATAGGAGAATAATGTCTATGGAGGCTAGAAGACAACAGAACAGCATCTTTAAAGAATTGAAAGAAATGAGTGCTCAATCCAGATTTTGTACTTAGTGAAAATAATCTTAGGAATTATTATTTAAAAACAAACCCAAATAAGGGTAACCTAAGAAGAATTTGTTGCCTACATAACCTGCTCTTAAAGAAATGGCAGAAGTTTTCCATGCTGAAGTAAAAATGTTAAAAACAGGAAACTTGGATTTTTAGGAATGAAGGAAGAGCAATGTACTTCTTTACAACAAGAAAATGCTCTGGCCTCAGTGCAGATTTCAAACTTGATCAGATTTGCTGGATTTATATTTTGCCAATAGTTTCTTCGTTTTTAACGTGAGCCCATTTTGGGGGCTCTTTCTCTATTACTGTCTGATATGTGCTACTACAGGTTCATTTCATGTTTCTTATGTAGAATCTTATATAAAATTGTTTGATTCTGATGTTTTCTAAAAATGTGATTTCCATTGGCTAAGCTAATAATTATATTTTTGAATGGATTAAGAAAATAATAATGCCATATCCAGTTCTTAGATTTGTGATCTGTTATACTATGATCATGAACATTATTTTTATTTCAGACCACCAGAGAGGCTCTTTAATTTTACTTCACTTTCCTCCCCCAGATGCTTTAATCATATAACAAAATCATCAATTTTACAACAATATAATATGTAGTATGCAACACAGTATTTTAATTGGAACAATTGCTGACATATTTTCTAACAAACAAGAAGGGCTACCTATTATGCTTCTTAGAAAAATGTCCTGGGCTGGAGTATAGGGCAGTGGTAGAGCCTGTACTTAGCATGCACAAGACCCTGATTTCTAGCTTCATCACTAAGAGAAAGAAAAAGAAATGTCCTTTTTTTTTTCTTTTTGCATTTGTTGATTTGCTATATGCATCCCTGAATGTTTCAGATTTAATAGAATTTGGTGGTGGAGATGGGTAATCAGGGGTGACCCCAGGGGGCACTTAACCACTGAGCCACATCACCAGCCCTTTTTATTTTTCATTTTGAGACAGGGTTTCACTAAGTTGCCCAGGGTCTCACTAAGTTGCTGAGACTACCTTTGAACTTGTGATCCTCCTACCTCAGCCTCCTGAGCTGCTGGGATTATAGGTGTGCACCACGATGCCCAGCTTAATAGAATTTTTTTCTGGGGTCCCTTACATCCCCATGTGATTCATAGAATTTTTTAAATTCATCACTTATGGAAAGTAAGAAATAGTGTTTCCTTTTTCTCCTTTCCAGTTCTCATTACTTTTATCTTTGCTTCAGACAGTCTGTGTTTTCCCTTTTGTTGTCAAAAGTGTTACTAATTTTAGTATCCAATGTATGAGCAAAGGGTAAATATTGATCTGTCACTACTGAAAAACATTATATCTTTTTATTATGGAAAATTTAAATTTATAACCACATATTATCTCCCTATCGCACGGTAAAATAACACAAAGCCAGTTGCCGTAGTAATTTTTGCAGCTGCATCAAATGCTTTTTGTACATTTAATTATTTTTTAAATAAAGGTGGAAATCCTTTACTTTCCTTGATACCATGTGAATTCTGATGAAAATTTTTTCCAAATCACTTTAAAGAAATGATTTATAGATAATGCAATTCAAAGTATTGATGGAATCCTATGGGTTTTTTTCTATAAAAGTAACTTAAGTTTTTAGCATTGGCATCCCCATCTCAGAGTAATAGTCTAAAAGCTTAAAATCAACTTTCTCTCTCTTTTTTTTTTTTTAATTTTCTGTATCCAAGAAAGCCTACCTGCTTTTCTTAAAAAACTCTGGAATTTACCCTCAAATTCTGTCATTCTTTTTTTTTATAGCCAATGCCTGTGTGTTTTCTCAGCCTTGGCTCTCTTCTTTTTATTACTTTCTGCACATTTACTCTGAGGATCTTCAGGAGATGTCATATTCTCACTGTAGCAAGTCTAGGCTTCTCTACCTCATATGCATTATCATCCACATCTCCACCAAGCCCTCTATATTGAATTTATTTTCTGTTTTTCTCCCACTGGTATCTGGGTACTTATTCAACCCCAAAGAGACCATGGTACATGCCATAATCATTTTTTCATTTCCTTGCCTCTCCTCATGCTTTCAACCCTAACCTTATGCCCTTTCAGGAATACTATTGTCTTTTTTCCTTATGACCTATGAAAGTTTCTATCACCAATTAATTTTGGAAAAGCTTCTCCAAATCCTCATCTAATTTTTCCTCTGAGCTCCTGTCACACATTATCTCTTGTATGTGATGCAACTCTCAAAGACAAAGACCTGTGTCATTCACTTCACTCCTATCATCAGTTTTTAAAGTTAGATCAGAGCCAGGTGTGGTAGTGCATTCTTGTAATCCCAGTTATGTGGGAGGCTAAGGCAAGAGGATTTTAGCCTCAGCAACTTAGCAAGGCCTTGTCTCAAAATAAAAAGGGCAGGGGCATGTATCCCAGTGGTAAAGTGCCCCTAAGTTCAATTCCCAGTGCCAAAAAATAAAGTTAGATCAAAAGAATTTCTTTTTTGTTCCTTTTTTCTTTTTATTCACTTTGGAAACATGATTTTTTTCTTCTTCCGGCTCCCTCACCCTTGCACACCCCACATTAGAAGCATTAGAAGCAGTTTTATTTTATGAAATAGATAAGAATGCAGACTTTGGTAGGTGAAATACTGCACTAATGAAGTCAAAAGTGAAATTGACTCCCACATGTGACAGTTAAGCTCACACAGAACAAAACTCCCATTCACAGTCCCAGGCTGTGTATTGAATCTGCCTACCCATCTTCAAAGTGTGTATTTTGTTTAGTGTTGGGGAAATTGGGCAATAAACTGTGGCTTTCTTAGCACAAATCTGTCAGTATTAGAAAAATGTCTAGAAATTAGTGTATTTTATACTCAAATTACTTTTGTTTAAAAGGTTAGCTATTAAAACATGCCTAGCTAATAATATGTCTGCAGCAAAGACAGAAGACATTTTCTGTAAATGGTCAGATAGTGAATGTTTTTAGGCTTTGCAAGCCACATATGCTGTTACATGTTCTTTGTTTTTGATGTTTTTGTTTATCACCCTTTAAAAGTGTAAAAGCCAGTTTCATCTGTAAGCAGGATAGAAGTGGGTCATGGGCTGGATTTGGCCTGTGGTTGTAGTTTCCTGACCCCTGCTCTGTAGCAATAGGAAAATCAAATCTGAGTAATTAAGCATTTAAGATGGCAGAGAACTTTATTATCTGTGAAGATTTGCTAATGCTCATCCAAGTCCTAAACAGACTGGAATGTGCCATAGGGGTCCCATCTAGTCATAGAGCATGAGAAATCTTCACCTAAGAGGAATGGATCAGGAACAGGGTCAGGATTAGAGAAGGGCAAGAGATGCATCATGGTGGACTTGAACATGTAGTGTGTCCTTCATGGGGAAAAAATAGACTTGCCCTGACTGGTGCTTATTCCTTGATGGGAATGTGTTGTTCTGGGACAGAGTAAATGTCCTTCCCCAACAATGGTGATTTTTCATGAGAAGAATGAAGTTTCTTGTGAAGAACTTCTGGACTTTACTCACAGCTTAATGACTTGTAATTGTACTCACTATGGAATAGATCACAATAGACATCAATGATGAGGGAATGTTGCAGTAAATAAAAGGATTTACTTTGGGTGGAATTAAAAATCTTCATAGGACATGTATGCTTTAGATCTTTGCAAATGACCCACATTGCTGGACAATATCCAAAAATGTTACCCAACAATAAGTAAAGTATAAACTTTACTGTGTTGGAAGTTTCCAAAAGACACTCTAATTCTTAGTTTAGAAATGATCTGTTTATTTCATATGAACAATTTGTACTTGCTTGAGTGCTATAACTTATATACCTCCTATTATCTACTTAGATAGAAGGTAAATCACATAAATAGCAATAAAACAAAAAACTTGAAGTGGATGTAATTTTTTTTCTCACCCTACTAACAAGGGTAGTTAGTCAATGACAGAATTCTGGTTCAGATTCATCACTTTGTATCACCCTTTTTCTACACCAGCCCTCATCTCCACTTAAGAAATTCTGACAAGCTAGTTTAAAGACACCTCTCTAGGTTGAATTATTTGTCTATGAGCCTTAACTTCTGTGCTTCAGCATTCATGACTATGGAAATAGTCACAGCTACTGATTTTATTTAGTTGTGAACTGTTAACAGTATTGATCAATTTTATCTTGTTTATTTAAGTTAATCAGGGTTCAATTTACCTTAATTTTGATTTTGGTTGTAGAGGTTGGCGATTTGAAGGAGCTGCAGACACTAGACATTTCTACCAATCGTTTGCTAACTTTACCCGAGCGGCTTCATCTGTGCCTTTCTCTGCAGTACCTCACTGTGGACCGAAATCGTCTATGGTATGTGCCGCGCCATCTCTGCCAGCTGCCCAGCCTCAATGAACTCTCCATGGCTGGAAATCGTCTTGCATTTTTGCCACTTGGTAAGTGATGGTGTTTCTGTGGTTCACAAAAAGGGCCAAAAATTAAGATGGTTTTTTGACTAGAATAGATTAGTTTCTTACTATTTATCTAAAGAGAGATTACCTCTCTATACTTATTGTTGCAGTCAATAGAGGAGCCTCATTCCCAGATAACAAATGAAATTATTACAATTAGGAATTTTATATATATATATTTTTTTAAATCTATGCTAAAAATTTGCTTAGGGACAAAATACATGCATTATAAGATAATTACTCTGTGGAGGGAATTAAAGTGTGTGTGTGTGTTTATGTGTGTGTGTGTTTATGTGTGTGTGTGACCATGTGACTATACATTTGACAGAGGGTATTGGGCAATATGAAAGAACAGCTACTTATCTGAATATACCTGCTTAGATCTTCACTTATACCTAGAAAATTTGGTATTGAGTGCCTAATAATTAGCATTGCCAGATAACCTGATCGTAAAACCTTAAAGACTTTTAAATTGGCTAAATGTCCTGCTGATCTTGAAACATCACCATGGCTAATAAACAACATATTGTCTCCTGTAGATTTCTGTAGTTGACCCATATTATATGTCAACCAACATAGGCCTTTAGTAACTAAACAGCACATTTATTTCATTAAAAAAATCTATTATTTCTTAATTTTTAAGAAACAAAAGTACGAACTAAAAAAAATAGTTAAAATATGAAGTCCCATAGAACCCCAGTTCTGTCACAATAAACATCATATAAATTTACTCATAAAAATTTTTATAATGAATAATTTATCATTGAGGGCAATGAAATAAATATTTTACTAGTCCCTGAAAGGTAATGTTTTCCAATATAACTGTACATATTATTTTCAATTTTAATCACTTCATAAAACTTTAAGTACTGGCAGCATTAAAATCAATTCACATAACGATAAGTAATTGTCAAATTTAGGGAAATTACTTTTTCACAAACTCCATGCTTTTACAATTAACAAAGTAAAATATAAAACTACTAAAAAGAAAGCTGCGTTTCTGGGAAATCTGAGCTGATTTTGAGTAAGAAAAATCAAATTTGAACTTTTTTAAAAAATAAATGTACATGCTGCGCTAACCCAGAGATCCAAGTTCTAGCCTGATTCCACTGCTTCACAATGTATGATCCAGAGTAAATCCCCAGAACCTCTCTGAGTATCGTTTTTCTTATCTGTAAGCCAGAGATGATATTTATCCTGATTAATATGATAGTTTATGGATAAGAATTACAAAGCCCTGTACAAATGTAGATGACTTTAAAATGAAAAGATATAACTTATGGATTACCATATCTAAGTTTAAAAAATGTTTTAATAGTACAATTTAATAGTACTATTATTTTTCATAGTATTATTATAAACCACATAATGTAAGAAGAGTTTCCATGCTATGGCTAGCAATAGCTCTCACTTCTTGAGCACCCACCCTTTGGCCAAGTATTCTAATTGCCATATAGATAGATGCTCTCTAAGTATTACAAAACCTTATGACAAAATATATTACAAAACCCATTGACAACCTGATTTTACATCATCTTTCTAGTTGTATGGCCATCTTCAGTGTCAAATTTGGCTCTGCCATTTTGGATTCAAAAACTCCTTTGGACACTCTAGTTGGCCTCTTTCAGTGCATCTCTCCATTTTCCCAGCAGGGTCTGCCTGACACGGGTAAGTGCTTTCTCTCAACTACTCTCTCTGTACATGAACCAGATACTTTTAAATTATTTGCTTCCGCCTTGTCTAACTTCAAAAAATCCTATAGCAATATAAATGTTTTTTAAAATTTACTGGTACATTATAATCTTACATAATAATGAAATGCATTTTGATATAGTCATACATGTACATAACATGAATTGGTAATTACATTCACCAGTACTCCTTTCCCTCCCCTCCTCCTTCCTCCTGATCCCCTTCTCCTATTCTGTTGGTCTCCTTTTCTATTTTCCTAAGATCCTTTTCCCCATTTTTCTGTCGAGTTTCCACATACAAGATAAAACAGAATCCTTGACTTTCTGAGTCTGGCTTACTTCACTTACTATGATGTTCTCCAGTTTTATCCATTTTCCTGAAAGTGACATAATTTCATTCTTCCTTATGGTTAGTAAAGCTCCATGGTGTGTGTGTGTGTCTGTGTGTGTGTGTATGGCACATTTTCTTTATTCATTCATCTGTTTATGAACCCCAAGACTTGGTTCTATCACTTTGCTATGTGAATGTACTGCTGTAAACATGGATATGCATATAGCACTATGGTGTGCTGACTTTAGTTCTTTGGGATAAATACAGAGGAGTGATATAGCTGGGACATATGGTGGTTCCATTCCTGGTCTTTTGAGGAACCTCCATATTGATTTACGTAGTGGCTGTACTAATGTACAATCCCACAAACAGAGTATAAACATACCTTAGTCACTGCTCCTCCAGCATTTATTATTATTTATATTCTTAATTGCCATTCTAACTGGTGAGGGATGAAATCCCAGTGTCGTTTTGATTTCCGTTTCCCTGATTGCTAAAGATGCAACAGAAATCTTATAAAAGCCTAGTCCTTATATTTCTCATTTAGGTCTTTCTTGGTGCCAGCAAGTCTTCTTCTCACTTTGTTTGTCCCCTTCAACTTCTGCAGAACCCCTAGTTCCTTCATTTTGAAATTGTGTTTCTAGCAACTAGTTTTCCTTGTCTTTTTTTTTTTTTTGGGGGGGGGGGGTTCTTCTACTACATACTCTGTCTCAAGTCTAAAACATTCATACATCCAGCTGGCCAGAGCATGATCCATAACCCTGGTCTCATGTCTGATAGCCAAATGGACTCTTACTATCATGTAGAGCTTCCACTCTGCCTGGAATTTCACACACAATTGGACTTTCTAAGTCAAATGGCTTTTATGTCTTGTAGCTAGTTTCTGTGCCTTCTGCCTTGCCTATTCTCTATGCCTCACCATAGCTTCTCATCCCTTGGTCATTTGCTGCCCCTGTTTCTACCTTTGTTTCAGTAGTGATAGAGCTGAACAGGTACTGAGTTGGCAATGGTGTTAGAAGAATAAAGGGAAGTCATACCCCTGGGAACCTGCCCACTGTTAACATTTGGGTTACCTGGCAGTCATACTGTGTATTATGCTAAATACCGTGTATCACAGTGGCAGAGGATCTGATGTGCAGTGGCTGGTGCAGATGCTAGAAGCGGTTCTTGGGCAGAGGATAGAGGACTACACATTGCCCGGCTCTTCCTCTACCCTGGCACTTTCATTTATTTGTATATTCTGTATGCACCATGTCAATTCTGGTGTGGCTAGGGAGGTGGACATGTCTTTTTCACTACTTGATATTCAATGGTGAGTAGAATTATTACAAAATAATTTCTATCTCTAGGTTTCATGTCACCCTACCCTCAAGTCATGTTTCTGTGTCAGGAGACTTTTTCCTTTGTAAACTTCATAATGTTGTGTCAAAGAGCACGAGTGGCAAGGTGGTCTGTGCTGGGCTCTGAGGAGAGTGCCTTGTGACGGCTAAAATACCCAGAACTCCTAGGCCTGGGGCTCTAGACAACCTCGAATGTGGAAGCAGCTTCCACACTGCCCTGGACACTATCCCAGCTCACAGGACTCCCACCCTGATAGCACATGGGCCTGTGAACAGGGAGAAAAACACATAAGCAAGAGTGTAGTGGTGAGGCTTGTCCAGCCTAAAAGAAACATCCTGCCCAAAGTAGCACTCTCCTCTTGGTCTAAGACTGGATCCTTTGAGAACAGGGGATGAAAGGGTCAGGGAGCAGAAACATGCATTGGCAGCCACACAATGTGTGGTCACCCAGAGAAAGCTTTAAGAAGATTGGAGATTAGGATGAAAGAAACTGAAGCAAACCAAAATGTCAGCAGTCTCCTCTGTTTTGTTTTTGTTTTTTACTTTTTAAATTAATTTACTTTTTATTGTTTTTGCCACCAGGAAAGCAAGTTTGAAAATAATTACAACTTTAGCAAGAAAATAGTTATGCTTAAAATCTTTCCTGGAACTCTTCTGATAAACCAAAGTCATCTAATGCTAAGAACTATCAGAGAAAGTGAAATGAAGCACAGTGCTACTGACCCTCCCTTTGCTTAGTGCACTGAACTGTCCTTAGAAACTTAGAAAAGGAGGGGTTCCTCTTTATAGTTGTTTGGAGATGCTCTACACACACACACCCTGAAGTTTTCAAGCACTGAAAGACTTCTGTGTTTTTCTATGTTTTTAGAAGCAAAATATAGGAACTTAGGAGTTTTGTGAAGTCAGTGTTAGATATCCTCTGCCTGTGAGGGAAGGTAGGAATCATATTCTGGGAGCCACTTACTGAATTCAGTTTCTTGTCAAAGAAGTTTGACTTCAGAGGAAACCAGTTTTTATAGGGCTTCTTAAAGTAATGTCAGATTATACCTGCTTCAAAAGGCAGCTACAGAAGTTATATGTAAGGATGACTTAAATCACTTGTAATATTGTCGAACCCATTAACTCTCTTTGAGTATGTTCTTCTAAGTCACTTGTAATACTGTCGAAACCATTAAGACTCTTTGACTATGTTCTTCTTAAGATGAAAAGATGTATCAAAAAAGAAGATGCTCCTCTTATTACTGTACCGTGACAGTTGAGTGACAGATGAGTCTTCTGCCAGAGGCTTTGTTCTCAGTGGTGACTATCAGCAGAGAAGGAAGGAGAAGAGCAGTCACTTGAGCCTATGCTATGAAAGTTAACAGAGGTCTCTCAAAACTTGAATATTTGCTATCAATTCAGGATAGCCCTGTTTAGCTTACAGAATTGTGACCACCCTTGGCTTCTGAAAGTTTAGAGAAATATAAAGAAAAAGGTGGTTTCCTCTAAGGCTTTTTTTTTACCAGATGCTGCTAGTTTTCCTTACATAATTAATAAGCCCTATTATTCAGGAATGTTTACAACTTGTTTAATGTTGAATAATAGATAGAAGGATTGTTAGGTTCCCCATGCACAAGTTGGATATGGAGCCTGTAGGGAGTGCTGTGTCAACTCAAGGCTAGTAACTTCTATAGTTTTAAGAAAACAGAAGTGCACAGTTCTCCGGTAGAATTGGATGGGAGGATTAAATGAACTCTAGATATGGCAAAGGGGAAAAGGGGAGGGAGGGAGCATAGGAGTAGGAAAGATGGTGGAATGCAATGGTCATCATTACCCTAAGTACATGTAAGAAGAAATGAAGGATGTGACTCTACTTTATGTACAACCAGAGAGATGAAAAAGTGTGCTCTGTATGTGTAAGATAAATTGTAATACATTCTGTGGTCATATGTTAAAATCAAAATTTAAAAATTAATTAATTAAAGAGAAAACACATAAGCAACAGTAAAAATAAAAACATCGATACAATTTTTAAAAAACAGTGAATGAATTCTTAACCAAGAAAATTTGGTGGTGACACTGAGATTTATAGAATAGCCTGTGCATAAACGACCACATACTAAGCCCAAAAGTTAGAAAGAGTGCTAATGAGAAATGACCTGGCTTTCCAAAGCAATCACACAGTTGTCCTTCAGAGATGCTAGTAGTGCACAGTTTCATTTCTTAGAAAGAGCTATTCTGTGCTCCAAGGACTTGTGCAACAAATGGAGTGACAGCTCCTTTACTGCTTGCTGCATTGCACACTGTTGCATTGATGAGGGTGCAAAACCATGCCGTTTTCTCAGACTAGGTGAACACTGTTTTTTAAAACAGGGGTAATGGTTGTTTTTCTTCATAGGAATTGGGTACCTGTGTGGAAAAAAATACATTATAGCAAGTTAGTGATGCAGTTTTAGAAACTAGTTCCCAGGCATTTTCAAAACACTGGTGAAATTCCTTCTTTTATTGTAAATGAGATATAGAAGGTACCAATATGTTAACTCTACTTACTTTTTCTATTGCTTCTTGTTCCCTGCTTAGAAAGTCAGCAATTGCTGTTCATAATTTTTTGACTAAACAATTTAAGTCCACATTGTAAAACAATTCATACTTTAGTATTAAAATTAGAAATTAATAATTCCATTTTAAAAATTTAAATTAATTTATTTTTAACTGACATAAAAATCATACACATATATGGGGTACCGTGTGATGTTTCAATACATGTATCAGTTGATTTTTTCTTCATCTCAGATTTGAAATCCAGTGTAAACTGTACTCTCCTGAAATGTGAATGTATTTATCTTCCATTAAGGAACTGCTGCCTGAAGGTCATTGTTTAATGGGACTCATTTGCCAAGTAAATGAGTCTCAGTACTAACAAGTTTATTGTAGTGGAAACAGAAAGTCCCAGAAGTTGGAGTTACCCCTGTGATTGAGTAGAAAGTATGATAGCTGCTTCCTAAAGGGGGGCCCAAGCATGTGCCTAAGTTAGCATTCTGTAGGAATTGTTGGGCGGGTCTCTGATCAAAGGAGAAACTAATGAAATGAGAAAATGAAAAGAAATATAAATAATGGAAAAGACGAAAACAAAATATTGAAGACAGGGTACAAAAAGTGGGAGGAAATGGGAGAGAAAATTCATCTGTTAATTAAAACCCATACGGATTTTATTTAACTCGAGAATGCAGTGTCTGTAAGAAAATGGATGTTCACTGCTCCTGTCATAAGTATTTGTAACACAATTTTTCTTCTTTATGTGATGATAAAAGTGCACACCTAGACTAAGTGAGCCTTAAGTGGACAAATATGTATTTTTCTCTAAATTTGGGAGTAGAATTTGGAGGTTGAAAGGGGTTAATAATAAGAAATCAAGCCCCGTTCTTCCAACTATTGATGAAAAACAAAACAAAAGTAGGGCTGCTCATTCTGAAAAAGGCACAGATGTGAATTTTAGAAAAACAAGTAGTATGAAGACTAGAATCATGAGCAGAATGTTTGCCAGCAAAGTTTTTTTTTTTTTTTTTTTGGTTCTGGAACTTACATCTTTTTAAGTAGTGACAAGGACATGCAGTACTAGCAAAGTCTGGAGATGTTGTCAATTGACTTAAAAGCAAAAATCTGGAATTTCCATCAGTCATCATTCTTAGTAAAATTCTTAAGTTCAAAACAAAACAAAGAAACAGGCCCAATTCCAATTCAAGATGCCACACAAAGACATTTGCTCTTCACACTGTGTCCCGTGGTGCCGCACCATACACTGCTGTATTAACCAGCTGTGTCATGCTGGACAATCATCAAGAAGTCTCTTTTCCCTGGTATCTTCTCTGAAGAAACTTTTGATTTTTCTTGATATTTATGACCTAAATCTGTGAGTCAGAACTGACCCAGCAGTTTTTCTCATCTTTTAAAGAAAGCAAAGAGATACTTCGTTTATCCCTTGTCTCTCCTTCAAGACTGACATCACACCTGGATGCCTTGGGCATGGCACCAATCCTCTTGTTCCCCCCAGCACCTATGTGTCCTGATAGGCAATATCATCACCACACTAGGAGGAAGTGCCTTGGTTTATAGAGAACCTATGTGTTGAGGAGAACCTCTAATGCATATAATGGTAAGGCAGGCAGCTATACCTTTAAATCACAGTTCTACATCTTAATAGCTTTGTGAACTTGGCCATAGAAGGTGTTTTAATTTAAGTCTCAGCAACAGGGTAATATTAACACCTATTTCATAGAACCTTAGTAAGAATTCAATAAGATCTATTTAAAACATGGATCAATCAATAAGTGTGCAATCTACATGAACTATTATTACTTTTTTACCAGGGTGGAGACTGTGTGTCTTCATTTTCATGCCCCAAGCATCAAGTATGGTGCCTAGCCCATTACTTAACAATCATTTCTTTGTTACTTGAACTGTGCAACAGAAAAAGAAATGCTGAAATGTGATTATTTGTTATAGTTTAGATGTGGTGTCCCCCAAGAGCTCATATGTGAAACAATGCAAGAAGGTTTGGAGGAAAAAGATTGGGTTATAGCCTTAACCTAGTCAGTGGATTAATCCCTAATGGGATTAATTGAGTGGTAACTGGAGGCAGGTGGGGTATGGCTGGGGGAAGTGGTTCATTGGGGGCGTGGCTATGAGGTACATATTTTGTATCTGGAGAATGGAGGCTCACTCTCTGCTTCCTGATCACCATGATGTGAGCCACTTCCCTCTGTCACACTCTTCCTCCACAATATTCAGTCTCACATCAAGCCCTGAGGAATGGAGCTGGCCGTCTATGCACTGAGACCTCTGAAACCATGAGCCCTCAAACAAACCTTTTCTCCTTTACATTTGTTCTGGTTGGTTCTCTTTTAGTCACAGAGTGAAAAAAAAAGCCGACTAAAACACCATTTAAACCAAGAGCATTCCTTCTGTCATTCAAATCTATTACAATCAATTTGTTTTAATTTAACAGCTGTTGATGGTCCATTGTATATGAAGTGTCTTATTAAATTATAATTTACTGTGGAATTTTATTTTGTAAAAGTTGAATAGATCAGAAAGATTATGACAATGTAAAAGATTTAATGAAGTGTGTGTATATTGAGAAGTTACTACTGAAAAGCTTTTTTTCTGAAAAAGTAGATGAAATGTCCTTGTTATAAAAAGCATCGTGTAGGTAACTTAAATTAATTTTAAAATTATTTTGGGATATGCTGTAAATTACTCTGCATTTACTATGAAAAAAATTCACATTTATGTTAATTAAAAATATTTTAATAATGATTCATAAATCTCTGGTCTTTTTTTTTTGGAACTGAGGATTGAACTCAGGGGCACTCAACCACTGAGCCACATCCCTAGCCCTATTTTGTATTTTATTTAGAGACAGGGTCTCATTGAGTTGCTTAGTGCCTCCCTGTTGTGAGGCTGGCTTTGAACTTGTGATCCTCTTGCCTCAACCTCCTGAGCTACTGGGATTATGGAGATGTGCCACCAGGCCAGGCTCTGGCTTTTTGAACTGTAGATCATTGGTTAAACATTGATAGAGCATTTCAAATAATCCATTTTAGTTTATTGCTTTGATCTGTGGTCTCAATTGCTCCATCATTTTGTTGAAGAGAATACATCATTTACCTTTTGATAAAATAAATGTTTTAAACTGGTCACTGTGCAGAAAATACAGACCCTATTCTGTTCTGGCCTGTGCTGTCATTCGTGCTTGCATTTATAGTATGGTTAAAAGAGCAACAGCCTAAACACACAGGAGCATTTTGTTCCATCTTCAGCCATGTGGGCTGCATATGGCAGAGTCTTGAGGTTGAAAAAAAAAAAAAGAATTGGAGTATTTGCAGAAATCCTAGCTTTTACTAATTTCTCAATAACAAACTTTGATCTATAAGTCTGGAAGAAAAAAAAGGAAATACTTGAGGCACAGTATAGTACTTTAAAAAGCCACATGAAGCAGTTCTTTATGGCTTTAGAATCTATGAAGGTGGACAATATCCTTGCTTTATAAATTTTACATAATGAGCACTTTTGCACAAGAACTTTATTGCATGGTATAATTATTGCAGTTTTGGTGAATTAATATTAACAGAAGGAAGAAAACAAACCTCCTCGTTAGCTAGTAGATAAATGGTCCCTTCCAAAGTTAATTACTGATTGAAGATTTTCTGTATTAAGAATGTAAGAAATATCTCAAAGCTTTTTCATGCAGCAAATAGTCATATTTCTTCCTCATTATGATTAAAAATATCATTCCATTGCACTTGGGGTATTTGCCAGTGGACTGCTTCCTGGCCAGCTGAGAGCCTGCTCTCCTACGCCTGTAGGAGCACGGCCTTTACAGCCTGGGACATTGCCCAGGGTTTAGGAGTCACAGCCTCACCAGCAGGCTGTGCTGTGTCAGCCAAAACAACAGAGCTTCCTGGCTGTCTTCACAGTCCTGCACTCTTTCATGATGTTCTCTTTATATTCAGAAGAGGGAGATAAAAGACTAAGATGTATTAAGTACCAGTTATTTTGCAAGGAATCAAGCTTGGCATCATATGCATTGTTTAATCTTCCTAACAAATCTATGAGATAAGTTTTATTATCCCTATAGTACCCCAGAGGAAACACGCACAGAGCATTTTATTTCTTTTGGAGTCAGGAAGCAGTTAGGGGAAAGCCAGAATTCAGACTTAGTTCTGACTCCAAACCCATTACATCATGTCATTTCAGCACTGTCTCTTTTCACTCTGTATCAGATTGTACTGTTTGGAATGTTTAAGTGTCTGTATTACTCATGTCCACATGGCATTATTCTGGCTAATATATAATAGTTTTGAATACAGCTATATTAGTTTTGATTCTGCTGTAACATAAAATAGTTCATGCCATTATGGATGTATAAAAAAATTATGTTCTTCAAACAAGGTGGTCAGAAGGTGCACACTGAATTTTCTGAAATGTTGAAAACCTAACATAAAGTGTAAACCAAAGAGTATTTTTAATCATTAATTATTCATTTTTTCCTATAAAACTAGGAGAGGAAAAACTAAAATATGTAAGAAGTAGCAGGTGTCAACTTTTATTTAACTTTGTGGTGTGATCTTTGCATGTCACCTCGTTTAACTTGCACAAACTCTTTTGTGTATATTAGAGGAGAGAGGTGCTTTCTCTGCCTTGTCCCATTTTGTGTCCTTGGCTTAAGGGGATGAATCACTGTCTCTAGAGGCTGTAGCCTCCAACTCTTTTCTGTGCAATTAAAGTATAGAACAGTGTTAGTACCATTTGCTGCATGCTAAAGAGAATTCTCTCTTAATTGGCCTTCTACTGTAGGCCACACTTCTAAATGTGTCACTTACTAATGATAATGAGAATAATAACTGCCAAATATTGGAGAAGGCTATGTGGCAAGAATTCTGCTTGATAGTTTATCAATTTTGTTGGTCATTTCTACTAAAACTTAATGGATAGCTTTATTTTCCCTGTTACACAGATGAGAAACTCATGCTATTTATCTAGCAAGTAGAAGAATGAGGATGCAAACTCAAATTTTCTGACTCCAAGCCTTAGCTGCTCTTGTTTCCTTGATGAGTATGCAACACCCCTACTGTGTGTGTCCAAGTAAAGAATCTTTCCTTGCTTTCCTTGAGCTTCCTAGGGGCTCTGAAAGGCAAATTTGAGACCAGAAAGAGTTTGTATTTTATTGATGTAGTTTTCATTTTCTAAAAATATTTCAGTTTTTTATATACAAAGACTGCAAAATTTTATTTGTGCTTAAGGGATTTGTCTGTATATTAAAGAAGTAGTGAAGAAATTTAGAATAGGAATTTTTGTATAATTTAGTGTAGCCTTTTCTATTACAAATGGATTCAGGTATTTATGTTTTTTTTATCTTCAGGTATTTATATTTTTCCCATCTAAGTTTTATAATGTATAGCTTTTTAGAGTACTAAAGTAGCAGTGTACAATATTTTGGTAATTCTATATTTTCATGCTTGAAAAACATACTATATAGTGATTGTTTTCATATTCAGTGATTCTTACAACCTAGTAAAGTTGAGGGACCAAGAAGTTCTGTTATATCATTTAACATATGTGCAAACTGAGGCTCTGCTCTCTTGACTAGTAAGTAAAAGCATAGACAGATGGGCTCACTTGTCCCCCGTGTGTGCTGATTTTCCAGTGACACACCTTTTTTGGATTAGTATCTCTAGCATGATTTAACAACGCAGTTACTTTTTTCTGGATTCTGTGTATTTGATGAATTTTTCTCTTCTAGTCTTAAGAGATTTTCTTTCTTTCTTTTTGATGTTATAGGATAAAAGTGGACCAAAATGTTCATAAATAATGCCCAGATAACTGGGTCGCCAAAAGGAAAAGAAAATTATTAGCCATACATTTCATATCATATATAAGAATAGATTCAAAAAAAAGATTCCAAATGGACTAGGATTTAAGTGGGGGGGGGGGAGAGAGAGAGAGAGAATATTAAGAATTACTCAAGCACTAGAATAAAACATGAGTGAATTTTGCTTTAACCTTGGGTGTTATAGGAAGAAACTTTCTAACCATGCCTCAAAACCTAAAAGCAATGATAAAAGATTGGTAAATTTCACTGCATAAAGAGTTTTAAAACTTTTTGCATGACAAACAGGTCACCAACAAAATCAAATGACAACTGACAAACCATGAGAAAGTATTTGTAACTTATACCACAGACATAGGACTATTATCTCAAAAAAATAAGAGACAAAAACACCCAAAACCTGATAGAAAGATTGGGAAAAGACTTGACAAAACAATTAACAAAGGTAAAAAAAAAAAATTGCCCTTCAGATGTATGTTTTTTTTTAATGTTCACGTGCTCTTAATTAGAAAAATGCACACTAAAACAATGGTGAGAGTCTATTTTTTACCTATCAAAATAGGGATGCAGATATCTCATACGTTGCTGGTAGGGATGCAAATTGGGATACTTCTTTTCAAGGAAGGATTTTGAAACATTCTTATTTCCTAAATCTTAAGAGATCCTTGAAGTGATAGCACCCCAGTAGCAATGAACACACCACACTCTCAGATTGTAGTTTCTAAACACCATTTTCCTACAAAAGGAATTAGGGGTCCTTAAAGAAGTGATTAATTTTAAGATTTAGCAGAGAATATATAAGCCTACAACAAGCCAGAAAGTCTGGGTATGATCAAAAAAGGATGAGGAATTGTTGAAAGAACTTAAGAGCCAATCTGAAGTTGCTCATAATTGCCAAAACAGAAACATTTTGACCAAGAAGTTAAATGATAATAGAATTGAGGTTTTGCCCGTTACAATAAAATAAATATTCATGAATTCATACTAATGTAAAAGTCAAATAAACAAATGAGAAAGAAGGGATGCTTCCTACTTACAAAAGAATTCCGGTTAATACATGTAGCCAGCAAAGGGGTGATAGAAAATGACCATTCAATAAATACCACAGAATATTGCTGACAAGATCCATGGTTGCCAAAAGTATTGGGAAAGTTTTTGAGAAAGAATGGAATATTTACATGGACTCAGTCAGGGCTGGAGTCATGCAAAGACTTGACCTGGAGCTTGTAGGAGCTGCTTCCAGATGCTCACTCATATGTCTGTTGTTGGAGGCCTCATTTCCTCTCAGGCTGCTGGAGTGCCTTCATGACATGGGAATTGTTTTCCAGAATAAGTGGAAAACAGAGCAAGGAAAGAAAGGATAAAATTAGGCTCTGAAATCACACCCATCATTTCTGCCTGATTCTGTTAGATCTTGTAAAACTACACACTGGGAAAGGACATCTCTAGCCTGTTGCTTAGGAATTCCTTTTCCCAAAGAGTTGCCACTTTCTTTTTGTTGCTTGTTGCTGGTGCTCCCAGTCTTGGTTCCTTTTTGTAAGGGATGCATTGCTCATCCTAGGCAGAAGTATTGTAATAGAATCAGCTGTAGAAAGGAGGGGATGAGGTTGATCTTTCCCAGCCCGACCCTCAGCTCTTCCTTAACTCAGCCTTTTATTACCCTCCTCCCACTCTGTGTAGTAAATTGTTCAGGACCATCTCTGAGCCACAAGACTTTAGACAAGTCTTTCTAATAGCAATGATCATATTGTATCCTAGTGATCATGTTTAATGTCTTTGTTTCCTTTTACTAATGTGGCATTTGTTCTATATTCCCAAGGCCAACTATAGTGACTGAAGGATCCTTAATGGATAAATGGATTATCTTTTGAAATATAAATGAATCTAAGAACCTCATTTAATTTTTGGGCCTTTGTCTTTCCTAAACCTTGGAAAGACAAGGAGGAAGAGATCTCCTTCAGCCTATTTTCTGTTTTCCCAAGCAGCCCTGCTACCTTTGGGAAATTTGAGTTCTGCCTCTTTCTGGCACATCTGTTTCTATCTAAGGGCTTCTCATTCTAGGTACATTACCATAATTATTCAATGACACCTGTTAAAGCACAATAAAGTAGGTTTCATGCAGGACCATTAAAATGAGTACAGGGACATTGCAATGGGGTCTTGCAGTAGGGGAGAGAGATGGAGCTAACTCAGAATTGCACAGGCAAGTGGGAATTTAGAACCAAGGATCAGGTTGGGGGTCAGTGGATTGAAAATTAATAAGAATGTCAAAAGTCTCTGGCTTAACCCACCTAACAAGATTCTTGGTAAAAGCAGACCAGGGTGATCAGACATCACCTGGGAAATAGTGAAGAATGATGAATTGGATCAGATATTGGATAGTGCAGTCTAGGGTGGTTCTTGCTAAATGGACTAAGAAAAGTTCTTTGTTAAAATTGGATTTTATAAGGAAGTGCACAGATAGACCTACCAGAATGTTCAAGGACTTGACTAAAGTCTGACTAAGCAAAGAATTTTTGACAAGGAGCAGAAGCAGATTTGTTTAGGCTGACCCATAAACTTACTTCTATAACATTTTCTACAGAAGAAAATGAAAATAAATGACCCACCGCAAACTTATTCTTAAATTGAAATTGTCTATAAAATGTCACTGAAGTTTTACATGGGAAAGGAATTTACTTATGATCTAGTCCTAGTGATTTCATTTACAGTTTAAGAAATCAAAGGCTAAATTGGTTAAGTAATTTTTCTATACCTATGTTTTCTGATGTATACTCTAATATCACAGATAGCATAACTTGGTGAGTTTGAAATCTACATTTTTCTCTTCCAGAAGAGAAATTGTTGAATATTTCTAATATTACATATTAAATTATATATTTCATATAATAATGATGTACATTTAAAGGAATTATAATTCTTTCCTTTTTAATCCAGATTTAGGTCGATCTCGAGAACTGCAATACGTATATGTGGATAACAACATTCACCTGAAGGGCTTGCCATCTTACCTGTACAATAAAGTCATCGGGTGCAGTGGGTAAGGCTGACTTCACATTTTGGACTTAAAAAGAGATGAATTACTTTTGGTAATTCTGTTTGGTTTTCTTTATCCTTCATATACTAAATCAAATATCCTTATATATTAGGTGAGCAGTTTAGAATATGATATGTTGGATTCAATTAATAAGCTGTTATGTTCAATAAGTAAATGAAAAATGAATCCACACTTGCTTTTTTTGCTATGAAAATAAGCAGTTTTGTTTTTTCCACCTTTATTAAGATTCAGTTGGCAAATGAAATTGCATATATTTAAGTGTGTGACATAATTTGATACACATATACATTGCCACATATGCCATTATAAACTCAGACCCAGCAAGTGGAGGAATCAGCATTGAGTTAAAAATTTTTCTCTCTGAACTCCATTGTAATGGCAATTTTACTGTAGTGACAACCCTAGCATTTAGGGTATTACCAATTGGAAATATTTAGAATTCAATATTTGAAATAGTCCTTCAATACAAAGCATGATTCTAGAAACGAGAACAGGTATTTAATTTCTTGGGAAATGATAGTCTTTTATATTCAGGGCAGCAATAATCTTTTCGTCTCTGTCAGGATTTGAAGAGGACTTCAGCTACTCCTTCTGCAGCAGTGGGACAGAACCACCTTAAAGTGCTTTCCAGGGTGGTCTAGGATCCAGAGAACCACTCCACTGCCAGAACCCACTTAGTACTGGTCTTACTTTCCCCACTCAGTGGAAAAGGAACACCTCTGAGACTACTTAACCAGCATGTTTGACTCTTCCCTTCTAATTCCCAGCATTCAGCATAACCTAGCTTATACATCATGGAGTTCTGGCAAGGAAAGGGATGACAATAAGCATATACATAGGGGACAGCCATTCCCTGTTGACCTGACTCCAGGGAATAATAGTGAACCAGGATTGCTCCAGAGAAAGCAATGTCAGGAGAAGTGCTCTTCCCATAGGAAAAGTTATATATTTTTTATCTTGGGAAAGCTCTAGATGAGTTCAGTGCCTATATAGGCTGATGAAATCCAAGCTGAGAGATTTATTCTAGAACCTTCTGCGAAGCAAAACTGGTGTAGTTTTGGGTCAGTGTTTTTTCTACATCTGATTTTGTCATAGTTACTATACTACACAGTCATTAAACCCAGTGAGTTCTTAAAGGATTTTTACTATAATTCTTCTATGTGGTGAGCAAAGTGTCCTCCATCATCATGGTGCATAGAATGATGCAAGCACACACCAAAGCTCATGGCCCTTTTTCCCATACCGAAATCTTTAGAGACTACGCCGAAATGTGATTTAAGTCTCTACCGTAATTAAGGAATAGCTTTTGTTTAAGGTGAAGATTGCCTTCTACTTTGATGTTTACTAATAGATATCACTGACTACCACAAAATTCTGTTTGTGCTGAAAAGACTGAGTTTTTCATCTTTGATTTGGTATATGGTAGCACTGGTAGTGAATTTTAGGAGAGTTCCAAATCTTTAAGGAGACAAATAGTAGGGGAAAATCAAGTATTAACTAATTTTTATTAAGAGCTTATCTTGTTAACAGTAATAAAAATAAAATTATGAATAGGATAGTATGAAACAACCAAATTTCTAATATTAGTAGTATTAGGATATATGCAGACTCACTTCCAAATGGATTGTTATTCAAAAGATATTTGTAGTCTGTTAGCTTAATGCAATATGCAGAATGCATTTTTCAGTTTTGGTCATTACATTCTTAAGCAGGTTCACTAAAAGTTCATTTAACCTATTTTGCAATGAAATAATTATACAATATTTTTATAACCAAATGTATTCAGAATTTTAGTGGGAACACTGAAGTCTTAACAACAGAATTAAGGATCCCCTTTTTTTCTGTCTTTTCTGTTATATCTTAACAACCGAATTAAGGGTCCCCTTTTTTTCTATCTTTTCTATCTGTTGTATATATGAAAAGAGACTCTCCCATTCCAAGTCAAAGTGGTAGTTCTTAATAAGCCTTGGGAAGCAATAGAGCAAGATTGTGAGGGAAGCATACTACAAAGGGCACGAATATTTGAGGCCTACAAAATGCATTTGTTCATTCAGTGAACATTTGTGGAGCAGTTTCTCTATGGGTCATTGTGCTAAATAATGGCCATGCAGTAGTGAGCAAAATAGTGCATTGCCTGCCCTCCTGGACATTACCATCTCGCTACGGAGCCAAATGAATAATAAATAATTAAAGAAACTTGGTACTAGATGATATTTAAGCTGAGACCTAAAGGGACAGCTTGAATGTAAGAAAATTGGGACAACAGTGCTAAATGAACACAGCTTTGGGTCTGTGGGAAATGAAAGCCTGATAAGTGAATGAATACACGCTCACAAATATGCATATTCTATTAACAAAGTATATATATAAAGATTTTTATAATTATTTATGTATGTGCATTTAAAAATATATATTAAATTCATATCTCAGAGAATAGAGAGAGAATGGCGTTTAAAATGTTTTAGTGGTCATAAAAATAGCAAATAACCAATGATGCAGTTTCAAGAAATCTCAGAAGTCTCATAAAACTATATTTGGTATTATGGAATTGTGAACAAAGTTAGCTCCTCCTTATGTCTATTTGCTAGATTATTATTGAGCCCT
The DNA here is from genome assembly GCF_047511675.1 of Marmota flaviventris. Taxonomy (NCBI): domain Eukaryota; kingdom Metazoa; phylum Chordata; class Mammalia; order Rodentia; family Sciuridae; genus Marmota; species Marmota flaviventris. The sequence goes on from NC_092499.1 coordinate 148,963,690, forward strand.
AACTAGCAAATCAACACCTCACTAGGAGTTATAGGAAAGGCAAAGATAATTTAGATGTTTACCCTGACAAAAATAACTATAATACAAATAATAAATATCTTGAGAGAGGTAGAGCAATAGAAGTTTTGAGCATGGAATTGGTATTTGTGACTTAGCCTCAAAACCATCCATCATCAATTCTGTTACATCCTGTGATTACACAGGTCCACTGTCTTCATGGTGGGAGGGGAGGCAGGGAGCACCATCAGGAGCCCATATAGAGAGTGGTTTTCACAGCTTCATTGCATCTGTGCTTTATGACTTTTATTTTCTCTGGGTTTTACTTGTCATTATTGAAGGAGTAAATGTCTTCAGCTTTTCTACTTTGTACCCAGAAAGAGAAATGCATCCCTTGTTAGAATTTTAGAGAGTGGTAATTGGCACATTTGTGTACTCAGGGGAATTTAATGGTTAAAGTGATCCTATACAATGATCCTATTTTTCCAGTTATCTCTTTGTATGAGAAAAAGAAAAATCAAGCTCCTACTTTGCCTTTCCTGTGTAAATGATCAATTATAATGGTTGGGAGCAATTTGACCTTCTAAAGACTTGTTAATATAACCACTCAAGGTAATAGAATTATTTGAATATGAATTATGTACTCTGAGCTAAACCAGTAGATTTAAAATGTCCATTAGAGCTGAGGACAGTGGCGCACACTTGTAATCCCAGCAATTTAGGAAGCCAAGGCAGGAGGATCACAAGTTCAAGGCCAATTTTGGTAACTTAGCAGACCCTGTCTCAAAATAAAAAGGGCTGGGGATGTAACCCAGTGGTAAATCACCCTGAGGCTCATTCCCCAGGACGACAACAACAATAACAACAAAATAATGCCTTTTAGATCATAGTCCATTTTTCTGTGGGAGCTGCCTGCACTCCAGAAACCATCAATATTAGATATCTGAACCACAGCCCCACAGGCCCTGGCTGCATATGACAGAAGAAGAGTGTGATTTGAGCTGCCACTCAGGAGACAGAGTCTGCAGTTTGACTCCCAACAAAATTAATTACTTGCTAAAGCAAAAATACTAATATTCCTTTTAAGAGTTAGAAGGATATAAAAACCCACTCTACATAGTTTAATTTTCATAATGTTCAGGATACAACCAACCCAAAATTACAGAACACATAAAGAACCAGGAAAAATATGACCCATTATCAAGAGAGATCAGCAGAGAACAACCTGAGATGACCCAAGATGTTGGAAATGAAAGAAAGATTGGAAAGTAACTATTAAAATTTTTTTCAATGAAGTAAAGAAAAATAAGTTTGTAATGAATGAAAAGGCCACAAAATAGAAATTATGAAAAAGAAAAGAAAGTTTTAGAGTTGAAAATACATTATCTCATATAAAATACTTACTTGATGGGATTAATAGCAGAATGTGTATACATAAACACGAAAGGTCAGTGAACATGGAAGTAGATCAGTAGAAATTATGCAATCTCAGGAACACAAAGAAAAAACAGACTGGAAACAGAAGTGAATACCAGGTCTGGGACATGCTAGACAGTATTAAAAAGACAACTATATGTATAGTTTTCATTCTAAAAGGAGAATAGGGAGGCAATGAGCCAACAATGTAAAAAATACTTAATAAAATAATGTCTCAAAATGTCCTAAGTTTGGTGAAATACATAAATTTATATTTTCAAGAAGCCCAGAGAACCCTAAGTAGGATAAATACAAACTCATGCCTAGGTAAAGCTGCTGAAAATGAAAATAAAAAGGAAATTTTAAAAGCAACTAGAGAAAAAATGACACATTACTTATAAAGGACCAAATCAAGATTCTTAACCTCTCATTAGTAAACCTCGGGGTCCCGGAAACAGTGGAACAACATATCTGAAGTGCTAAAGGAAAAAAAAAATAGTCAAAGTGGTATTATGTATCCAGAAAAATATCCAAGAATGAAGGCAAGCCCAGTGCAGTGAGGCATGCCTGTAGTCACAGCAATTTGGGAGTTTGAGGTAGGAGAATCAAGTTTAAGGTCAGCCTCAGCAAGTTGGTGAGATCCTAAAGCAATTTAGTGAGACTCTGTCTGGAAATAAAACACTTTTATTTCCAGGGCTGGGGATGTGGTCAGTTGTAATGCATTTAGTCCCCAGTATTAAAAAAAATGGTGGCAAAGCACATGATCAGATAGGACAAAATTTAATCCAAAGAAGCTCTGCTCAATTAAGACTCTTCATTCAGAACAAGAGTTATTCTTTATAAGTAGCTTAGTTTTTTTAATCCTTCTTCATCTCCATCTCCCCCCTTTTTCTCCTACTTTAAATTGGGGGGGAAAAAAACTGTTCACTGAAAAGGAGGAGGTTAAATCTGTAGCAGTTTCCACACTAATGAGCGTGCGGATCACATAGGAACTTGATTAAGGATAAAAGATAGTTACTTGAGTGCTTTTGGTAAGAGAATTTAAACTAAAAAAGATTTAAAAGTAAAGATTTTTGTTTGTTTTGTTGGTACAGGGGATTGAACCCAGGGGCACTTACCCACTGAGCCACATCTGCAGCCCTTTTTATGTTTTTCTTTGAAACTGGGTCTCTCTAAGTTGCTTACGGCCTCACGAAGTTGCTGAAGCTGGCTTTGAGTTTGTGATCCTCCTGCCTCAGGCTCCTGAGCCACTGGGATTACAAGCATTCACTAGCACGCCAGCAAAAGTAAAGACTTTTACATGTTGTTAGGTGGAATTATGAATATGAAAATACATATGAATTAATTTGCTAAATCATACGCATGTTTTAGAACATATGTGTGGTAAACTCTCAGTGGCAAGATGACTTCACAGTTCTTTTAGCTTTTGGGGGGCTAAATGTTGAAGGCCAGGCAACTCTGAAAATACTGAGTTTAAAAGGAAATTGTTTAATACTTGTTCCAGTTATCTGTATTACTAAACCAAAGGTACTAACATTTACACTTTTAATAACTACTTTGAGAGTTTCATGTAGAAATCTTCTTGTAACCACTTAGGCATTTGATCTAAATTAATAAAAGATACCTAGGTTTAATAATTGTAGTTAATAATAATTTTACTTCATTGTGAACTGAAGCATATCATGGGCTTTCATTCCTTCTTGTTGACAATTCGCTGCATTATTACTTCTTTTTTTTATTGGTTGTACAAAACTCTTGACATATCATATTTCATACATTAGATTCAAGTGGGTTATGAACTCCCATTTTTACCCCAAATACAGATTGCAGAATCACATTGGTTACACATCCACATTTTTACATAATGCCATACTAGTAACTGTTGTATTCTGCTACCTTTCCTATCCTCTACTATACCTCCTCCCCTACCTTCCCATCTTCTCTCTCTACCCCATCTACTGTAATTCATTTCTCTCCTTGGTTTTTTTTCCCATTCCCCTCACAACCTCTTATATGTAATTTTGTATAACAATGAGGGTCTCCTTCCATTTCCATGCAATTTCCCTTTTCTCTCCCTTTCCCCTCCCACCTCGTGTCTCTGTTTAATGTTAATCTTTTCCTCCTGCTCTTCCTCCCTGCTCTGTTCTTAGTTGCTCTCATTATATCAAAGAAAACATTTGGCATTTGTTTTTTAGGGACTAGCTAGCTTCACTTAGCATAATCTGCTCTAGTGCCATCCATTTCCCTGCAAATTCCATGATTTTGTCATTTTTTAGTGCTGTGCAGTACTCCATTGTGTATAAATGCCACATTTCTTTCTATCCATTCATCTATTGAAGGGCATCTGGGTTGGTTCCACAGTCTAGCTATTGTGAATTGTGCTGCTATGAACATCGATGTGGCAGTATCCCTGTAGTACGCTCTTTTAAGGTCTTCAGGGAATAGTCCGAGAAGGGCAATAGCTGGGTCAAATGGTGGTTCCATTCCCAGCTTTCCAAGAAATCTCCATACTGCTTTCCAAATTGGCTGCACCAATTTGCAGTCCCACCAGCAATGTACAAGAGTACCCTTTTCCCCACATCCTCGCCAGCCCTTGTTGTTGTTTGACTTCATAATGGCTGCCAATCTTACTGGCGTGAGATGGTATCTTAGGGTGGTTTTGATTTGCATTTCTCTGACTGCTAGAGATGGTGAGCATTTTTTAATGTACTTGTTGATTGATTGTATGTCCTCCTCTGAGAAGTGTCTGTTCAGGTCCTTGGCCCATTTGTTGATTGGGTTATTTGTTATCTTATTGTTTAATTTTTTTGAGTTCTTTGTATACTCTGGATATTAGGGCTTTATCTGAAGTGTGAGGAGTAAAAATTTGTTCCCATGATGTAGGCTCCCTATTTACCTCTCTTATTGTTTCTCTTGCTGAGAAAAAAACTTTTTAGTTTAAGTAAGTCCCATTTGTTGATTTTTGTTATTAACTCTTGTGCTATGGGTGTCCTATTAAGGAATTTGGAGCCCGACCCCACCGTATGTAGATCGTAGCCAACTTTTTCTTCTATCAGACGCAGAGTCTCTGATTTGATATCAAGCTCCTTGATCCATTTTGAGTTAACTTTTGTGCATGGCGAGAGGAGGGGATTCAGTTTCATTTTGTTGCATATGGATTTCCAGTTTTCCCAACACCATTTGTTGAAGATGCTATCCTTCCTCCATTGAATGCTTTTAGCCCCTTTATCAAATATAAGATAGTTGTAACTTTGTGGATTAGTCTCTGTGTCCTCTATTCTGTACCATTGGTCCACCCGCCTGTTTTGGTACCAGTACCATGCTGTTTTTTGTTACTATTGCTCTGTAATATAGTTTGAAATCTGGATATACTTTTTTCTCAGCAGTACATGGATCCTTCTCAAAAATAGACCATATATTATGCCATAGGGCAACCCTCAGTAAATATAAAGGGGTGGAGATAATACCAATCATTTTATCTGATCATAATGGAATGAAACTGGAAGTCAATGATAAAAGAAGGAAGGAAAAATTTTACATCACATGGAAAATGAACAATATGTTACTGAATGATCAATGGGTTACAGAAGACATAAAGGAGGAAATCAAAAAATTCTTAGAGATAAATGAAAATACAGACACAACAGATCGGAATCTATGGGACACAATGAAAGCAGTTTTAAGAGGGAAATTCATTGCCTGGAGGTCATTCCTCAAAAAAAGAAAAAAACAACAAATAAATGAGTTCACACTTTATCTCAAAGCCCTAGAAAAGGAAGAGCAAAACAACAGCAAAGGTAGCAGAAGGCAAGAAATAATTAAAATCAGAGCGGAAATCAACGAAATGGAAACAAAAGAAACTATTGAAAAAATTGACAAAACTAAAAGTTGGTTCTTCGAAAAAATAAATAAGATCCACAGACCCTTAGCCATGCTAACGAAGAGAAGAAGAGAGAGAACTCAAATTACTAACATACGGGATGAAAAAGGCAACATCACAACAGATACTACAGAAATACAGAAGATAATTAGGAATTATTTTGAAAACCTATATTCCAATAAAATAGATGATAGTGAAGACATCGATAAATTTCTTAAGTCATATGATTTGCCCAGACTGAGTCAGGAGGATACACACAATTTGAACAGACCAATATCAATGGATGAAATAGAAGAAGCAATCAAAAGACTACCAACCAAGAAAAGCCCAGGACCGGATGGGTATACAGCGGAGTTTTACAAAACCTTTAAAGAAGAATTAATACCAATACTTTTCAAGTTATTTCAGGAAATTACTTCTTTTTTAGATGAGTGATGATCACTTTTCAAGATACCTTCCTAGCAGTTTTAACCTTTTGCAATTTTCTTCCATGTACCAGACACTTTAGCTAATTAGAACTCCGTATGCCTCAGGCATTTACAGAGCTGAATCCCTGTTCATGTTATTTTCTTTCTCTGAAATATAATAAAAAGAAAAGAAAGCCCAGCTGTATACATTGATAAACATTTACTACGTACCAGGCAATGTGCTCATTATTATCTACATTATTTCACAAAATCCTCCTAGCAGCCCTTGTGTTATTATCCTCACTTTAGAAATGAAGAAACTGAAGTTTGGACAATTAAAGTGTCCAAAGTCAGAAAGCGAGGTGGTAATAGCATTGTTTGCTTCCTTGTTCGCACTCTTATCCTCTATACTAGGTGCTCTGCCTCCCTCCTCTCCTTATCTAGAATCATGACTGTCTGTATGCTTGAGCTCTTCTGCTGACTCCTGTGAGCAGATAGCATGGACACTTAGGCTCCCCAACAGCAGTGGAGAGAGGCTGGCCATGGAACAGCTGACCTGTGAATGCCAACTCCTGTGCACACTTCCCTCTCGGCCTTCTTTCTGCCTAGCTGCAGCTCACGCTCCAGTGTGAAGCACAGAAGGCATTTAATAAATGGAGCTTAAAATTAATTAGCTCCTTCTATCCAGTGTTAAAGAGTAGGAACTTCTCTGCTAAAAGAATTATTGAAGGGAAATTAAACTTTATATAAAATAAGGATACACTTGTTAATGTGAGCTTTTTCGGTTGTTTAATCAGCATCTGTCTTTTTAATTATTGGAGACAATGAAAGCATTAGGAAGAATGAGGTGGAGGGGTTATGGCTCAGTGGTAGAGCACTTGCCTGGTATGCATGAGGCCCTGGATTTGATTCAATCCCTGGTGCTGAAGGGAAAAAGCAAAAAAGGAAAAAGAAAGAATCTGTCTTTCCATTTTCTACAACTCTATTTGTTATTCCATATTGTTCAATTCTCTGGGCATCATCCACATAGAATGTATCCACAGCTGGGTTCAGAAGTAGCAGCTGGTAAGGCACTGACAGTAGGAAATTAGTATTCATGAAGGACTTACTTTTTTAACTACATTTTCATTGTTTTATGATTTTTTTTTTCAGGGTTCTCATACTACAGCCTGGCTACAGAGTTTGGAAACATATCATTTCACCATGTCTGTTAGGGTTTAGCTCACACAATGGTGGGGGCTGGCAAGTATAAAATATGCAGGGCAGGCCATCAGGCAGTCTACCCAGGGAAGGGTTGATACCTCAGATTAAATCGAAAGGCGATCCAGAGAGAGAATTTTCTTTGGAAAACCTTACTCTTTATTCTTAGGGCCTTCAACTGATTGGATGAGACCCACTCACATCATAGAGGGTGTCTGTTACTCTCAAGGTCTACTGATTTAAATGTTAATCTCATCTTTAAAATACCTTCATAGAGAAATCTAGACTGATATTTGACAAAATGGCTGGGCACCATGCCCTTTCAAGTTGATAAAAAATGTCAGACATCTGCCAAAATTCCATTTGACACCATTTGATGATAACTACTATTTTCCTAAATAATCATTTCTTTAAATGACCATTCTATTGTGTGACCACATACAGATCATTGTAGTACTTAACTCTCCAACATATCTCCTGGCCTCAAGACATAAGAACCCAAAGAGTTTCCCAAAAGTTTGCAACTTTAAGTTGCCCAGGTTGCCCTCAGACTTTAGATTCTCTTACCACAGCCTCACAGATCAGTGGGATTACAGGCATGTACCATTGCACCTGGCTGAAAGTTTGTAACTTTGTAAGTGACTGTCTTTTCACACTCTAAATTCTAGAGGGAATTGCTGCTTTTTGCTCTTTGTTACTTTAAGAGAGAGAGAGAGAGAGTGTGTGTGTGTGTGTGTGTGTGTGTGTGTGTGTGTGTGTGTGTGGAGGGAAAGGGGGCAGGGGGAGGGCCTGAGGATTAAACCCAGGGTCTGGGGCATGCTAAGCAAGGGCTCTACCATACTAAGCCCCTGCTTTTATTAATTCTGTACTCCTCTCAATAGTTAACAATCTGGCTGACAAATTTTACAGTTTTCCCTGTTCAAATTACTGATGAGGTCTCCTGGATGGGCCTGCCAATGCAATGACAGTTTGCTCTTGCTGGCAATTAATCCAATTTCTCAGACTGAGGTGATTTGAAGTTAGGCTTCAGTCCCTGAGACAGCCTCTGCTTTCTATTCCTACTTACTCTAAGGGAAATAAATGCTATAGTCATTCCTAATTTTAAAAAGTCAACTAGGAATGGAAAGGGATTTCCTCATTAGATAAAATATATCTACAAAAAGCCAATAGTTAATATTATACTTAATGTTGAAAACCTTGACTTACCCAAATTAACATTTAAATTGACATTCTACTCTGAATACTAAGAAGGTTTTAAGAATCTCTAGATAAAATGCTTGTAAAGTTTAAATAGAATAATAAACAAATGAGAATTGCAAGAAAAGTATTTAACAAGAAATAGGGCAGACATGAGATGACGCAATCTTCTATAAAAATTATTATAATCAAAACAATGTAGAATTGACATAGGATTAAACAAATGCATCATTGGAACAGATCAAGAACTCTAAACATTAATTCAAGGGTTTTTGAGATCTTAATGTGGTTAAAAAATAAAAAAGCATTTTAATTCAGAGGTAAATTATAATTTTATTTAATAATGCTATCAATATTGTTTGTCCATTTGGAAGAAAAAAATTGAGTCCTAATTTATGTCATATAAAAAAGATAACCATCTACATGTAAAAATAATATAGTAAGTATACCAGAAGCAGCTTTAGTATTATATATGTACAATCTTCAAATTAGGGAGGAGCCCTCTTCAGAAAATCATAAAAGTTTGATGCCATGAAGGAAATAAGTGGGTATGACTACTGAATGGTAAAAGGCTCCATATGCAGAGTTATAAGACAGAAACATTTTTGGAAATAATATAGCAAAGGATTGTTTCTGCCGATATGGAGATTCCTAAGAATTTTTTTTTTAATTCAATAGAAAATAAGGCAAAGGATGTGAAGGCAAAGAAGAGTAAATGCAAATGGCCAATAAACAAATCAAAGGTGATTAAACTTAGGAACCAAGATGATGCTTTTCATTAATCACATTGGCAAGAGGTTAAAATGATTGATAATGTCCAGTTCTGATGATGATGTAGAGAAATGGATACTTTCATATAACTTTTTTGGAAAGATCTTACACATTGAAATTTTTTAGTTTTCATGGCCAGCAATCCCCTTTTGGGGACTTTTATCTTATAATAATGAAAACATACATGCATAAGAATGTTTGTACACATTTATTATAACCTTATTTGTTAGTAGAAAGGAAAACCTTAAAAAGAAGAAGAGGTGAGCCTAGTGAATAAGTTAATAAATAAATTATGGTTCACCCAATACTATGGAATATTATGTGATTGTTAAAAGTATTTCTCTAAATCTATCTTGATCAACCTAAACAATTATGTGAACAAAAAACCACATTACAGTATTGTGTGATCCCATTTGACAAGAGGAAAAAAACAGAAAAAGAATATCTAACTCTGTATTCTTGCCTGAGCATAGAGAACACAGTAGAATGATAAACACACTGATAATTGTGGTTACTTTACAGAGGGTCAAGAAATAGAATTTGAAGGGGAGAAACTGTTCACTTGTCCTTTTTTCCTTCATTTTTTATATAAGCATAAACTTATAAAAAATATCATGCATTATGTTGTATAATTTTAGTTTTTAATTCTAAATTTTTTGAATAATCTTTTAAAATACACATTCCTGGCTAAAATCAGAGCTCCTAAGATCAAATCAATTTTTAAAAATGTGAAATAAGAAGTCATGGTATGGAATTTGTCCAACCCACCTCACGTGTTTCCTCCTTCTGAAATTTAATGACATTTCTTTTTCAAATAAATCAAACACCCCCAACTATGAATAGTTGAAAGGATGTAGTACTCACTGTGGGAACTTAGTGAAAAGCCACCAGTGTCTCCCCCACAAGGCTACTCCAGGCCTTCTGCTTATGTTATGCTCTTTTTCAAGGCTCTGACAACTTCCTCATTCCTGTTTGATTCTGTGCTTGAGGTTTTCTTTACCCCTCTTTGCTACCAGACTACCACGTTGTGGCCAGATAACTTTGTAAAAACCATCTAATAGTCTTCCCCAAGAATTAAAACCATCTAACTTCTGCTAATATTCTCGGCCTCCTCTTCCCACCCCTCCATACCTCAGTGTCCCTTTTCCCAGCTCCCTTGAGACCACAGACATAGCCACATTCTGTCAGGCTTTGCTGCTGCCGCACATGGTATTCTCTTTACTTGGCACATTAGTACCTGTATCCTTCATTTATTTCTGGTGGAATCAGTTGAGCTGTAAGTCAGATATTGACTCCTTTATAAAGTTTTCTCTAGTTCCCTGAACAGTCAGTCACCCCTTCTTCTCTGCCCCTATTATGCTATCTTATCTTCCTGAGGAAAGAGATCATGTTGTTTTGTTTTGTTTTTCATTTTAGTATCTTGATTGACTGGCATATAATAGGTGTTCTGGAACCACTTCATAATAGAACAAAGAGCAAATAAAAGAATCTCTAATGAATAAATGAGTCCAGGGCTTCACCTTCTAGTCTTGAGCCCAATGCTTCATTACCTGTTTCTGGTCAAGGTCATAGATATTTTATCTTGTGTTTAGAGAACCAAGGTTTGTTGGCACCATTTGCCTTTAGAGAAAAGTAACCTGATGGCCTCAGACAGGAGGCAGGAGGAGAGCAGACCCCTGCAGCGAAAGGAACAAGGACATCTCTGCCTTCTGGTTACAAGGGGCTGCAGGGAATAGGACACGACTTGGCCCATTCTATACACCAAAATATTGTCCCCACATTTTTATGGAAAGATCCCTCAAAGTTATCTTGTACCATTTAAAATCTCCCTGCTTTGGGGATTTGGGATTTTCTACACAAAAACTGTATTAGACTAAGATAGAAAGTACTTGATAAGGTACTTTTTTTTTTTTTTAATTCTGAAAGTTTCCATCAACATAAACTTGGAGAGGGCAGTAAAAGAAGGAAAAATAGAGTTTACAAAGAAAATTGTATAAATCCCATGAAGGAAAGCTTGTTCCACATTGTCCTTGCTGTAAGTGACTGTGCCTCAGCCATGACTTAGCTGCACTCCAACTGAAGAGTTTCTATTTCAGAGGCAGGTTGTATTAAGGATAGCATCTGTTCTGGTAGTTCAGCAGAGCTGTCAGTTTTCAGATGTGTGTTGTGATCCTCACATGTGTGCTAGCCCTGTAGTATTTCCCTCATTGCTAATACCACTGTGGGTGTGTGTCTGTCTGCAGCTGCGGAGCCCCCATCCAAGTGTCTGAGGTAAAGCTGCTCTCCTTTTCATCGGGGCAGCTGACTGTCTTCCTCCCAGCTGAGGTGAAGGCCATAGGGACAGAGAACGATCACGTCCTGCCTCTGCAAGAGCTGGCCATGAGAAGTCTGTATCATGCCCACCACAGATTTCTAAAAGGTTTGCTTGCTTCTCTTTCCTATTCTCCCTTTTGATTTCATGAACAAACAGTTGTGTTTTATACTGCCTGATTTGGCTTTCATCTTTTTTTTTTTAATCATGGTAAAATACACAGCACAAAATTGACCATTTGAATTTGCTTTTAAATGTACAGTTTGGTGGTATTAATTGTGCTCACACTATTGTGCCCTAGAGCTTTTCTTTTTTATCTTTTTTCTTTTTTTCGTTTTTTAAGACAGTCTTGCTGTGTTGCCCAACCCTACCTCAAACTCCTGGGCTCCTTCTTGTCTCAGCCTCCCATGGAACTGGAATAATGGCTTCATGCCATCACAACCAGCTGGGACCTTGCTTATAAGAAAAACAGTTTTCATATTTTATCAACACTGATCCCTTTAGTACCTTCTACAGACACAAAGAGGAACAGTTCAAAGTTAAATGAAATAAATTTGGTGTTTGGAAATATGTATTTGGTTGAGGCAAGAGACTGGCAGTGGGGGAAAATTTGGAAGGATCTTAACCTTGAAGATCTCTCCAGAAGAACAGGCTTTTGCCTTGCTGTCTGCTCACATCTGTGAAATGTGAGGAGAAGAAATATGAGGAGCCTTTGGCAGTATTACCACAGCATTCCAACTATTGGAAAGTATTTGTCAGTGTATAAGTTTTATAGATATTATGGTGTTTATAACTGAAACGCCTTAAAAAGCACTAGGTGGGGTTGGGGGTGGAGGTCAGTGGTAGGGCACATGCTTAGCACGTTTGAAGTCCTGGATTCAATCTCAGCACTGAGAAAAAGAAGAAAGCATTAAGCAATGATAATAAGAAAAATGCATTTCAAGTGTTCTTAAAGCTGCTAAATGTTTTACCTTTATATGAAAAAGAAGTCCACAAACAAACAAACAAAAACATGTAACCTTAGCCTTCCAGAAATGTCTAGTGGGAAGTTGTTTTTTAAAAAACTAAACAGTATATTCTCGTTATTCACCTAGGGCAAGTTATATTTTTCTAAGTTGTTATTGGTGAGTCTGAACAGTTATAAAAGGTTAAGAAGATCATTTGTGTTTCCTTTCCAAAGATGAGCTGATAATCTTTAGATTTCACCTCATTATGAACATTTCTCCCTCCATTCAATGTTTATTGTCAGTGTAGAAACCTAGTGTGGATTTGTATCAGGATTGGCTGGGTCACAGGGATGTTCTGCTTTAAATATCACTTGTGTAGCTCAGACTAAGTTGGAAAGGAAAACTCCCTATTTTTATTAATGATATGAGAATGAGACATAGAAAAGCTTTTTCATTTTTTTTCATTCTCTGTTTCCTGAATTTCATTATTTTCAATAAACATAATTTAGCCTTGATTGATACTTGATTGACTAGAGGTCTAGTAGATTTAGGGAGAACTTAATGAAAGTAAGTGATAGTCTTTCATCCCATCCCTCCTTCAATTCTCTCTTATAAAAGCGTGCAAAACCCTCTCTGGGTAAATTGATGCCTTTGTGATCCTTGTTCTTAAAGACTATTTGATCTTATTCTTTCCTTGACTCTATCTCAGGACAGCTTCTGGTTGCTCTTAAGAGAAGATTTTCATTTTCTTTTGGTATCAAAAAATGTAAAAAGAATCTTTCATTTCCTAATAATGTTAGATTTTTTTATTCAATACCTATGAGATAACAGAATTTTCAACACCAAGTACTTTTAGCTAACTGAACTCATTTGGTAACAAAGAAGTATTTTAAGAAGTCTGATTTAAGGAAATTGATTTTTACTCATGTGCATGATTTTCTCTTGTGTTCCAGATCTGAACTTTTTGTCTCCAATCTCATTACCCAGAAGTCTCCTGGAGCTGCTGCACTGCCCCCTGGGGCACTGTCACCGGTGTAGTGAGCCCATGTTTACCATCGTCTACCCCAAGCTTTTTCCCTTGAGAGAGACGCCGATGGCAGGGCTGCACCAGGGGTAATCACGCCTAAGTGGGCGCCAGAGTTTACACCTGAGCAAGGGTACAGTGTGGGGAGTGGGGAGGCCATGCACAAAAGCATTGTTAAGTCAGCAGCTTTGGCAGGGTGTAATATGCTTCCTGAGATAGAGCTAAATGAAACAAATGTGCATTTCAGCATCACAAGAAAACTGGACTTCCCTTTATTAATTAATTTTTCAGTCATATATAGAAAAGTTGTATTGTATGTATTCTTTAGAATAGCTCATTCTTTGTGGGAATGTTTTCCTGCTATTTCCCTATTCACAATAGTCGTTAGGCAATAAGGGATACAAGAAAAAACGTTGTAGAATTGACCAAGCCCAGCCCTTCCATTTAATTGGTGTTGCTAACTGAAAGTGTATGACTGAACTCTGTGCACTTGTGCGTGTGTTTCTGTTTTGAATTTCTAACCCTTCCAAATGGCATTCTCATGCTCCTCTTTATTTCTTGGCACAATGCCTTGAATTTGCTAAGAATGTTCACCAAGTAAAATCCCAGTAATGATACTATAGATTAGGAAAAGAATACCAGACAATTAAAGATAGGGGTGTGCACAACCTTTTTAAGATTGAAAAAACAGTATAATACTTCATTTGTTCTTCAAATATGGTATTTTGAGTGAGTAAATTTTCCAGATAACTTAATCTTGTTACCCCTCTTCAATGCCCAAAGCTATTTTCATTGTGATCATTTTCATAGAAAACTTTCCGAGATTTTCTTTCCTTTTTTTCATTTCTTCCTCCCCCTTGACTCCCCTCCATGATACTGAGGATTGAACCCAGGGTCTCATGCATGCTAGACAAGTGCCCTCTACTGCTAAGGTATATCCCCAGGCCCTTTGTTTCTTAATCCGTGCAAGCGAGGCTGTGCCCTGCAGTGTTCAGAGCATGGACTTTGCATCCCACAGGCTGAATCTTCTGCTGTACTTCTCTGAGCCTGGAAATAGGGACAGAACAACTCACTTGGCTGGACCACTGTGACGATTAGCAGATGAAGGCAAATACCTGACACATAGTAGATACTCAACAAATGGAGTTACTTTTTCTGTCTCTCTACCTTCTTCCCAAAACTATGATTATCTTTTTCTTGCTCTGGATAATCCTGTTTGGAATACTCTCAGTTCCTGTTTCAACTTTTTATATTTCTTTAATGTTTTCTGCTTATGGAAGCCCTACTCCCAACCTTTTTAATCTGCTGTTTGTGCTGGGAAAAGCAAACAAACCCCAAACTCAAACCGAGGCTGTCCTACAATACACATTCCCACAACATTGATCATTTCTCACACCAGTCATATGAGGGTTTCCCACATACCTCAAGCAAGCAGTCAGTTCTGCAGCAGGGGACACCTTTTGGGTGTCCTCAAATCCAATCCAGTTCTGACACTATCTACCTAGAGACAGCATCAGATCTCATAGGTTGAGGGTTCAGTCCCTGACACTCCCCTTTACACACACACACACACACACACACACACACATACACACACACATGAGAAGCCAATTGCAAGCCCTAGCTTGTTTAACCTGTGCTTCTAACCAACTGATGTAAATCAGGGCTCCTACAACCCCCTCCTTGGATTTGATTAATTTGCTTGAATGGTCATAGAAATCAGGAAAATGTTTTAACCAGTTTGTTATAAAGGACATAACAAAGGATACAGATGAAGGGATGCACAGAGCAAGCTGTGGGAGAAGGGAAGTGGAGCTCCCACGCCCTTTTTGTGCATCACCCTCCAGGAACCTCCATATGTTCAGCTGTCCAGAAGCCTTCTAAAGCCTGCCCTCCTAGCTTTTTGTGGAGACTTCATTGGTATTTAGTTTGCAGTTAGACTGACTGGGAACCTCAGCAAGTCCTTTAGGCTTCAGCACTTTGCTTGACCTCTCTGGGCAGTCTTCCTCCCTCTAGGGTGGGGTGTAGAGTGGGAGAGCTCTGGAATGAGGAGGGTCTTACAACCTACTCTTGCACAAAGTGAGATCAGATCATTTCTTTATGGCCACCTCCACAACAGAAGAGCAGGGGAAGATAAGAGTTTCCATGACCTGCCTTGTGGAGACATGAACCAGGGACCAAAACCCCCAAAATACATATGCTAATATCATATTGCTTCTCATCTTAGGTGATCAGATAATCAAATTTGATGGATTGCCTTTAAATTAGAATAAAAAGAACTGAGTCAGGTTCCAGGCATATTACTACATGAATAAAATTAACAAATGAAATACATCTGTGAGAAGCCAGTAGCATATTAGTGATTAAGTGCACAGGCCCCAATTCTCACTCCTCTAGTAGGAGACTTTGGGTAAATTACTAAGCATCTCTGAGCTTCATCGTTTCAGCAATAAAATGAGAATGATATCCACTTACTAAAGTCATGTTGAGGATTCAGTGAGAGCATCCATGTGAATATCCAAGATGGTGTAATAAATATTAAGTAAATATTAACTATTATTTTCTATTTTTATAGTTTAGGAAGTTTTATTTCTTATTTTTCTTGTGGTTTTAGCAAGTGAGCTTCATATAGAAAGATGTAATTATAGGAAAATCTTAACTAATTCATTAAACTTCAGCTAAAACCCTGATGCCTTATTATTATACAATATCCTATAGAAGACATTTCCTTACTGCAAATAAGAAAATGAAAACAAAATAATAAAGTCAGAATACTCATTTAGTAGCCGAATTCTAAATACCTATTTTTAAAAATTAGCTTTCCTTTTACCATGTTAATTAATTTAAGAAAATACAGTCGATTCTTCAAATGAAGTCATTTTGGAGTTATCTTTACATGCAATTTGGGTAATTTAATCAGCATTTGCATTTTTCATTTACTGCTACTTCGTTTCCTGCTACAACTTAGAAATTCAGTGTGCATAAGCTTATACTTTTTCATAGTATAGATGAAGTAATATTAATTTAGTAAAATTAGTATATCAAGTACAAAGGACTTAGGCAATGTCCCTTTGTTGAGCATAGCCAGAGTGTCTGTTTAAGGCAGAGATGAAATGCCAGTATATAAATGTGGCTTTCTGTGGTGAGTTAATGCTAGGGTCTGAAATTGAGAGTTTGTGGCTTTCATTTCATCCACCAGACTGCTTCTTCCCATGTTGCCATGGAGATTGTATTAAAAGCATTGACTTCAGTTTTTTTACCATATTCTTAAATTTTTTTTTTTTTTTTTTTTTTTTTTTTGTAGCTGAAACACAAATACTTGAATCTCCAGTAGCTTCTTGCGGAAAATAAAGTCAATACTCTTGAATATCATAAACTCTATCAAGTCTTGATAATGTTATTTTGAAATTCTCTAATATGTTCAGTTTGAGTGCTTGTCATAAAATAATACATTGTATCAGCCAATATCTAAATTCATGTGGACATCTGGCATTATTTTAAAAGGAAACATATTGAATAATCTTCTAAAATACCAAGTTCCATGGAAGTGTTAGTTTGTCCTAAATTTAATACAGAGTGAAGTAAAAATAAATGATAGTATTTCACATAAACAGTAAATACCCAAGCCTTCAAATTATATAGCAGGGAAGAATGGCCAGCAAACTTATGACCTTTGATCCTACAGACCCAAAATTTTCATTCTGAAAACTTACTGTTTGTTAAAATGGAAAACTTTGACTTAAAATATTATTTGTTGGTATAAAAACATGTATTTGGCTTTTCTCAAGCAGGCGTGGGTCTCATAAGTCCTATATTTCCCCACAAGAAACCAGGCTACCCAAAATCTTTGCATTTTGTTTGCTTGCTAGGGATACCACAATAAAAATACCACAGATTTAAACAACAGAACTTTATTGTCTCACAGTTCTGGAGGCTAGAAGTTGGAAATCAAGATGTTGGCACGATTCGTCCTTCTGGGTCTGTGAGGGGAGGATCTGTTCAGGCCTTGCTCCGTGTCTAGTAGATGGTCGTCTTCTCCCTGTGCCTCTTCACATCATCTTCCCTCTCTGTAAATCTGTCTCTGTGTCCAAGTTTCTGATTTTTATAAGACACCAGTTATATTAAATTGGTCCTACCCTAATGACTTCATCTTGGCTATTACATATACAAGACAGTTTCAAAAAATGTTGCTATATCAGCTCAGACTCCCATAACAAAAGGCTATAGACTGGGTGGCTTAAACCACAGAAATTATTTTCTTACAATTCTGAAGGACGGAAGTCAGAAATCAAAGTGCCAGCATGTATAGGTTCTGGTGACCACTTTCTTCCTGGCTTGAAGATAGCCAACTTGCCATGTCCTTACATGCTGAAAGAGAAGGGGAGAGAGAGAACTAGCCATCTGGTATCTCTTATAAGGACACTAACCTGTCAGAGTCCCATCTTCTTGACTTCATTTAAATCTAATTACCTCCCAAAGGCTCATCTCCAGATACCATCACATTGAAGGTTAGGGCTTTTACATATGAATGTGGGAGGAACACATTTCAACCCATAATAGACACATTCTGAGATATTAGGGGTTAGGACCACACATATGCATTTGGGGGAATTAAAATTCAACCCATAACAGTCTATCTCTGGCCCCATTTCTTTTATTCAGTTAAAAGCAGTAAAGTGCTAAATACTCTGGTCATCAAAATTTGTGGGAGTTTCTCCCTACCAGCAACCAATCAACCTTCCAACATACACCAGCTGGGCTTCCTATAATTTACTTCAAGCCTAAGAAGATCTACTTGAAGATAGTGTTAGATCCCACAGGTGAACAGCTGAGTCCCACAGGACTGTCTTGCTTCAGATGCACATCATAAGTAGTAGATAGTCACCTAATCTTCTGGCCAACTGAGTGTGAAGCAGTGGTCTACTCCCTCCTCAGGGTCAATTAATTTGCTAGAATGGCTTATTTTGCTTAGCATAATATTCTCCAGTTCTATACATTTACCAGCCAATGCCATAACTTCATTCTTCTTTATGGCTGAGTAAAATTCCATTGTGTATGTATACCACATTTTTTTAATCCATTCATCTGTTGAGGGGCACTTAGGTTGGTTCCATAGTTTAACTATTATGAGTTGAGCTGCTATAAACACTGATGTGGCTGCGTCACTGTAATATGCTGATTTTAAGTCCTTTGGGTATAATCTAAGGAGTAGAAAAGCTGGGTCAAATGGTGGTTCCATTCCAAATTTTCTAAGGAATCTCCATACTGCTTTGCAAAGTGTTTTCACCAATTTGCAGTCCCACCAACAATGTATGAGTCTACCTTTTTCCCCATACCCTCACCAGCATTTATTGTTGTTTGTATTATTGATAATTGCCATTCTGACTGGAGTGAGATAAAATCTTAGAGTAGTTTGATTTGCATTTCTCTAATTGCTAGAGATGTTGAACATTTTTTTCTTATGTTTGTTAATCAGTTGTATTTCTTCTTCTGTGCAGTGTCTATTTCCTTAGCCCATTTACTGATTGGATTATTTGGCTTTTTTTTTTTTTTTTTTTTTTTGGTGTTAGGTTTTTTGAGTTCTTTATATATGCTGGAGATTAATACTCTATCTGTGATACATGTGGTAAAGGATTTTCTCCCATTCTTTAGGCTCTCCACGTTATTGATTATTTCCTTTGCTGAGAAGAAGCTTTTTGGTTTGAATCCATCCCATTATTGATTCTTGATTTTACTTCTTGCATTTAAGGAAGTCAGATCCTAGACCTTCTATTAGGTGCAGGGTGTCTGTTCTAGTGTCTAAATCTTTGATCTCCTTTGAATTGAGTTTCTGCAGGGTGAGAGAGAGAGATGTTTAATTTCATTTTGCTACAAAGGGATTTTCAGATTTCTCACCACTATTTTCTGAAGAGGATATCTTTTTTCCAATGAATGTTTTTGGCACCTTTGTCTAGTATGAGATAACTGTATTTATGAGGGTTTGTCTCTGTGTCTTCTATTCTGTACCATTGGTCTATGTGTCTGTTTTGGTGTCAGTACCATGATGTTTTTGTTACTCTGGCTCTGTAGTATAGTTTAAGTTCTGGTATTGTGATGTCTCCTGCTTCACTTTTCTTGCTAAGGATTGCTTTAGCTATTCTGGGTTTCTTATTCTTCTAAATGAATATCATGATTGCTTTCTCTAAGTTTTATGAAGAATGTCATTGGGATTGTAATAGCAATTGCAATAAATCTATATAATGCTTTTGGTAGTATGGCCATTTTGACAATATTAATTATGCCTATCCAGCAGCATGGGAAATCTTTTTATCTTCTAAGGTCTTCTTCAGTTTTTTTCTGTGTTTTGTAGTTTTTTTGTAGTGTTCTGTAGTTTTCATTTTAAAGTCTTTCACCTCTTTTGTTAGGTTGTCTCCCAAGTTGTTTTTTTTTTTTTTTTTTGAGGCTATTGTGAATGGGGCAGTTTTCCTAATTTCTCTTTGAGTAAATTCATCACTGATATATGGGAATATTTTTGATTTATGGGTGTTGATTTTATATCATGCTACTTTACTGAATTCATTTATTAGTTCTAGAAGTTTTCTGGTTGGATTTTTCTTGGATCTTCTAAATATAGAAGCATGTCATCTGCAAGTATTCTAGTTTAGTTCTTCTTTTCCTATTTGAATCCCTTTAATTTCTTTCTTCTGTCTAATTGCTCTGGCTAGAGTTCCAAGGACAGTGTTGAATAGAAGTGATGAAAGAGAGCATCCTTGTCTTGTTCCAGTTTTTAGAGGGAATGCTTTCCATTTTTCTCCATTTAGAATGATGTTGGCCTTGGGTTTAGCATGTATAGCTTTTATAATGTTGAGGTATATTCCTACTATTCCTAGTTTTTCTAGTGTTTTGAACATGAAGGGGTGCTGTATTTTGTCAAATGCTTTTTCTGCATCTATTGAGATGATGAGATGATTCTTGTCTTTAAGTCTGTTGATGTGATGAGTTATATTTACTGATTTCCATATATTGAACCAACTATGCATCCCTGGGATGAACCGCACTTGATAGGTTTTTGTATGCAATTTGCTAGAATTTTATGGAGAATTTTTGTATCTGTGTTCATCAGTGCTAAGAGGAAAGTTCATTGCATTAAGCTCATTCATTAAAAGAATGGAAAGTCAATGAATAAATGACTTAACATTGCATCTCAATGCCCTAGAAAAAGAGGAACAAATGAACACCAAAAACAGTAGGAAAAAGGAAATAATTAAAATCAGAGATGAAATTGAAACAAAAGAAACAATTCAAAAAGTCAACAAAACAAAATGTTGGCTCTTTGAAAGAATAAAACTGATAAACCCCTAGCCACACTAACAAAGAGAAAGAGAGAAAACTCAGCTTACTAAAAATTTGTGATGAAAAAAGAAATACTACTACGGACACTACTGAAATCAAGAAAATAATTAGAAACTATTTGGAAAATTTATACTCCAATAAAATAGAAAACCTTGAAGACATTGACAAATTTCTAGAGACATATGATCTACCCAAATTATCAGGATGGCATACACAATTTAAACAAAGAAGAATTAACACCAATATTCCTCAAACTATTCCATGAAATATAAAAGGAGGAGCTGGGGTTGTGGCTTAGTGGTAGAGCACTTGCCCGGCATGTATGAGGCACTGGGTTTGATCCTCAGCACCATAAAAATAAATAAATAAAATAACAAGTATGTGTCCATCTACAACCAAAATAAAAATTAAAAAAAAAAAAAAAAGAAATATAAAAGGAAGGAACCCTTCCAAAAATCATTCTGTGTGGCTAGTATCACTCTGATACCAAAACCAGAAAAAGACACATTAAGGAAACAAACCCATTAGATTTTAATTCTTGAGAACAATCCTCTTTGGCTTCTTGCTCAGGTCCCTGGCCCACAGGGGTTGTGGTCCTACCAGCTCCATCCTGGTTGAACCTGAAAATTTCCCTGCCCTCTGTTACTGAGGAGGTGGCCTCAACCTCAGACTCATTCTTCCCTTTTCTTCAAGAATAACAAGTATTTTGTAGCTGGACTGTTTAATTGGCCCATTTCAACCTGTGGAATCCAGTCTGAAAGCTGTTCTCCATCTCATCCCATCTCAGTCCCATTCAGTCCAACCTATTAGCATTTCTGCTGAAAGGATTGACTAGATCCCTAGTCACATGTCTACTTTCAGTTGTCCAGTCATGTCCTTGGTACTCTCTCCAAAGCAGACTTTCTTATTTTTTACAATAAGAAAAGATGAGGATTTTCCAAATCTAGTTCTTTTTTCCTTAATAATCCCCTCAGTTTCTCTCTCCCCTCCCACCATTTTCCTATAAGCAATAAAAAGAAACCAGGCCATGCCTTGACTCAGAAATCTCCACATTATCACTTACAAGTTCTGCTTTCCATTGAACTGAACCCAGCTCAGTCGAGTCTTCTGCTGCTTTTTAACAAGGCTCACCTCCTTGTTTCCAGTAGTGTGATCCTCATTTCCATCTGAGACCTCATCAGAAGCACCTTTAATATAATTTCAACACTTTCTGTTCATGACAGGGTGTGTCTTCCCCAAGACCTTAAGAACTTCCTCCACAGCTCCTCTTACCAGCTCTCACCAGATTCTTCTTTATTTCTGTTAATTTACTACAGGCAATATAGGCTTTTTCTATCAAAATTCTTCCAGCTTCTACCCAGTACTCAATTCCAAAATAATTTCACGTGTTTATTATGGTAGCAAAACACTTCCCAGTAGCAAAACTCTCTTAGATTATTCCTCTCTGAAAAAGAGAGTGAGAGAGTGTGATTAATTGATTTTTAAGGAATTAACATGTAATTGTGAGAATTAGTGAGTTCATAACTACAGGGCAGAGTGTCAGGGTGGAAATTCAGGTAAGAGCTGATGTTAGTGTTGAGTCTGAATTCTGCAGGCAGCAGACCAGAAACTTAGGCAGGGTTTCTGTGTTGTCTTTTGAAGGGAAATGCCTTCCACCCTCTCTAGCTTTGCTCTTAAGTCTTTCCACTAACTGGATGAGACCCACCCACCTTATGAAGGGTAATCTCCTTTAAATGTTAAAGTCTAGTCATTTTAAATATTAATCAACTCTAGTCAATCAAATCCTGAGTATATATTTTTACACATGTAGAAAATAATAATTTGAAAAACTGTATATTTAGATTTCTAAAAGTCCTTTGTACAGTTTTATGTAGGTTTGAAAAAAAGAAATGATTAGTATGGCAAAATATTTTTGATGAAAAACGTTTTAAATGGGTTACATGAAAGTTGCATAATATGATCTGATTTTTGTAAATTGTGGGCATGAAAATTATATAGATTTACATGTATATTTATTCACGTTTATATTCATGCACATACACACATATTTAAACAATTGTGTATATGCAGAAAAAATCTTGAAGAACTCACACACCAAAGTAACAGTGGTTTTCTTCAGATGGTGTTGAATTTTTGCAATAAACTGGTATTGATTTAGAAATCAAAAATATTTTTAATTATTAAAACATTTGTAGGCCAGTGGTTTCTTGCAAGAAATACTTTCAAGTTATTTCCAAATAGCTCAGAAGAACTCATCCTCTCATTTATTAATTTATTCAGTCAGCACACATGCTTTGAGCATCCACTGCCATCAGGGCCTGTAGTAGGGGATGGCGCCTTGGGCTCCAGTCAGGCTGCTTTCAAGCTTGGATTCACATTCACATTGTCTAGTTCTTTCAGGAATTCTTGGTCTCCCAGCCAGAGAGATTACATGAGAACACCAGATGTCTGGGTCGTTACTCTGCCACGGGATAAAGACCTGTTTGTTAGAACTGTCTTGGTCTCGTGGTTCCCTTTCATCTTTCAGAACAATGTAACACTTCCTTCTCCTATTTGCTAATGGTTTATTATTTAATGACCTCCTGTATCTATTTCTTTATCATATCTCCTTATCCTGGCTTTGTGCACATTCGTTGTTTTGTTTAATTTCAGTGGCATCCTCTTAAGGTCACTTATGAAATTTCCCACAAGTAAAATATTCTTCAGCAAATTTAAATAAGTTGTTCTTAACTATTTCTTCCTCATCATATCTTTCAAAAACTATTGACCATCTACTATATGCCATGCTCTGTACTTGGTACTGAGAAGTCTGCCATAACTGAACCACTTAATTCTTTTCACATATATATTTCTATCCCAAAGTCTGGTGCAAGGACCAATTGAGAAAGAAGCAAATATGTGACATTTAAGCCTCTGATTCTACACAAAGAATCTTCCCATGAGAAACAGTCACCACTAGCATAACAAGCAGATACAGGATGTTATTAGATAATTCTTAAGTTCATATATACACAGGCTTGGGAGTTCTGATCATCTCAGTCTTACAAATATTATTTTTCTTTTGGCTTGAATTTCTGTATGAGTCAAAGATATCCTTTTTATTTTTAATCAGGAAACACATTTGCAGGAAAAAAAAATCCCACATTTCTTATGATATTCGTGGGCTCCAGTATGTGCCAACAGCATTGTGATTTGTTCTTTTAAGGAATAGTGGTATTTCTCTATTTTAAAACCAAGCTCAAATGCTCTTTCTTCTGCCTTGCCTGTAAATATACTGAGAGATTCTAAAGCCACAAATGTAATGTCTGATATTCTTTGTAGAATTTATCAGTATCCTTTACTTGAGAGCTTATTGTCTTTATAGAATTTATCAGTATCCTTTTCTTTACTTGAGAGCTTATTGCTTAGCCCTAAGTTTTTCCCCTAAAACTTAGATATCTTTAGTGCCTCAATTCTGAATTTTAAAGGACCTAACCAACACAAAGTCATTTTTATGGCAGCAGATTGTTAGTCTAGTTGTAATAATCATTAACACAATAGGTCATTAATACAAGAAGCAGATGCAACCTGTTATTAAATAAGCCTCCAAGAAGCAAGGAAGCACATAGCCTTGGGAGTTCTTTGTAGCACAGACGTGACACCTCCGGGTTACTCCAGCACCCTTTCGAGCATCATGAACTAATGATGACCCAGTGGGCATTACACTTCAGTGATTATAAATCCCATACCTTTATGGACTTGTTTTTTTTTTTTTTTTTTTTTTTGCTTAGAAGCTCTAATTTTAAAAACTCAATAGTTGTAGTATTAAATGTATGCCTTCTATAAATCATTTGTATGATGATCTTTAAAAAACACAGAGTTTTGTCAGCTAATCCCCAAAGTACATTAGACATTTAAGAGCACTTTGTGTCTGAAGTTCAGTTTTGATTTATACAAATATGTACATCCTGATGTTGCATTAAATTTACCGGAACAAGGGTTCCAACCAACTTTAATTTTCAAAAATTAGAAGTAATGCAAAGTATCTGATAACTGAAACTTTACATAATTTCTGGAGTTTTAAAAAATCACAAGAGTGGTGCTTGCCTTTTCACTTTTTTTTGTCATTTGAAAACCAGTTTTTAATTTTGATCAAGTTAGATTTATCCATTTTAATTTCATAATTAATGATTTTTGTGTCCTAAGAAACTTTTACCTACTCCAGGGTCATGAGGCTGTTCATGGTCTCTTTCGTTTAGTTGATCAACATCTGTCTCTCAGCCAATACCAATGTGTCTCAATTATTGTAGCTGTATAATAGGACTTAATATCAGGCTAAGTGAACTTCCAATTTATTCTTCCCTTTCAAGGTTGTTTCAGCTATTCTAGGGCCTGTACTTTTTCATTAAGTTTTGGAGTAAGTCTCCAAAAACCTTGTTGGGACTTTGATAAGAATCGAATTGAGCTTTCAGATCAATTTGGAAAGAATATCTTTACTATGTTGAGTCTTCTAATACATGAGTATATCTCTCCACTTATTAAGGTCTTTTTTTTAAATCAGCATCTTGTAACCATCAGCATGTTTTCTTCATACCCAGATATTTCACTTTTTTGTGTGGTAATAAATAATATATTTTTAAAATTTCCATGTGTTCATTATTAGTGTATAGAAATGCGATTGGCTTTTGTATTTTTATCTTATATGCTATAACTTGCTTTATTAGTTTTAGAAGTATTTTCTATAGATTACTTGGGATTTTCTGCATAAACAATTATGTCATGCCATCTGCAAACAAATAGTTTCACTTCTTCACTCTGATCTGTGTGTCTTTTATTTCTTTTTCTTGTCTTATAACAGCCATTAGAAATTTTAATTCTATGCTGACTAAGGATGTGAGAGTGGACATTCTTGACTTTTCCCCAGTCTTGGAAAACATTGAGTCCATCACTGTTGTATAATATTAACACTAGGATTTTGTGGTTGTATGTTCTCTTTATCAAATTGAGGAAGATCTCCTCTCTTTGTAGTTCGCTGAGAGTTTTTATTATGAATTAATGTACCATTTTGTCAAAAGCTTATTTCGAGTCCATTAACATAATCATATAATTTTTTCTTTAATCTATTGATATTGTTTTTATTTGTTTTTTGTTTTTTTTTTCCATACAAGCATCAAATCTTCCAATATTTATTCAATCATAATTATGAAGTAGATATTTTAGTCATCTTCCAAAAATATATAAGTAGGAACATTTTATCTTAATGCTTCATTTTACAAAGAAAATACAAACATAATGAGCCAAGAACATAGTGTCACCAGCTAACCATTATGAAACAGCTTCTCTCTATATAATGCTTAGTATGCACCTGCTTACTATCTGAAATCCTTATTTCTGCAATTTAATATTTTTTATTTTTTTATTTATTTTTTTAGAGACATAATCGTTGGATTTATTCATTCTACTGGACAGAAATTATTTGCATTTCTATTGGATATAAACGTACAAACTAAACTCTGTCCCTGTAGAGTTGTAAAATAGCTGAATAAATAGAAAATCAAACCCTGCACTGCATTGAAAGAACATCTAATCATCTCTTCTGCCTGCTTCCAGAGTTTGGGATAATGTATTTGACAGTCTTGATGCTTTCATAGCATTCTTGGACTTATTTAGAATAGAACATTTTCATGTATCAGTCTTGTACATACAAAAAGAAACATAGTAAATTAATTATAGAAGTCTATGGATTCACATTCAAAGTAAATTCTTATCACTTATTTTCCAACTCACCATCATCAAAGTTAATATTTTTCTATGCATTATTGTTCCTCATTTCATCAAGAGTGTCGGCATGCAGCATTTCTTCAGAGCATTCCTCTTTTTTCTCTGGAATTTTCTTCTAAGAAGCAAACATCTACCCATATTTTTTTTAAATGTTTTTGTAGTTGTAGATGGGAAAATGCCTTTATTTTGTTTATTTTTAGGTGGTGCCAAGGATCAAACCCAGTGCCTCATGCATACTAAACAAGCGCTCTATCACTGAGCCTCAGCCCCAGCCCCAGGCCCAGCCCCAGCCCCTATTCCATAATTTTTTTTTAAATTTTTTATTGTTGGTTGTTCAAAACATTACATAGTTCTTGACATATCATATTTCACATTTTGATTCAAGTGGGTTATGAACTCCCATTTTTACCCCATATACAGATTGCAGAATCACATCAGTTACACATCCATTGATTTACATATTGCCATACTAGTGTCTGTTGTGTTCTGCTGCCTTTCCTATCCTCTACTATCCCCCCTCCCCTCCCCTCTTCTCTCCTCTCTCTACCCCCTCTACTGTCATTCATTTCTCCCCCTTGTATTATTTTACCCTTTCCCCTCACTTCCTCTTGTATGTACTTTTGTATAACCCTGAGGGTCTCCTTCCATTTCCATGCAATTTCCCTTCTCTCTCCCTTTCCCTCCCACCTCTCATCCCTGTTTAATGTTAATCATCTTCTTCTGCTCTTCGTCCCTACCCTGTTCTTAGTTACTCTCCTTATATCAAAGAAGACATTTGGCATTTGTTTTTTAGGGATTGGCTAGCTTCACTTAGCATAATCTGCTCTAATGCCATCCATTTCCCTGGAAATTCTATGATTTTGTCATTTTTTAATGCAGAGTAATACTCCATTGTGTATAAATGCCACATTTTTTTTATCCATTCGTCTATTGAAGGGCATCTAGGTTGGTTCCACAGTCTTGCTATTGTGAATTGAGCTGCTATGAACATCGATGTAGCAGTGTCCCTGTAGCATGCTCTTTTTAGATCTTTAGGGAATAGACCGAGAAGGGGAATAGCTGGGTCAAATGGTGGCTCCATTCCCAGCTTTCCAAGAAATCTCCATACTGCTTTCCAGATTGGCTGCACCAATTTGCAGTCCCACCAGCAATGTACAAGTATACCCTTTTCCCCACATCCTCGCCAGCACTTGTTGTTGTTTGACTTCCTAATGGCTGCCAATCTTACTGGCGTGAGATGGTATCTTAGGGTGGTTTTGGTTTGCATTTCTCTGACTGCTAGAGATGGTGAGCATTTTTTCATGTACTTGTTCATTGACTGTATGTCCTCTTCTGAGAAGTGTCTGTTCAGGTCCTTGGCCCATTTGTTGATTGGGTTGTTTGTTATCTTATTGTCTAATTTTTTGAGTTCTTTGTATACTCTGGATATTAGGGCTCTATCTGAAGTGTGAGGAGTAAAGATTTGTTCCCAGGATGTAGGCTCTCTATTTACCTCTCTTATTGTTTCTTTTGCTGAGAAAAAACTTTTTAGTTTGAGTAAGTCCCATTTGTTGATTTTTGTTATTAACTTTTGTGCTATGGGTGTCCTATTGAGGAATTTGGAGCCCGACCCCACAGTATGTAGATCGTAGCCAACTTTTTCTTCTATCAGATGGCGTGTCTCTGATTTGATATCAAGCTCCTTGATCCATTTTGAATTAACTTTTGTGCATGGCGAGAGAAAGGGATTCAGTTTCATTTTGTTGCATATGGATTTCCAGTTTTCCCAACACCATTTGTTGAAGATGCTATCCTTCCTCCATTGCATGCTTTTAGCCCCTTTATCAAATATAAGATAGTTGTAGTTTTGTGGATTGGTTTCTGTGTCCTCTATTCTGTACTATTGGTCCACCCGCCTGTTTTGGTACCAGTACCATGCTGTTTTTGTTACTATTGCTCTGTAGTATAGTTTGAAGTCTGGTATCGCTATACCGCCTGATTCACACTTCCTGCTTAGCATTGTTTTTGCTATTCTGGGTCTTTTATTTTTCCATATGAATTTCATGATTGCTTTCTCTATTTCTACAAGAAATGCCGTTGGGATTTTGATTGGCATTGCATTAAACCTATAGAGAACTTTTGGTAATATCGCCATTTTGATGATGTTAGTTCTGCCTATCCATGAACAGGGTATATTTTTCCATCTTCTAAGATCTTCTTCTATTTCTCTCTTTAGGGTTCTGTAGTTTTCATTGTATAAGTCTTTCACCTCTTTTGTTAGGTTGATTCCCAAGTATTTTATTTTTTTTTGAGGATATTGTGAATGGAGTGGTTGTCCTCATTTCCATTTCAGAGGATTTGTCACTGATATACAGGAATGCCTTTGACTTATGCATGTTGATTTTATAGCCTGCCACTTTGCTGAATTCATTTATTATCTCTAATAGTTTCTTTGTAGACCCTTTTGGGTCTGCTAGGTATAGAATCATGTCACCTGCAAACAGTGATAATTTAAGTTCTTCTTTTCCTATTTTTATGCCTTTAATTTCTTTCGTCTGTCTAATTGCTCTGGCCAGTGTTTCGAGAACTATGTTGAACAGAAGCGGTGAGAGAGGGCATCCCTGTCTTGTTCCAGATTTTAGAGGGAATGCCTTCAGTTTTTCTCCATTCAGAATGATGCTAGCCTGAGGCTTAGCATAGATTGCTTTTACAATATTGAGGTATGTTCCTGTTATCCCTAGTTTTTCTAGAGTTTTGAACATAAAGGGATGCTGTACTTTGTCGAATGCTTTTTCCGCATCTATCGAGATGATCATATGGTTCTTATTTTTAAGTCTATTGATGTGGTGAATAACATTTATTGATTTCCGTATGTTGAACCAGCCTTGCATCCCAGGGATGAATCCTACTTGATCATGGTGCACAATTTTTTTGATATGGTTTTGTATCCGATTCGCCAGAATTTTATTGAGGATTTTTGCATCTAGGTTCATTAGAGATATTGGTCTGTAGTTTTCTTTCTTTGAAGTGTCTTTATCTGGTTTAGGTATCAGGGTGATGTTGGCCTCGTAGAATGAATTTGGAAGTTCTCCCTCTTTTTCTATTTCCTGAAATAGCTTGAAAAGTATTGGTATTAGTTCCTCTTTAAAGGTTTTGTGAAACTCTGCTGTATACCCATCCGGTCCTGGTCTTTTCTTAGTTGGTAGTCTTTTGATGGTTTCTTCTATTTCCTCAATTGATATTGGTCTGTTTAGGTTGTCTATATCCTCCTGACTCAATCTGGGCAGATCATATGACTTAAGAAATTTATCGATGCCTTCACTATCTTCTAATTTATTGGAGTATAAGGATTCAAAATAATTTTTGATTATCTTCTGTATTTCTGAAGTGTCTGTTGTGATATTGCCTTTTTCATCCCGTATGCTAGTAATTTGAGTTCTCTCTTCTCTTCGCTAGCATGGCTAAGGGTCTGTCAATTTTGTTTATTTTTTCAAAGAACCAACTTTTAGTTTTGTCAATTTTTTCAATTGTTTCTTTTGTTTCGATTTCATTGATTTCAGCTCTGATTTTAATTATTTCTTGCCTTCTACTTCTTTTGCTGTTGTTTTGCTCTTCTTTTTCTAGGATTTTGAGATGAAGTATGAGATCATTTATTTGTTGGTTTTTTCTTTTTTTAAGGAATGAACTCCAAGCAATGAATTTTCCTCTTAGAACTGCTTTCAGTGTGTCCCATAGATTCCTATATGTTGTGTCTGTGTTTTCATTTATCTCTAAGAATTTTTTAATTTCCTCCTTGATGTCTTCTATAACCCATTGATCATTCAGTAACCTATTGTTCATTCTCCAAGTGATGTATGCTTTTTTCCTTCCTTCTTTTATCGTTGATTTTCAGTTTCATTCCATTATGATCAGATAAGATGCATGGTATTATCTCTACTCCTTTATATTGTCTAAGAGTTGCCCTGTGACATAATATATGATCTATTTTTGAGAAGGATCCATGTGCTGCTGAGAAAAAAGTGTAACTGCTTGATGTTGGGTGGTATATTCTATATATGTCAATTAAGTCTAGGTTATTAATTGTGTTATTGAGTTCTATAGTTTCCTTATTCAACTTTTGTTTGGAAGATCTGTCCAGTGGCGAGAGAGGTGTGTTGAAGTCTCCCATGATTATTGTATGGTGGTCTATTAGACTCTTGAACTTGAGAAGAGTTTGTTTGATGAACACAGCTGCACCATTGTTTGGGGCATATATATTTATGATTGTTATGTCTTGTTGGTGTATGGTTCCCTTAAGCAGTATGTAGTGTCCCTCTTTATCCCTTTTGATTAACTTTGGCTTGAAATCTATTTTATTTGATATGAGTATGGACACTCCTGCTTGTTTCCGAAGTCCATATGAGTGATATGATTTTTCCCAACCTTTCACCTTCAGCCTATGTATGTCTTTTCCTATCAAATGCATCTCCTGTAGGCAGCATATTGTTGGGTCTTGTTTTGTGATCCATTCTACTAGCCTGTGTCTCTTAATTGGTGAGTTTAAGCCATTAACATTTAGGGTTGTTATTGAGATATGGGTTGTTCTTCCAGCCATATTTGTTTATTTCTGTTACTAAACATGGTTTGTTTTCCTCTTTGATTATTCCCCCCACCCTTTACTGTCCTACCTCCCACTGTTGGTTTTCATTGTTATTTTCCATTTCCTCTTCCTGTAATGTTTTGCCGAGGATGTTTTAAAGAGATGGTTTTCTAGCTGCAAATCCTTTAAACTTTTGTTTATCGTGGAAGGTTTTAATTTCTTCTTCCATCCTGAAGCTTAATTTCGCTGGACACACAATTCTTGGTTGGAACCCATTTTCTTTCAGTGTTTGAAATATGTTTTTCCAGGATTTTCTAGCTTTCAGAGTCTGTGTTGAAAGATCAGCTGTTATCCTGATTGGCTTACCCCTAAATGTAATCTGCTTCCTTTCTCTTGTAGCTTTTAAAATTCTCTCCTTATTCTGTATGTTGGGCATCTTCATTATAATGTGTCTAGGTGTGGATCTCATGATTTTGCACATTCGGCGTCCTGTAGGCTTCTAGGATTTGGGATTCTGTCTCATTCTTCAAGTCTGGGAAGTTTTCTCATATTATTTCATTGAATAGATTGCTCATTCCTTTGGTTTGGAGTTCTGTACCTTCCTGTATCCCAGTGACTCTTAAGTTTGGTCTCTTAATGTTATCCCATATTTCTTGGATGTTCTGCTCATGGTTTCTTAACAGTCTTGCTGAGCTGTCTATGTTCTTTTCAAGTTTAAATACTTTGTCTTCATTGTCTGATGTTCTATCTTCTAAGTGTTCTACTCTGCTGGTAGTATTCTCAATTGAGTTTTTAAGTTGGTTTATTGCTTCCTGCATTTCTAGGATTTCTGTTTGTTTGTTTTTTATAACCTCTATCTCCCTGTATAGTTGATCCTTTGCTTCCTGGATTTGTTTGTGTAATTCATTGTCGAAGTGATCTTTCATTGTCTGATTTTGCTGTCTAATGTCTTCCTTGGTACTCCAGATCATCTGAAGCATGTATATCCTGAATTCTTTATCTGACATTCCATCTGCTGCAGCTGTTACCTCTTCTAAAGTTGAGTTGACGTGCATTGCTTGTGGTCCTTTCTTTCCTTGTCTTTTCATACTGCTTGCGTTTCTTTCTGCTTGGTGAAACTGTTGTGTTTTTGAAATGTTTTTTTCTCCTATATATTTATATTGCTCTTGTATAGTTGAAAAGTCTCCCTTGCAGGGTCGGGCGGCGGTCTGCCCACCTTGCAGGCACAGGCGGCGGCTCTGCTCTCTCCTTACTCCAATTGGGGTGTCGTGACTACCACGCCGGCAGGTCACTGGGCCTGTTCCGGGCGCGGGCGGCGGCTCTGTTCTGCCCCTACTCCAATTGGGGTGATGAGTGTACCACGCTGGCAGGCCACCAGGCCTGATCCACTGGTCGGTTGCAGGTCTGCCTACCCTGCAGGCGCGGGCGGTGGCTCTGCTCTGCCCCTACTCCAAATGGGGTGACGTGTCTGTCGCACCGGCAGGCCACTGGGCCTGTCCCGCTGGTCGGTCGCAGGTCTGCCCACCTTTCGGGCACGGGTGGCGGCTCTGCTCTGCCCCTACTCCAGTTGGGGTGTTGTGACTACCACGCCGGCAGGTCGCTGGGCCTGTTCCTGGCACGGGCAGTGACTCTGCTCTGCCCCTACTCCAATTGGGGTGACTGTGTACCACGCCGGCAGGCTCCTGGGCCTGATCTGCCGGTCTGTCGCAGGTCTGCCTACCTTGCAGGCGCGGGTGGCGGCTCTTCCCTGCCCCTCCTACCACGCCTGCGTATTGCTGGGCCTGATCTGCAGGTTGGTCGCAGGTCTGCTCATCCTGCGGGCACGGGTGGCAGTTCCGCTCCGCCCTCACTCCAATTGGGGTCACGTGACCACCACACCGGCGGGGCCTGATCCGGGCGCGGGCGAAGGCTCTGCTCTGCCCCTACTCCAGTTGGGGTGACGTGTGTACCACACTGGCAGGCCGCTGGGCCTGACCCGCCAGTCTGTCGCAGGTCTGCTTACCTTGCAGGCGCGGGCGGCGGCTCTGCCCTGCCCCTCCTACCATGCCCGTGTACCACTGAGTCGCAGGTCTGCCCACCTTGCGGGCGCGGGTGGCAGCTCCGCTCCGCCCCCTCTCCAGTTGGGGTCACGCGATCACCACGCCGGCGAGCCACTGGGCCTGCTCCGGGCGCGGGCGGCGGCCCAGCTCCTCCCCTCTGGCTCCACGACAAATTGAGAGAGACTCGGGTGTCTGTGCCTCACCCTCCCTACCAGGAGACCAACTGTTTCTGTCGCCGCTGGTATTGATGAAGTTCTCTCCTCCGCCGCTTTCTGATGACATCAGATCTCTGCCATGTTGGTATCCTATGCGAATGGCAGCATTTCGTTCTCTTTGCCGGGTAACCAAAGCCACGGGTGAGTCCTGACCGGCCCTCAGCAGGACCCGGACCGAGAAGCAGTTTCCGCGGGCTCCTTAGCCCTGGGCCAGAGTAGTTCCGGGAGCCAGAACTCGGCCACTCCGTGCTCGGTGTATGCTCTGATAAGAGCAGGCTCCAAGAAGTAGTTTCCGCGGGCTCCTTAGCCCTGGGCCAGAGCAGTTCCAGGAGCCAGAACTCAGCCGCTCCGTGCTCGGTGTATGCTCTGATAAGAGCAGGCTCCAAGAAGCAGTTTCCGCGGGCTCCTTAGCCGTGGGCCAGGGCAGTTCCGGGAGCCGGAACTCGGCCGCTCCGTGCTCGGTGTATGCTCTGATAAGAGCAGGCTCCAAGAAGCACTCAGGCACTGAGCCTGAGTAATCTGTCTGCAAGCCGCAGGCGAATGGCAGCCTGAAATTACCTGTTCTATGTCTGAATGAGCTGTGGTCAGTCGAAAACAGGGATGGTGACGTCAGCTCTCCAAGATGGTGGCTGCTGGCCTCCTCTGTGGTCTGACCGGTGTGGAGAACCGAAATGGACCGCTTCCTTCCCCCGTCTCGAACCCAGAATTCAGCACTGAGTACGGTGCTTGCACGGCTGGCAGAAACTGCAGCGCTGTATCCCTGCGTTGCTATCTCTTCGTTTCCCAGCGCGCGCTGCAGACTCTAGCCACGGGGCGATTTGCTGAATAAGCAGTGTTACCCTCCGTGCGACAAATCTCTCGCGTTTGAGTCCCCGCAGCCGATCTTCGTGCGATGGAAATCCTTCCTCCAGGTTCCAGAGCACCCCACTATTGCTGGAAATTCCTAACAAGACAGCCTTTAGCAGTCCTGACTCGTCATTCTCCCACACAGTGACGCGGCACACGGGGGCAATGCACTCCCCTCGCTGCCATCTTCCCATTCCGATATTGTTAATATTAAAATTATTGGGGCTGGGGTTGTGGCTCAGTGGTAGAGTGCTCACCTAGCATGCACCAGGCACTGGGTTCAATCCTCAGCACCATATAAATGTAAAATAAAGATATTGTGTCTACCTAAAACTAAAAAATAAATATTAAAATTATTAAACCTGCTTTACACACCTGAAATGACTCCCACTTGATCATGATGTATAATTTATTCTATACTTTTCTATATTTAATTTATCAATACTTTGTTGAGTTTTTTGGTTTTTTTTTTTTTTTATTTCTTTTTGGAGGGAGGATAGTACTGGATCAAACCCAGAGCTTGAGCATGCTAGTCAAACGTTCGACTGCCAAAAATTCACAGTGAAGATTTTTTAATCTGTGTTCATAAGAGGTATTTGTCTACACATTTCTGATTTTCTATCGTCCTCTGGTTTTGGAGTTAGAATAATACTGGCCTCATAAAATTAGTTAGGAAGTGTACCTCTTCCATTTGTCAGAAGGAGATTGTTGTAAAATTTCCTATTCCCCTTTAAATGTTAAGAGTCTGTAGTGATACCATCTGGGAATGTAAATTGCCTTTTTTTAATTACAAATTTAAATTAATGGTTATAGGACTGTTTAGGTTGTTTCATCTCAGTTGGGTTTTGGTGGTTTGTGTTGTTTAAGGAGTTGATCTGTTTCTTCTAAGATGAAAACTTTTTTTGTTCACAGTATTCCCTTATATCATTAGAATAGCTTGCAGGATCTATAGGGTTATTACCTGTTTGATGTTTAATAGTAATTTGTCTTCTTTGTATCTTTGTAAGTCTTTGAGGGCATCAGTTTTATTGACCTTAACCCTAAAGATGTTTTTAATTTTGTTGATTTCTACTCTTTTTCTATCCTGTCATAAACGTTTTCATTTCCTACCAGTTTATGTCTCAGTAGCTTCTGTCCAGGTAAGCAGATCTTAGCTGTGACTTCTGTATTCACTGTCTCTAGATTTTGAGGTGGCACTTTATTGTACAATTTCAGTTCTCCAAAGGGATTAAGAAAAATTGTTGATTTTCGATTCCTTCAACATATACTTCTTGTGAAAAACAGAACGCTGGCTCTTTACGTGTCCAAGATGAAACCAGACATCTCATTTATAGATCAGTTCTTTCAATTTGTTGAAGTTTATTTAATAGACCTATATATAGTAAATCTTCATGATTATTTCATAGGCATTTGAAAAAAATTGTATGTTTTACAAATGCTATTGAGTGGAGTATTCTGAATATGTCAATTATATCCTTTAGTTTATTGTATTACTCAGTTCTTCTATACCTATACTGATTTTTTTATATAGTAGTTCTATCAGTTCTAATTGTAGGTTTATGTATTTTTCCTTTTGGCTCTATTTTTAACAGCTTTCTTGAAATTATTCAGATATTCTACAGTTTTACCAATTTAAAGTATACAGTTCAGTATATATATAGTATATCCACAAGTATATGCAACCATCACCGCAGTCAATTTTAGAACATTCTATCATTCCTAAAAGAAAACCTGGTACTTTTAGCTGTTAGTCCTCTGTCCTCCCCCATGACATATCCAGCTCTGAACAACTTTTTCTCCACTTTCTGTCATTATAGATTTCCCTATCCCAGTCTTTTGACTTAGGGGAACATACTTTTTCTGGAGATTTTTTGTTTGTCCCTGTGGGTGGTTCTGAATTGGAGGCTTGTGCTAAGACACATGAGATAATTAGGTAATAATATCTAAGACCTGACAACCCAGAGAACTTACCCTTGCTGTGTTGTTGCTCAAGTCCCAAGGTCCTTAGGTTATCTGCCTTCATTCTACATTTCAGAGTCATCCTAAACTTGTTTGTTGTGCTATAACTAGGATGTTTAAGTTATAACATGGAAGACTGGAGGAAATGGTGATATTCTATCTTGACAGAATCAAGTCTCCACTGAAATAGATATTGCCAGCATAGCCCAAAGGGACCCACCAAAAATGTCTGTCTGTCTTTATAATGGACAGTTCTGGATACACTCTTCTTTCCCATTTAATACCTCACTATGTATCAGGTTTCAAACATTTGCAGGTTTATTTCTGACCTCTAGTAGGCGTGTCTTAAAACTTCATGGGTGCTTGCTCCTTCCATTTGGTATTCCCCTCACCAGTACATATCTTAATGCTTTAGTGACCTTTTTGGAGATTTTTCAGGTGACTGAGGAGGATACACTAAATTGGGTCCAACCCAATGTTCCCATAGCCTCAGCCATGTTCCTTATTGCATCATAAAATGAGTATCCTTTCAGGCCACCATATCATAAGTCTATGCTCTCCTGTCTCTAAAGTCTTCAGGAAAAAATCCAGCATCTGATCTCATTGACTATAGCCCTCTACCGAGTCAAGGCTATTGTTATTCATTCCCAGGTGCTTGAGTAACACATTAAATCCTGAGGCCTAGGTGAAATACCCTTATTTGGCCTGATCCAACCTTCTATTTATTCTCATTGGCTAATGTACTTAGAATCTGTTTCCACATTTGCTTTCCAGGTTCCTTCTAATACATTGTGACAAGATCCTGTGACTTCTTCATTGTATACATTATCTCCTCCAGGAATAGACCTTACAAGATCTCTGGGTCATGCTGGGATTTTACTCTCTTGATGGCCCTAGAGGCAATGAGTATTGGTGATGGTGGTTCCTGAAAAGAATAGGTTCTTCATTTTTAGGTAGCCACCCTGCATGTAGCCATTGAAATATTTTTATGCAAAGGCATACTGGTTTTCTTACAAGGTAGAAAACGCTGCTTCTGATATGAAAAGATGTTCAAAGATGTTAGAGGCTCAAGTTCCTTAGGTTGGTGTCTGTCCAAAGGCTTCTCCCTCAAGTCTCGAGTTCCCACTACCTCCCAACCAGCACCTTTATCTTAGCATAGAGATTTAGCATAAGCATCCCATTACCTGGCTGATGATTCTGCAGCCTCTACTTTTCAGGCCTCAGCCTTGTTCCTCATTGCATCATAAAATGAGCATCC
This sequence comes from Marmota flaviventris, assembly GCF_047511675.1. NCBI lineage: Eukaryota > Metazoa > Chordata > Mammalia > Rodentia > Sciuridae > Marmota > Marmota flaviventris. Next base: position 149,000,807 of record NC_092499.1, read on the forward strand.
TTTCAGGCCACCATAGAAACTTTCTGATTTTCTACCTATTCCTTGAGTTGAGATTTCAAGGCATGAAGCCTGCCCCTCCCCTCCCTGTCTCTCTCTCCCTGTCTCCCTCCCCCCACCCCCAATCTTGTCAACACGGTCAGAAGCCATGTCACCCAAAAAAACTGATTCACCATGATGGCCATAGTCATCAGGTTCCCCAGCCACTTGCTCTCCTGTGCCTTATTGTCCATTGCCATTCTATTTGATGCTTTGAGTAACTGCGATGCCACAGAATGCTCTATCAATTAGTAGGGTAGAGTCTGTAGAGATCACCTTCCTAGGCTACACAAATAGGCAGAGACTGGATTAAGGGGTGAGGAATAGAAAACACTTAGCACAGTAGCCTCTTTTCCCCTCACCAGAGGATGGCACTTCTGGTGGGAACACAGGCACCTAACACCTGGAGCTGTCCAGAGGGTGTCAGAGGCCTCCAGGCAGAAGTCTCCAAACAGGAGTTTGAGAAGGGATTCCTGTGGTATGTGGGAATACCTTGAACTGTGATAACAGGTTCTGAAATTATTTCCATGAACAATCTATGGAAATACCTTTGTTAAAATTATGTTAAGCTCTGCAGTATGTATGTATTCTAGCTGAATGGGTTCCTGTTGCATGATTTTAATAATGTACACCAAAATCTGTGATTGCACTGTTAGTTCTACTAAGCACAGTTCAGAACAGGATATGGAAAAAGGCTAATTATTCCCCAGCAGTGAGGTTAGGGATAGTATGTCATCAGAACACCACTAATAAAGCGAGCACACACATGCACACACATGCCTTACCTGATGACAGCTCAGTTTTAAAAGGAAATTTATATTTCTGTAATGCAGTCTGTTGACCATGCCCAATCATTTATTTGTAACAAAGAAAGACTGTCTCCAGTGGAAAGAATCCAGAGACTTTAATCTTGAACTAACAGTGTTCTCTCTCCTTTCTCCCCTTCCAGGAGGACAACTGTTAGTTTTGTGGCTTACTGCTGCTCCACCCAGTGTCTGCAGACTTTTGACCTGCTGAGTTGATAAACACTCAAGAGCCTCAGGAGCACTGCCAGCTTGACACCAAGGCCGCCTCTGAGTCGCACACTGTGTGCGGCAGGGCTTGGATAGTCCAGCCAGGGCAGAACAGGCCCTTCCATCCTGTCCTGTCTCATGCGGGGGCATGCAGAACTCTCTGGAAATGTCATATTGAGCTGCACAGCTAAAACGCCTTCACCCTTCCCCCAAGTTGGAATATATCCTCCCCCAAATTAAGGACATCCTGTCTTCTGTGTTTTTTCTTTTTTATGTGAGTGTGTCTCATACGTAAACTATTTAGTTTGATGAACCTCCACACGTCTAATTTAAAGTGAGTTCCCTGAAGAACTATAATTTGATAATACAGGCAAATTAACTTCTGAACAGCTTACCTTCAGTGATACTTCTCCTGCTCTCTTTCTTTCCCCCAGAGGATTATTTCCCCATGCGATTATTCTCCATGGTTTCTCCAGTGGAAACTTGTCAGTTTTTAGCATTTCAGCACACTCCATGGCCTAATAGTCTCGCATAGCAGGGTGGGGTGCCTGAGTTGGCGGCAAAGTTAGACTCCTGTGGAGGCGCAGCAAGATCCCAGAGCACACACCCTCTGGAAAGTTACAACCTTATTTGTAAGTTTTGCAATGTATTAAGAGACCATCAAGAGGGATTTAAAAACGAAAATGAAATACACTCTGATTTGAAAGACTATATACAAAAAAATAATTTAAAAATTTTTTTAATTTCCTAATGAGATTTTTTTTTTAATAAATGAGAAGCTCAAGAAATATTTGAGGCTTTAAAAGATCTTATCCTTTCTAGATTTAAGCATTTTTCTGCATAATAAGAAAAGGGGAGAAAACACACACCAAAATAAGACCTCCCTGTTCCCATTAGGTGGGTTTATGATTAAATTCATACTGATTTTGAGCTATCATTGTTACATGTGAAAAAATGGCTTCAGCTACTTCTGCTACTAGTTGTTAGCAGGGCCATCCAAAGTACAGCTTGAGCGCATTATTTACCTAGTGCATGAGCTTGTGTTCATTTTGACTCTGGATTTCTTATATATGTAACATTGTTGTCCAGATATCACTGAGAAAATACAGGTGAAGTCCAAGCAGCCTTGGGCTTTGGTTTTAAAAAAAAAAACCTCCATAAACAGCCTGTGAGCCTACCCCTGCCAGAGAGACAAACTCTTCATGGAAGAGTCACGTATTTGCCCTTCCTTTAAAAGGATGGCATTTTAGTGTTACTTTGCTGCCAGATGTTCATCTGGTTGCTGTGAAGTGATTTTTTTTAAAAGAAAAAAAAAATTGTTCTCTAAGGCAGGACTGAAAAGAGAACCAGGAAGGGTTGCTTGATAGAAAAGTTATTTTCAAAAACTTTCAGACTTGTCAAAAATCTGGTTGATGGCATTTTATTAGCTGCCCTAACTCTGTAATGCTAGGCTCTAACAGTGCCAAAAATCCTACATAGTTACTGACAAATGTGTGATCTCTTTACAGTCACACCACCTGCTGCTCAGAAAGCAGACTATCTGGGGAGAATGGTGAAGGCAGAAAGTTACCATGTGTTCCAACTGTATTCGCACTGTTCTTACTTCCTCTTGTCCCTTTCATAACTTGGTCTGTTCAGCCTTAACATTTCAAAGGCCTAAAGTATAATAGAAACTGAAGATCTGTATCAAAATGTACCACTTCTTTCATCTTTTGGAATAATTGAAGTTTTAGCAAAATCCCTACTTGTATGTAAGTTGACGGGTGAGAAATGTGGCATGAAACTTCACAAATGTGCTTCAAGCCTAAGTGACTGATACTTGTTATTTAAATGACAGTAAATATATTGCTACATCTTTCTGTTTCACCCTCTGCCATCATATATCTTAAAATGGAGCCATGAAATGTGCTAACCTGATATTCAGGAATTCTCATTGAGATAAAGTATGTAATAATCTTGTTTTAACATGTTTGAAATTTTACAAAGACACTTACACTCCAAGCATCCTCTCTTTACCTGTTATAAACTGGAGTGTGTTGAATATCAGCCTTGGTGGGGCAGCCAGTCTTTGGGCAATCTCAACCTTAACCCTGGGGTGCAGCATCTGGGTTTAATTGATGAGAAAGGGAACTTATAACATGGTTTCCCTGGTGCTGTTCATTACAGAAATTTTGTGCTGGATTCACTGATGTCATTCCTAACTTTGATATTATAAAGGAGTGTTGTCAACTGGAGAAAATTTGACTACATGCTGTGTATTTGAATTTTGTCCAAACCTTTGCAGAAAGGCAAATCTGAAATTATTATATATGTTGTTTACTTTTTTTAACAGTGCTAGGGATCGAGCCCAGGTCCTCGTGTTTGCTAGATAAATGCCCTTACCATTTGTTGTTGCCTTGAGCAGTAGTTATTCTAAGTAGAAAAATACTTCATGCAATAATAGTAATTTTTTAAAGTGAGCCCCTTGGAATGTAAAGTCTGATCAGGTAAGTTTACAACAGTGACCTCATGTGTGGTTGGCTAGTGGTAAGTTTTTAAATCCAGAATGGCCTCATGAAACAGGTCATCTGGGAAGCAGTACCAAGGGGTCTATGTCAATGCATCACTCTACCAGTGCTTTTCAGTATGCCTAATAGTTATGCCAGAAATCTTAACTATAATATTGTGTAGATGAAATGCTACATCTTCAATTAATGTGTATTTTGAGTGCACTTTAAAATATTTTTAAATATTTTAACAAAGAGGACCAGAAAGGACTGGTGGAGGATCCTCTCTGGCTACTAAAGATGATTAATGATCTTGTTTATTATCTGGCCCTCGTCTTCTGGAAGAGTGAGGGGCATATTAAATTTTCTTTGGTCAGTGTACTCATCTCTCACTAAATCCTTCCACACTCTACTTGTCTGACTATCTCACATTTATATCACATTGAGTATTACATATTAAAATGTTTTGGGGTCTAAGGGGAAAAAAATAAGAACTTCAACACCAGTTGACTGCATGTAGTTTTGCCTAAAACATATACCTATTTCATAATCTCTGGGAACTTTCGAAGGCATTTTTTAAAATTATTAATACTAATGTTTAGTTTTCCTTCCTGAATTGAAAAAAAAAATGACATTCTTTTTTTTACTATTAAAAAAACTTAAGCCTAGTACATTGCTTCATCAGAAATCAAAACACTTTTATTCAGATGATTTGTGAACATGGACACTTAACTGGACTAACATTAATACAACCTGGTATAATTAAATATTGAGATGTAAATTCATTGCATAGGCTCATAAACACTCTTTGAGAATCTTATTTAAATGTTTTCTTACATAACCCTGACCATTTTATTATGCTTTTATTTTTGCAATTTCCATTCACTCCTGCTTGTTCCTAATGAGGCTCTTTTACATTTCTCCAAGAGCTCAGTAAATATCTTGCCTTTTCTTCAGAGAAGATTTTTATGAAATCTGTGCTCATGAAAATAGCTCCATATCTGTCTAGAAAATCACTTAAGTCTCACCATCTCTACCCAGGAAGTACTTCTCTATGTCATCAGCTAATAGATCTGAAAGTAATGCAGGTGTCTCTTAGGAAAGGGATTGATCATAGCAGAGTGACTGTTATCCTCAGTCACAGCCTAAGATGTGCTCTTTGAAGCATGACTACATGGTCTCTCGTGCATCAGACACAGAAAAGTACTGGCAACCCAGAGTGGTGGCTAAGCAGAAGGTGCAGCATTTAGAGGTCATTTTTAAATGCAATTAAGAAACCTGCAAGAGTTGTTCTGTTTTCTTTCCCATTCCACCTTACAGTAAAGTATGGGTTATCCTTGCTGCCTATGTTAAAAAGCATCAGGTTTTGTTTCTTCTGGTGATTCAAGATATGTCTGTAATGAAAAGATTGTCTAACACTCTGATTCTGCTGTCCAGAAGTTATGGCAATGTCCACTAGGAGGATAGCCATTTTCTAAAATTCATACTGCATCCAGTCTGGTTGCATGTTTATAGAATAATTGAGTTTGAACCATACGAATGCTCAGAAATGTCAGTGGTGGTATCTTTATTGTTTTATCCAAATTCATTCTGTAGGAAAGAAAAGTGAGCATTCGATATTTAAATCAAAGCCAGTGAAAATGGTTGAGGAAGGACCTCTGAACACCCTTCACTCACTGTCAAAGCAAGAAGAAATTGGCTCAAAATGTCAGAATTCACTTTTTTTAGAATTCTGGAAACTAACCAAGGGCTGCAGCAATCCAAGGAGTACTTATTAATTCAAGAAAAACAACTGGATCACAGCATGAACAGTGAGCTTTGTGGTGTTTTAACTTCCCCTTTTTCCATCCCCTTTCCATCTCCACTGGCTCTTTGAAAACCAACAATACACAGTGGTGTATAACAGTAGCCTGGAAGCCACCAGAGGGGGCAAAGGAGGATAGAGCTCCTTTAAAGCCTCATTTCCACAGAACTGTCATTTGACCTGTTGGGCAGTTCTCTGGAAGATATTACTTGCCGGACTGTCTTTATTTTACAGGATTTGAGTTTGTCAAGTGTGAAAAGCCTTTTCCTCTGGAACATTTGCTGAAAAATACTCAGGAGATAATTAACATGTGACTGACTGCCTGGAGCAGCACATAATCCTTGCAGTGAACAATAGGCTAACCAAAACCTTAACTTAAGAAGAAAAGCTGGGGAATGAGGTGTCAGAGGAGTTTTGAAAAGCTCTGGTATTCTGGGGGTTAGATGGTCATGTGCATGTGTAGAGCTCTGCACTTGCCAATGGATGTACTCTTGCTCAGGAAAGACCTGATAATGTCCTAAACTCTGAACTTAAGTTGACCTTGTGGTTCTGCACAAGAAGAAAGTGAAGCCGAAAACAGCTGTCACCTTTCCTGCTGAGTGTCGCAATGTGTGTACAGCCCTCTGCGCAGACTGGGAAACTTACTGGTTTCAAGTCGGGAAATCTCTGCTAACCTACCCAAGCAGAGACTTCAGTGTTCATGTATTGCAAAGAATATAGACTACTGAATTAGTTCAGAAAATTCACTAAAATAAAAAGCAGCAAGTACAGAGAACTCTTAAAATGGAGGTAAGTAAATATGATTTTTACAGTTACTACATATTATTTAAATCATCCAGTTTTACACAAAAAAATTATGAAGCATGCAAAGAAACAAAGTACACAAGAATAAAACACTAACTGCACCCAAGGAAATACAGACATTGGACTTGTAGACAAAAAAGACTTTTAAGTCAGCTTCTTTAAATACACTTAATTAAATAAAATCCATGTCTAAAGAACTGAAGTATGAAAATGATGTCTCACCACATAGAAAATAATGATTAAATAATAGAAATTAAAATAACCAGGGGCTGGGGTTGTAGTTCACAGGTAGAGCACTTGTCTAGCACATGTGAGGCAGTGGGTTCAATCCTCAGCACCACATAAAAATAAATTTAAAAAGGTATTGTATCCATCTACAACTAAAAATATTTTTAAAAATTAAAATAACCAAATGTAAATTCTTAAGTTGAAAACAATAACTGAAATGAAAAAATTCATTTTTTCATTGAGAGGTACTCAATAGCAGATTTGAGCAGGGAGAAAAATAGCAAACTTGAATAGAGGTCCATTGAGATGATCCATTCTGAGGTACAGAAAGGAAAAATAATGAAAAATGAATATAGCCACAGAGACCTGTGGGACACTATGAAGCATACTAATGTATGCATGATTGGAGCCTTAGGGAGAAAAGAAAGTGGCAACATGAATATTTGAAAAGATAATGGTTAAAGACAAGTTTGACTTAAAAAAAAAAAAACATTGATTTGCACACACAAGAAGCTTAATCAATCGCAAGTAGGAAAAACTCAAAAATATCCATGACAGGACATGTAATCTTGAAAGCAAGGAAAAAGTGACTCATGTATGAGGGATTGTCATCAGAAGTAATGGAGACTAGGACAGTGGAATGCCATATTCAAAGTGCAGAAAGTAAATAATTATCAAATAAGAATTCTATACCCAGGAGAATATCCTTCAAAATGAAAATGAAATTAGAACAGTCCTAGATAAACAAAAACAGAGTTCTTCAGTAACAAGTCTGCCTACACGAAATAATAGAGTCTATCAGGGTTAAGTGATATTAAAATAGACAACACAAATCTATATGGAGAAATAAAGGTAACTGGTGAAAGTAACTGTAGATAAATATAAGATAGCCTGAGTTTGTTTTCTGTTCTTAACTCTCCTGGTTTAGGAACAATAGCATAAAATCTGTGGTAATGATAGGTACAAAATAAAAATAACATTTTACATGACTACAGTACAAAGGATGGGGGCAGAAAAGCCTACATAGGAATAAAATTTTTGTATACTATTGAAATTAAGTTGATTTAAATCCAAACTGGATTCAAGATGTTAATTATAATCATCAAGGGGAAAATAGCTTTAAAATAGCTAAAGAATATATGGTAAAAGCTACAATAAGGGAACTCATAAAATGGTACACTAGAAAATACTAACAAGAGAATGCATAAAACTATTGGAGCAGTAGAAGGACAAAACTACAAAGGACATAGAAAACAAAATGGCACCCTAAATCCCACTTTATTGATAATTTCATTAAACGTAAATGGATTAAACATTCCCATTTAAAGTTAGAAATAGGAGAATGGATAAAAATCATAGTCCAATTATATGCTATCTGTAGGAGACATTCTAGAGACAAAGACATTACACAATAATAAAAGGGTCAGTCCACCAAGAAGACAGTTATGCATATATATATGCATCTAATAACAGAGCCCTAAATGTATGAAGTAAAGACTGACAAATTGGAAGGAGAATAAGTAATTCAACAATAATAGTTGGTGACTTCATTGCCTCACAATAACAGAGCAATGAGAAGGTCAACAAATAAACAGAAGGTAAGAACAATGCTTTAAGTCAAAAAGACCTAGCAAACAACTTTAAAATAATTTAACAACAACATGATGCACATTCTTCTAAAGTATACATGGAACATTACCTAAACCATATTTTGGGTCATTAAACAAATTCTAATTTTTTAATGTTCATTCTGTGGTCACAATGGAATGAGACTGGAAATCAATAATAACGAAATTTGGGGAATTTACTAATGTGTGGAAATTAAGCAGTATACTTCTATTTAACAAATGAGTCAAAGAATTCACAAAAGAAATTACAAAGTTACTTGAGATTGGTGAAAATGAAGACACAGCACACCAGAACCTAGAAGAGGTAGCTAAAGCAGCACTTACAGAGTAACATATAGCTGTAAATGTCCACATTAAGAAAGAAAGGTCTCAAATCAATAACCCAGTCTTCTAATATAAGGAACTAGAAAAGAATAACAAATGAAATCTAAAGCAGAACAAAGGAACAATACAGATTAGAGTAAAAATAAATTGAGAATAGAAAAATAAACCAAAATCAAAATCTAGTTCTTGGGAGAAAATCAACAAAATTAACCCACACTTAGCTAGTCTACCAAAAAAAAAAAAAGTCTCAAATTACTAAAACCAGGAATGAAATATTACTGCTGATCTTATGGAAATAAAAGATTTGTAAGGGAATTTGCAGGCCCAAAAGTTAGAGAATCTACACTACCAAAATTAAGTCCAAAGGAAATAAAGTTTAAACAAGATTGAAATTATAATAAGAAAAATACTTCCCACAAAGAAAAGTCAAGGAACAGATGTCTTCATTGGTGAATTCTACCAAACATTTAAATATTTAACACCAATTAGTCACAAACTCTTCCCAAAAAAAGGAGGGTACACTTCCCAACTCATTCTACCAAGACAACATTATCCACATGCCAAAATCAGCAAAGAAAAGATATCTATAGGCCAATATCCTTATTATAAAAATTCTCAGCAAAGTATAAAACCAAACAGCAACATACAGAAAGGATTAGACATAACAAATAGAATTTATCTTGAGAATACAAAGCTCAACATGCTAAAATCAATCAATATCTTATATTAATACCATATTACTAAATATAGGACAAAAACCAACACTATCACCTCAATAGATGTAGAAAAGTATTGAACATTTGGCAAAATGCAACACCCTTTCTGATGAAAACATTCAAAAAACTAAATATGGAATAAATTTTTCAGTCTGATAAAAGACACCTATGAAAAATCCACAGTAATATATTGGTAAGCTTTCTTTCTGAGATCAGAAGACAAAGATATGGCAAATAGGCAAGGTGAAGAAATTAAAAGAATTCATCCAGATTAGAAAAGAAGAAACAAAACTTAATTTCAGATGACATGATCTTGTATATAGAAAACATTAGGGGCTGGGGTTGTAGCTCAGTGGTAGAGTGCTTACCTTGTACGTGTGAGGCATTGTGCTCGATTCCCAGCACCACATATAAATAAGCAAATAAAGGTCCATCAACAACTAAAAAAATAAAAAAAGAAATACATCAAATTGTTTTTTTTAAAAAAGAAACATTAAGGAATCCACAAAAACTTTATATTAGAGCTAATAAGTTTGGCAAGGTTGCTGAATACAATATTAATATACAAAAATCAGTGACTTTTATACATTAGCAATGAACAACCTACAAAAGAAATTAAGAAAACATTTCCACCTGCAATAGTATCATAAAAGAACAAAATATTGGGCATAAATTTAACAAAAGAAATCAAGACTTATACACTAAGAATCACAAAGCATCATTGAACAAAATTAAAGATAACTTGAATAGATCTAAAGAAATCCCACCTTCACATATCAGGGGACAAATATTATTGTGATGGTTTTACTCTCCAAATTGATCAACAAATTCAATGCAATCCCTATCAAAATACCAGATGCACTTTTTGCAGAAATATACAAGTTGATCCTAAAACTAATATAGAAATGCAAGGGACTTAAATAAAATATTATGGTTTGGATATGAAGTGTCCCCCAAACGTTCCTGTTAATGCAGGAATATTCAGAAGTGAAATGATTGGATTGTGAGAGCTGTGATCTAATCAGTCCATCCTAGTTGGAATGGACTGACTGGGTTCTAACTGTAGGAAAGTGGGGTGTGGCTAAAAGAGGTGGCTCACTGGAGAGGTGTTCTAGAGTTGAGTCTTCCCTGTGGACCCTTGCCTACCTCTCTTTCTCTCTCTCTCTCTGCCTCTCTTCAGCCATGAGCTGAGAGCAGCTTTCCTGTACTGAGCCCTTCCCCCATGATGTTCTGCCTCACCTTGGGTCCCAGAACAATGGAGTTGTCCACCTTTAGACTGAGACTTCTAAAACTGCAAGCGCCAAATAAACCTTTCCTCCTCTAAGTTGTTCTTGTCAGTTATTTTTGGTCACAGCAATGCAAAAACTGACTAGAACACATACCACTCTTTCTTTTTTTAATATTTATTTATTTTTTTAGTTTTCAGAGGACACAACATCTGTGTTTGTATGTGGTGCTGAGGATCGAACCCGGGCCGCACACATGCCAGGCGAGCGCGCTACCGCTTGAGCCACATCCTCAGCCCCCACATATCACTCTTGAAAAGAGGGAAAGTTGTAGGATTCATACTTCCCAATTTCAAACGTACTACAAAGCTATTGTAATTAGGACTATCTGGTACTGGCATAAGGATAGACATATAGATAAGTGAAATAGAATTGAGATTACAGAAATCAATCACTACAATTGCAATCAATTTATGTTTTTTAAAAATATTTTTTAGTTGTAGATGGACACAATACCTTTATTTTATTTATTTTTATGTGGCTCAAACCCAGTGCCTTATACATGCTAAGTGAGCACTCTACCACTGAGCCACAAGCCCAGCACCTTAATTTATTTTTAACAAAGATTCTAAGACAACTCAATGAAGGAATGTGTAGTTCCTTAAACAAATAATGTTAGTGCAATTGATAGTTAAATGCAACAAAATGAAATTGGACCCTTATTTCACACTGTGTACAAAAATGGTCTCAAATGGATCATAGACTGAAATGTAAAAAGTAAAATAATAAAACTCTTAGAAGAAAATGTAGGAATAAACCTTGATGAAATTGTACTAAGCAGTCATTTCTTAGATATGACACCAAAAGCACAGTAATCAAAGAAAAAATAAATTTTATTTAATCAAAAATTTAAAATATGCCTCAAAGGACACTGTCAAGAAAGTAAAAAGATAACTCATAAAATGGGAAAAATTGTTGCATATCATATATCTGGTAAAGCTCTAGTATCTATAGAATTTTTACAACTCAATAACAAAAAGAAAAAATTCCAAATAAAAAATAGATTAGCATTTAAATATTTTTTCAAAAAAGATTGGATATAAATATCCCAAAGCACTTTTATGCTCAGTGTCATTGGTCATTAGGAAAATGCAAACCAAAAGTACAAGATACCACTTAACATCCACTAGGATGATTATTTTTTTAAAAGGTAGAAAAAATATGAGTTGACAAGAATGTGAAAAAATTGAAACCCTCATATATTGCTGGTAGAAATATATGGAGTTGTCCACCTTTAGACTGAGACTTCTAAAACTGCAAGCACCAAATAAACCTTTCCTCCTCTAAGTTGTTCTTGTCAACTTGTGTTTTGTGATGGTTTCTACGGTAGTTTAAAAAAACTATATATTGCCTCACTATAAACAAAAACCTTATAGAATTTTTCACAATAATCAAAAAGTGGAAAAAACTCAATGGATGAATGGCTAAATAAAATGTGGTATATCCATATGATGGAATATTATCTGAACATAAAAAAAGAATTACTGATACATGCTACAATGTGGATAAACTTGAAAACATTTATGACATTAAAAAGTAATAAAAAGGGAGAGATGCAAAGAACACATGTTAGATGATTCCATTTATATGAAATATCCCGAATCAGGAAATCCGTAAGGACAGAAATAATGGTTTCCAGGGGATGCGGAGAGAGGAAAATGAGTAATGACTGCTGACTGATGGTTATGGAGTTTCTTTTGAAGGTGATGAAAGTGCTCTGAAATCCATGCTGATGGTTATACAGCATGTGAATGTACTGAAAACCACTGACTTGAGATGAATTTTATGGAATATGAAATGTATCTCAATTTTAAAAATCAAAACTAGTGGTACAACTTACTTTACATATCTTCTAATAAACTTTTGGGATGGACCAACTCTTTCCAGAAGCCATGAATGGAACGACCATCACTGTGGCTGACTGTAAAATGAGTGGATAACCTTGTACTAGCAGATCATCTGGTTTCAGATTCTGTTCTCACTGGTTAGCAGCACATGGCGCCAATACTACAGTGATTTTAAAATTCCAGTTGGTGAGCCTTCTAACTCATTCCTTGGATCAATAGTTACCTTTCCAGGGAGGGCCTATCAAGGATCAAAACCTGTTGAAAAGACCCCAGAAATTAATGTGGGAAAATCTATAAAGTACCAGGTAGTGGTCTTCTGTTAAATAGTTGGAAGTCATATTTGCCTTTTTCCTAGGTTTGCAACACTGTTTTGGTAGCATTCTTTATCTAGAACAAAAATGTACAGGGAGGAATTATTTAATAAAGGTCCTATCTTTTCAATGAAATTATTAAATATTTGCATTTATCAGATAGTCCCAAAATAGCTTAACCAAAGGCTGCTCATAATTCTCTGAACTTTCTTTCTTCTATGTAGTACCAATTTATTTGATAAAGTTTACTGTTTGATTCACTGGCCACAGAATTATACCCTCTTTGATGGTGTGCAATCTAATTCAATAGATCAAAACTGTCTAGATTCTAAATGATAGAGTGATTTACTTTGTGTATAAACATCAGTAGTTACGTCTTGCTGTCTTCAGGAGAATGTTCTTTATTTCAGTTGATTGAGTGAGTAAAGAATTTTAAGTAGATACACAATCCAGTTTCATTACTAGATGATCTCACTACTTGAATTTAGGTAAACTTTGTTTTGTGCTATTGCTATTGAGTCCTGTATACTGATTGTGTAATTGAATCATTTGAAACAGCATTTGGTAGACTACCTTAAGAGGGAAAACCTGATCTCTTTTATCTAGTACAGGAATGTACTTTAATTCCAATCTCCTTGTGAGAATTTTGTAGGTAGTATTTTTAAAAAGTCCCTTTTTCTATTAAAAAAGCAATCCTTCATGCTAGAGAAAACCATGAAAAACTTAAAATCCCAATAATCTGCTCCCTGCCAAACTTTTGGAAACTATTTTGTCTATCTTTTCACTTTTTCATAAATCCTCACTTGTAGATTTATTTAAATGGCATCTTACTATGCATGGTTTTATTACAATTGTCTTCACCAAATGTATTATCAAAATCCATATCCATAAATCTAAGTGCATATATAGAAAAAATATAAATGCATATAATCACTGCATGGCATTATATTTCTAGCAACATTATGGAATGAATTTCATATTTATATGTTAAAACCTAAAATATTTTTTAATTTCTATTTGAAAACATCAGTTTTTCTTTCTTCTTCTATGTAGTACCAATTTATTTAAGAAAGCAGAAGAGATTAATTCTTCTATAACCAAGTATTAGATTGCTACTACTGTTGTAAACACATCATCAGTTTATTTCTTTTCAACTACAATAATCTTGGAAAACTTTATCCTGTATTTAAATGTTAAATTCATTTGTGACTAGAGCCTTGGAATATGATTTAAATCAAAATCTACTTTTATCTCTATACTGGCATGCCATAGCCATGTACAGTTTTTAGAAAGAGGTTTCTCAAAATCATTTCCATTCCGTATATTGTTTAAGAACAACAAAATGAGCTGAGGTTTGCTTAATTTGAAAGTCATGGCATGGATTCACATCAGAATCATGGCCAAAATATCAACACTTCACATATTAGTCTGGGATCACTGTAAAAACGAGACAGGAGATCTAGCTTTAGTTTAAAGGAGCAGCTCAGGGAAAGAACTACATTAATACCAAGGAGAAAATGGCCCCAAAGCTAAGAAAGCAGCAGGAGGGCCTGGAGTCAGCTGCAGAACAGACCCCACCCTTATGGAGTTTTCCTGGCTGAAGAACTCTGCAAACTTAGAAGTGTGAAGAGTAGTAAGATTAGAGCAAGAAGAGAAGAAAAAGTTAGAGGGGGTTGAGTGGTGAGGATATCAATCTAAGTAGAAGGTACTTCTTAAAACACAAATGCACATAATTTATCAGTGCTTATTTTCCTTCCTCCCCTTTTGTTTTAACAATATGCACCCTGCTTAGTGGAAGAAAATCCAAATTTAAGAAAAGAAATGCTATAAATTGGCACCCCCAATACTCTCCAACTCCACCAAACCACAGCTCAACAACTCGCAGTGTCCTGATTTTGCTGGTGCTAGGGGCTCACCTGCCAGCAACCAAGATTGGCCTGGACCATGTCTCCATGGCCTTGGTAGCAATGGTGCTTCAAAGAAGGACTTGGATTCAGTATTTAGAAAACCAAGACTGCAGGTAAGCTTGCCTCTGCTTACCTTGTAGCAGCTAAGCTGAGCAAAGATAAAGAAAAATCCTGTGATATTTCAGGTCACTGAAACAAACTCTAATCAAAGGAGATACTATACAATTTCAGAAAAAAAGAAAAAACGTTTCATGATTCTTTACAAAAAGTCCCTGGATTTGCAGTATTTGGCAGAGGAAGAAACATGGAGAAATACTGAAACTCGTTCTAAAAGTAAACATGGAAATGAGAGATTAAAGAGAAGAATCATCTGATACCACAAATATCAAAAGGAAGCAAGAAATAACTTGATTTTCTCCTGTGCCTGTGGCCACCTCCAGGAGTTGTCTTCACATGCTACCTTCCTTTGGGACACTCTTGCCCAGTCCCATATCTTTGCATGGATCTCACTGATGTATCTGAATTGGCAAACCTGTCTCAGAGGAGGTGGAAAATTCCTCAAATAGAATTCATCATGCTCACCCCACCTCACCCTCAGGTTTCTCACAGGATCCCTCTTAGCTCCTTTGCCAAACCTATAGCATACAAAGAGAGCATTACTACTTCAGATCACGTCTTCTATTTCTGTTAGATCATTCCCATTAGTTGTGTGTCAGTAATTTAGTGATCTTAACCAGGAGTTGTAGTGGCTCTAATTTGTATACTGTATTTCCCACATTACCAACATTAAAATAGTCTTGGAAAGATCCTTCCAGAGAAACCTGAGAGTTTCATTTGGACCACTTCTATGTCATGTTTTTCACTAGTGCCTGAAAGATCCATTCTAGCCAGAGCATTCATTTGAAAACGTGCCATCTGCTACCTCACTTTGAATCGTCACCATAGTTGCTGAGATAATGTACACTTCAAAGCTCTAGTTAAATGGCCGCTTGCTTTCTTAACCTGGAGCTTCCTCCTAACAAAACTTTTAGTGTTACTTTGACTTTCCAAAGCAATGTATAAAACATTTACCATGAAGCCATGTCCTCGTTCCTCTGAATAAAACACAAAATCTAAATAAGACTGAAATCTAGGAAGGGGGTCCACCAGACCAGCCAAACAGAAGGCAGGGGGAAAAAAACTTCTCAAGGTCGACCATCTTTGTAAAGCATTTTTAAAAATTCTCCTTGCAACTCTGCCTTTGTACTTAGGGGGGAAAAAAAGAAAGAATTCAAGATATACATAATGAATGAACAAAATAAATAGATTATGCTAGTGATGACGTGTCTAAAGACAACCAGTCATGCTTTCAGACTTGTGAAGTTGGTCCTCTAGCTGTGCTGGCCTATATAGAGGCTTTAAGAATATTCAGACGTGTATCTGTTACACGAAACAATCACTTGGCTTCTAAAAATACTCTCCTGCTACTAATTCAATTAAAAAAATGCAGCAGGAAAGCTTAATTAAGCTTTCTAGGTTGTTAAAACTCTGCTACCAGAAAAATGTACTATTCTTAGAGTCCCACAGTTGAATGGCAGGAAACAACTGATAGATTATCAGTCAAGAAATGTTGGGCCCTTTCTCGTGCTTAGCACTGAGCCCACTATATGAGATTTTTAACTGAGTAAACCCAAGACTGGGCAGCTGGAGAGGACTTTGTTGTTCTAGTAACGTCAGCCTTGGGGAGAGGGGAATTGACAAGAGGCCAAATTCCCTCTGGAAATTTGGGACTAGTTGAAACCATCCTACCCCACCTTGCTTTGATGATGATGATTGATGAGATAAGTTTTAATTTTTCAGCACCTGGTGTTAACAAGGCAGACTTCACAGCATCAAAACAACAAAGAAAAAAACGAAGACATCATTTACAGGTTGGCAATGTGTCAGAGGGAGCGGAAAGTAGCAAGGGGAGGAGAGAGATTTCACTACCTTGCCCAGACACAGTAAAGGAGAAAATCCAACCTGCCAAAAGCCACAGGAAAGAGAAGGAGCTTGTTGGTGGGCTTTGGACAGAGACCCACAGGCAGGGCAGGGCTGGTGTGTGAGTCATTGGAAGACAGCACCCCCAGAAGACATGGCCAGGAACAGCACCCTGTGCAGGGGTTGCAAAGCTGGCTGGGATACAAACACCCTTCACTGGGTGTCAGCCCCTTCTCCTCCACCAGCCCTTTGTGTGCTTATGCCAGTCTGTGTAGGACCAGTCCACAGTGACAAACAGTCCCGACATCAGGAGAAAAGCAAGGCTTTCCAATGGGCTGAGCAAGCAACCCAAGCCCTGTATCAACACAGCAATGGGGTCCTTTGTTAGCAGTCCTGAGAGAACATGGAGAGGGCGGGTATTTTTGCCCACATTTGTTACTAGAGGAAAGTGATGCCAAAGGACGCTGAGAGGATGTAGCTCAGGCTCCACAGCCTAATTGTAACAGAGTCAAGCAAAAACTCCATCCATTCCTTCATTTACTCACACCACCCACCCTCAAAGTGGCAAGCTGTGTGCTAGGCTCCACCAGATGAGCCTCTTTCTGGGGAAAGAGCAGGAAGGTCCCAGGAAGAGGGCTGGGAGGGGCAGGCTCAGCCAGGGAGTCTGGAAGAAGAGAAGCAGCCAGCCATGAGAGGAGCCGGGAAGAATGTTCCAGGAACAATATGGCTGGTGGCTCTGACGTGAGGAAGCCCCTGACATGTTCCAGGATGGAGAGCACATGGGTAATTGGAGCGCAGTGGGTGGTGGGCAGAGCAGGGCAGGCGAGGCGGGGTCAGGGGACCGGGGTGGCAACGGTCTGCTAGAGCCATTGTGTGTTTTTCCCCAAGGACAATGAATGAGGAGCCGTGAAGCCCTTTAGGCAAGTTGACATGTTGTCACACTTTTCAACAGAATGCTCTGGTGGGTGGAGACAGAGGCCCCAGGAATGCAGGAGGGAAATGTCTGTGACTTAGACTTGGCCCGAGCAGAGACGGGAAGCTGAACATAGCAGAGGGGACAGACTGGCGATGGGGGAGGTTGAAGGAGAGAGAGGAGCCCTGGGTCTCAACCCAAATCCTCCATTTCCTACTCCTCTTCGTCTCATCCATGGCCCTTCAGTTTTGATCTGTCCCTGTTCTCCTCACCAAAGGAGTGGGCTCCCTCGCTGCTTCCACCTCCTCCCTGTCCCTGCTCCAGCTGCCCCCACCAACCCTCCCACACTGTGATGCCTCCCCCACATCACCCCAATCCTCCATCTTTCCTCTGCACCAGTGATGGACTTCACCCCAATGCCCTCTGCTCCTTGAACTCTCTGGCCCACAGGCCCCCACCCTCCTTCTGCCTCTCTGGGTGTCTCTGACTCCTCCTGCTGCTGACCCCACCAGCAAATACAGTCCCCAGAAAGGTACACTGAGGTCTAGGTGAATGTCACTGCTCCCATGATGGCTTTGAAGGGGGGCCTTCACAGCTCCACATCCAATCCTGACCACACCTGTGGGGCCTGGTGTGTGTCATCAGACCCACCAAAGCTCAACTGGTCATTTTAGATAATATTGTGGTACTCACTGCACAACTCTGTAAACATACTAATGACCACTGGATTGTACAATTACAACAGATGGATTTCATGCTATGTAAATTGTGCCTTGAGATACCAGCAAATGAAGAAAAAGCCCAGCAAGTCTCCTCTCCCACCCCCAGTTCTAACCTCATACCCATGCTCTCATCTCCAGGGAGCCACCACCTGCCTCCCACATGAGTCACACTTGACTCTTCCCTCTGACTAACTTCCTAGGTCCAGAAGTTTCCAAAGTTGGCCAACTTTCGCCCACCAGTATTTCTTGAACCACCCACATTAGCCCCAACAATTGATCCACAAAACCCTTCTAGGGCTCTATTGTCAGTGGTCACAGTACCAGCACCACCAGTGGCGGAGTGTTCCAATCTTTGGGAGGATGCTTTGGGCTGTCAAAGTATTCTGGGGTTTCCCAGCATTAGGGATTAGGGAGGGATGCAGAACACCTTCATACACCAAAGCATCGTTGGTCCTACAGGACTTTGGAATGTCCCATCCACTCTCTCTCTCATGTGCTGAGAAATCTGTCCTGCACTTTCTTATCTTGATGCTACTTTATTCTTGTATCAACCTGTTCCTCTGTTCTTAGTTTTCTAGAGTTTCTTATACACAATGACTTCTGATCCTCTTTCTTATATTCAGAATTACTCCTTCTGTCTACATGTCAGCAACTGGTTACTATGTCTTTATAATAGAGCAGGAGAAACTACAAACACAGGGGATCTCCTCTGAGCTGCTCTGGGACAGGAGCTTCCTGCAACCTGAGCCCCCTTCCTCCAGCAAGAGGGGCTGCCTCTGAGCTTGGCCTTCCCTGGGACAAGTGGTTTCTCTGTGACTTTCTTGGGCCAGGGTCTCCAGCTGCCAGACAGCTGGCATTCCCAGACAACTCCTGCAAATAGCTGGCACCATAATCCAGACTTCCTGGCACCAAGCAGCCTGGGCATTCCCCCTGTGTCAGGGCTGCTTTGTCACGCAGGTCCTACAAAAGGGGAGAGTGACGGAAGTGGGGGCCTCCCCTGGAAACTCAACTTGCTCGGTCGACCCTGCTGTATGTGGAGTGCAGAAGCATGGAGGCCTTGCCTCCCTGTCTCTTGCTGATTTTACAAGGGCTTCAAAAGGGCTCATGTCCCCAGGAAGTTTCCTTCTCTGTGCCAGTGACGGTGCAGAATCTGACGTTGGCCTTGCGAACACGCAGGCACACTGCTTATTCTTGGCCCTCTGGGTCAGATGCCTTTGGATGTCTTCCCTTCCACTGGTTAGCAGCAAGCTCTTCCCTCTTTCACTCTTACAACATTTCATTTGTAGCTCTCTATAGATATAGATCATTTACATCTTTATGTAGGATGGTTCCATTTCTCCTCCGGCCAGTACTTCCCATGCAATCTATGAGTGCAAGAGTGAAGTTCAGGTCCTGTCTTTCTAGAAATATTTCTTGAGTACTTATGATACAGAATAGTATCCTAAACAGTATCCAACCGTATCTTAAACAGTATGTCTTTCTTGTAAAGGAAAATTATTCACTAATACTTGTTGAAGCATGGCAAGGCGCACTTCTTTTTCTTTTCTTTTTTTGGTACTGGGGATTGGACCCAGGGGAACTTAAGCACTGAGCCACATTCCCAGCCCTTTTTTTATATATTTATTTAGAGACAGGATCTCCCTGAGTTGCTTAGGGCCTCACTAAGTTGCTGTGGCTGGCTTTGAACTCGGGATCCTCCTGCCTCAGCCTCCTGAGCCACTGGAAATACAGACATGCACCACTGCAGCTGGCACAAGGCACATTTTATTCTAGACCCTTACCAGAGGTTCAGGGACCACTGTAACTGGATCTTGCAATGGGGAGAGAGATTGGGACAATTCTGAAGACAACACATGGAAATTTATAGCTAAGTGGGAATTTATGATCAAGGAACAGGTTGGGTATCAATGACTGGAAAATTGTGAAGAGGAAATATCAGGGCTAAGGATAATAATATGGACTAAACCAACCCCATAAGATTCTTGCTTAAAACAGGCCAGAATTGATCTGGGGTACAGTGGAGGAGAAGGAAATTGATCAGATAGGGACAGACATCAGATAAACTGAGTCAGTAGTATTCTTTGATAAAACTGATTTTATAAGTCAATGCAAAATGGGCCTAGAAAAAGGTTCAAGAGCTGCATTAAACTACAGTCCAGGAAAAAATTGTTCATCATACTTAAGGAACATCCGTCTATGCCTTAGAGAAGTTCATAGAGTATTCATTTGTGAAAAAACATTATTAGTAGGGAAACAGAAGAAGGGAATATGCCATATTTGCTCCAGTTAGGGACACTGTGACATGGAAACTGGGGCTCAGGACTTGGACACCGGCCAGGCAGTCCTCCCCAGGAACTTCCTCTTTGTGGACTTGATAGGGTCTCATTTGAAGGTCTGCTGCTAGATTGGAAGAAGCTGCTCACCTGGGGAGGAACAAGAGGGGTCTGTGTCTCTGGGGTCCTCAGTCTCCAGTTTGACAGTGGGAGGAGGGGCTGCATCTGGACTGCATGGCAGAGAGAAGCGCAAACTGCACTGTTCTGGAGACCCCTACAGTCCCACCACCATGGGAAGAAAAAGGAAGTTCTTCTGAGAACTTGAAAGAGGGGACACCTCATCAGACCACACCCAATGGTGACTCCAAAGATCAGACCAGGCTCCTCTAGAAAATAAACAGGAGCAAGTAACTGAGAACTGGGATACAGAATAATGAAATGTATGGACCGGGACTTCTCGTTCACAGCCCTCTCCCAGTTTCACAATGTCCCTTCTTTACAGAGAAATGTCCCTTCTTTAAAGAGGAAGATATGGTTCCTTTTGGAGAAGAGTCCCCCGGAGACTTATTTTCTACTCTTCTCCAACAATCATTGCTCTGTTCAGCCATAGCCCCTGGGCCAAGCTATAGCTGAAGTACTTGAAGGTGCTGTGGTCTGAGGTACAGGGCATCTGCGTTCATTATTGGGAAATGAGAACATAGAGATGTGATGTCAGAATTGTGTCCTTACACCTTGCAAGTGTAAAATAATGGCATTGACATATCTTCTTGCTCATGAAAATAGTTCTCATGCTTAAAAATGCTTCAAATATCAACCAAAATATAAATAAAAACTAGTCATTCTATTGGCCTTCTAGGGACAGAGGTTTATGTAAGAATTTTCATCCTTTCCATGAAAGCAATGGCCAGTTTTCCAGGTGCACCCATAGGGCCCTATTGGGCTCCTGGGCTCCCTGCCAGCTCTGCTCTGTGGCTTGGATGTGCCAGGGGTAATAACTAAACAAGACAGTCTTCCTGCTGAAGATCAGAGACAAGGCTGCTAAGAGTTCTTCAGATGAGAAAGAGAAAAAGCAGATTCTCTAAAATGTGTATCCTGATCTTCACCCAAATTCAACTCAGCTAGATGTTTCCATGAACTCAAGTTGCCCTTCTCCACCTCTCAGCATCCACCTGATAGCCTCATTTGAGTACATCCCCATCTCATGACAGCACAGTGCTATGTTTTGCTCTGAGAAAGATTTGAGTCCCTTTAGGTGGACAGTTGGAACCAGAGAGGCAAAGAATCCTGCTAAGCAGGAAGCACAGGAGTGGATTGATGAAGCACCGACCTGGGCTGTCTCTTCCCTCCTCTCCCCACCAGGCATGCTTGCTGGTCCTTGCCTGGGTGTCCCCATCATCCATCTCTCCCCATGAGCACTGGCAAAACCACAGATGTGTATAGAAGTCCATCCTCCACTGCCACCTACCTGAGTTGGCCACTGCCCGGCTATGCTGAGATCTCAGGTGGCATGAGGAGCTTGAGAGTGGGGCATTTCCAGCCACAGGCCATTGATGGCTCAGGCAGAGGAGGCAGAGCTGAGTAATTCATCAGTAGCTCCACCGTGACCCTCAGGCCTCACATGCCTGAAAGTTCCTATCTGCCTTGGAAACCTGTATTAATTAAGTAACAGCTGCCTCATCATCCCATTTCTCTTGATAACCAAAGCCTCAGGTCAGTCTGGTGCTGAGTTGCTGTAAGTCTCACCGACAGTAGGTGTGGCTGGCCTGCAGCATGGGCACATTGCCTCTCTGTGATGCTACCCAAGTCCTGCCTCCCCTTTGCTGACCTTTTGGGCCCTGGACTCAGCTTTGGAAGGGCTCCTCTGGGCTTAGATGAACTGGCCCTGCAACCAGAGAACAGAGCAAATTGTGGAAGGGAGGGTACACTGTCCTGTGGGCCAGGAGGGGTCGACTCGGGAGACAGTGCTCCCCAGTCCCATCTACCTGAACCCCTAGGTTCTGCTGTTCCCAGAGTCAAGAGACTCCCTTTGCTCTGGAAGGGTCAAAGCTCTGAAGTCTAAAGGTGTGCCTTCATACCCAGCTCCTCAGCCTCTCTACGCCTCTTTTCCTTGTGTTATAAAGGGAAGGGGCAAAGAGATGCTCCTAAGGTTTCTTTGAGGAACAGTAGAATGTGCCAGGCATTTTATAAGGGCTCAAAACAAAATTTTCTACCCATTCGCCATTCACCACTCCCCAATTCAACTCCCCTCCTAGCCTCTCTTCCCTCTCTTGGGCTCAGCTCAGTATTTTGATGTCCCTGGAGCAGAATTAGGTTGGGGGGTGAGGGGTGATGCAGGAAAGCCCTTCTCCCGTCCCTGGATGGATTTCACTCCCCGGGGCCCGATTCCAGCCTTCTCTCAGATCACACGGTCCTGCCAAGCCCATGGCCTCCTTTCCTCTCCTTGTGGCTCCAGGCCCAGTTTTGGAGACATTTGGCTCTGATGCACTTCTAAGTGCTGAGACAAGTTACTTGGATGCCTTTAAACCCAAAACAAGGTCAGACATCAAACCATATTTCCCTGTACCGCCAGGCCTCCACCCCCAACAACCCCAGGAAGAACTTGAAAAGAATAAAAATATTAACAGTGAAGTTAATATTGTACCCACCCCCGACTCCAGCGCCTCCATCAGATGCAGCCTCTCTCGCCGATCGTGGGCTGGAGTCTTTCTGTTTATTTTTATATTCTTGCATGCATAAAAATTGCACATGAGGCTGGGGGTGTAGCTCAGCGGCAGAGCTCTTGACTAGCATGTGTGAGGTCTTGGGTTCTACCCTCAGCAGTAAAAACAAAACAAAACAATCAAAAATATAAAAACTGCATATCCTATTTCTTATGGTTTTGTGGGCATGGCATGGACAAGATCCTTCTCTGGCTGTTTTGTCACTAGCTTGGTGTTGCAGAGATGGAGCCCTGGGGCTCTCCTGGGCTGCTGGCTGGTACTTGTTCTCCCCCTAAAACAACAGCATTTGCTGACTCTGGGGCTGGAGCTGGCTGAAGAGTGCTTTATCTTCCACACCACAATGTAATCATTGGGTGATAATGTCACTTACAGAAAGAAAAAGTACATGTGTTCGATTTTGAGTTGAGTGTGGGTGCTGCTGGCTAGGGCTGCAGAAAGGCTTTTGGTGCCAGCTGATGCATAAACAATATGGTTTCACAATCAGGTGATGGCTGAGGCACCTTGTAGAGTGCCCAACACCTAATCCTGGCAGGGAGAAGAGCAAGCCCAAGAGCCCGGGCTGGCTGGAGATTGCGGCTTCTCAGGCTTCTCCTGTCTTCCCAGCTGCATGAGGGTTGCTGCTGCCTTGTTGTGTAAACACATTTTTAATCTGTGCTCATCAAAAGCATCATCAAGAACAGGGGTCTAACAGGCAGCATGGCATCCACACCATCGGCCACCTGATAAGCCAGGCCCCACTTAACAGAATGGCTCTATTGTAAGTCCCCCCACCCCCGCATATGAAGGGGGTTGTTGGCAGAGGGCCCTCAATGTCTACCCTGTTGCTGTGTCAGACAAGTTTTATTGCCATCAGGGATGGTGTGAGTCGGGTGCCAGCCCCCACCTTCCACAACAGAACCCTTTCTTCACTTTGGGTTGTTGTGCTGAAACATGAGTCAAGTCCACCTCAGATGGCTTCAGCTTCACAAGATATCAAAATGAGAGGGCACCGAAGTCTTGAGTTCCCAAGAGTCTCTGTGACCTGGGAAACTTTGGGCAGGTGGCCCATGACAGAGGGTTTCAGCCTTTGTCACTATGCTGCTGGTAAGATGCCCAATGAAGGCTAGGGAGTCTCTCCCCCTCCCTCCTTGTCCCCTTCTCTCTCTGGCTTTAGCTTCCAGGACACTCAAGACACATCACAAAGGAAGAATCCATGTCAGGACACCACCATAAGCCGACCTAGTTGCACAAACCCTGAGGCAAAAGACCCCTCTGACCTAGAGAGTTTGGTTTTCTGGGTTTTGACTTCTCTTTGGACAAATTTCCTCTTCTTTTAGATCTTGAGTTCATATGCTCTTTTATCTATCCTTTCTTCCCCAATCTTGCCCCAAACTGCCCTTCCCAGACCTCAGCCTGATTGGTCCAAGTGGCACCCCTTCTTGGACAACATGATTGGTTGAGGAATTCAGGCCTAAGCCAATCAGTACATAGCACTAATCTAGCTTCCAGTGTTGGCTTGGTGTGGTGTATGACCCAATGTGAAATAGATGTGAAGATGGCTTCTTGCACTTAAGAGTAAGTCGGGGAAAGAAACACCTTCCCTTTCTCTGAACAGCTGGGCATGTGGATGTGAGGTTTGGAACCACTGCCACCATTTGCCACCATAAATGGAGTCAGACTGAGGATGAAGGTGATACAGTGAGGGATGGGCGAGAACAGAGAATTGGTTAAAGATAGGATCAGAGCCACTGGATTAAGCCAGTCCTGAAACTCACTCCAACACCAGGTGTCTATTTATGTGAGAAGAAACTTCATTGTGGTTTGGCATCTTTGTGGAGATGGTTTCCTTTGAACTTAGGTGAGTAAGGGATAGGGAACCTCCTGAGGGAACCCCCCACCCCCACCCCTCCAAACTTCCTTTTTAGCAAATATACCTTCTCTAACACTAGGAAGTGTGACTCAAAGATCAGTGTTGCACACTGATGCCACCAAGTTGTCTGGATTAACAGGTGTGTCAAAGGTACCTGCAGACTTGGCTCTGTTCATCCTGGAGCCCTTTCAAATTGCTCCTCTGTAGCCTGCTGAAGTCCGTCTAAGGGAAGGACTGGGCAGTCCTTTGAGGATAGAGGAGAAAAGAGTAGAGGAGGAGCACACCTCCAAGGTCAATGCTCCACTTCCTGGTGAGAACAGGTCTGTTTGTAGAGAGGGAACCCATTCTACACTGGACAGTCCTCCAAAGAGAAGTAGAAAGGTCCAGACAGCCAGAAGCACCTGTGTTCAAATCCTTGCGCTATTGCTTGTTAGCTATTTGGCCTTGAGAAAATTACTGAATATCCCTGTGCCTCAGTTTCCTCATCTAAAAATGGAATTCATAGTGACCTCCTAGGGATCCTCTTTTGTGAGGGTCAAATGAGTTCATTATTCATCGGAAATTTAGAATAATGTTAGACACACAGTAAGCATGAATTCAAATTTAACTATTATAGTATTGCTAAAATTCTCATTGTTATTTGTAGGAATGGAGAATCAGTTAAGTTAGTTTCTGATTGTATCTTTTCTTTCTTTCTTTCTTTCTTTTTTTTTTTTTTTTTTTTTTGGTGATTTCATCCCCCACCCTTACTCCCACCCCAGAAATAGGGCCTAAAAGTCTTAGGCAGTGCTTCCCAGAAACACTGGCAGGTAGGAGGTTCCCAGAACTCTTAGACTTGCCAAGATCCACACTCCTGCACGAGGCAGCTCTAAAGGGTGAAGCTGGCTGGGGGCCAGTGTCTGGCCTCACCTGGGGCAGACCAGTGACCAGGGCCCTTCACCTGATAGCCCCCAGAAAACCTGGGGCCTTTGCTTATCCTAAGAAAGAAACCCAACAATGACTGAGGTCAAATTCCCTCCAGCCAAGCAGCTTGAGGCCTGAAGCTGAAAGGGAGTGAATCAATAGAAACTAAAAATGTGAATCTTCTCTCCACCCTGCTTTCGTGCCCAGCTCCTGGGTACAAATCATGCCACGGATAATCACGGGGGCTTTCATGCCCCGAGGACCTGTGTTTGTTCCATGTCCTGAATCTCCTTTCAAGATTATTTGGGTGGAGTGTCATTTAATTCCAACATAGAGAAGGTGAGGGAAAGTACTCCAAGAAGAGGAAAGCCCGGAGACGTGGCTGGGATCAGCAGGGCTGGATCAGGCTGAGGGGGGACCTGAGCCTGAGAAGGGTCACAAGGCCATTAGAGGAAGTGACTTGTTTGCCCCAGTCTGGAATATTCCTGTACACTGCACTGCTACACACCTACCAAGAATCCAACTTGGGAAAGGACCTCAGGGAAGGCTGGCTGTCCTTCTCCCCTCCCCAGGCCAGGGTCCAGGCCAGCCACAAGGACAGGCTTCACTAACATCCCAGTTCAGGACATACCCCAGGGTCTTGGCCAGTACACATCAAGCTCCCCTAAATCACCTCTTTATATGACTAATGAGCATCCTTCAGCATTTTGCTTGCTCTGGACTCCAAGGGCCACATGGTGATACTGTCATCAGCTGCTCTTGTCCAGTCCATGAAAGTCCTCAGGGGCCTGACCATTTGCTCTAATATCTGCACTAGCTGGATGATTGTGACTCTGAGGTGTTCCCTGCTGTCCTTCCCTTTTCTGTCCAGAAACATACGGAGCTGGGGCATCAGTCCCATCCTCCCTGGATCCACACCCATCATCGGTCCTCTGGCAGGGCTTTGCCTTCTGACCCAAGCCAGTGTTGGCAAGTGGGGAGCAAGGAGAGCCTTGGAAAGTGCTGGCTGATGGAGCTTGTTCATTCCACCTCTATGTCACAGCTTTGGGGACATGCTTCCATTAGCCTGTTGGTCAAAAAGACACCTGAGATAGAACTTGAGTCTCCAGTTGCCTCAGCTGTGGCTACCCTAGACCAGCCAGCAACCAGGGCCACTGCCCAGGTGAGCCCAGCCTAAGTTACCAGCCTGCAGACTTGGGAGCTAAATAATTGCTTTTTGCTTTAGGGTGCCACATTCTGGGTGATCTGCTGCACAGCATCATGGTGGCAATAGTCAGTGACACGGCTCCTGTCAATGCCGTGAGTGGTTGACTCTTGTTAGAGAGGAGCTGGTGGCAGCCCATGCAGAGGTGGAGAAAGTGGGCGGTCCTTAAAATAAAGATGTCCGGGTACCACTCAGAGCGGATCCTCCTGAGCACACAGGAGGTGGCAGAAAACGAGGAGGCAAAGGCACAAGATGCTTCAGCAGCTTTATTGAGCACCTATGATGAGCAACGCTCTGTCTAGAGCCCTGGCCCCCAGAGATGAGTCAGATCCAGGCCCTGCTGCTGCAACTCGTCTCCACAGGCCTGGGGCTGGCTGTGGGAGTGCAGGGTGGGTGGTGTACAATCCCTGCATTCCCTCCTCCTCCCTGCTTCCCTGCTCTCCACCTCCAGGGCTGAGTCATGAGGCTTATGGCCCCAGGGAAGGAGAGACTGTAAAGTCTAGATGCTCCAGGCCTGTGTCCCAGAGCTGTTAGCCCTCTGGGGGATTGCTTTAGTAACAAGGGCTATCTCCTTGCTTAAGGTTGTCCCTCTTTCCAGGGCGGCCCACATCCAGTGACTAATTTGCTTGGGAGCTTAAGCCTCACTTCCCTTGCCCTGACTTGGGACAACTTGAAGGGCCATCCCAGCTCCAGAGTTCCAGAGCCCCAGAGCTTTTGGTTGAGTCTGTTTGATCCCAGCTTCTGTCTGTGCTGATCTTGCTTATTCTTTTCCCATCTGCCAGGGATGACCCCCAGAGGACACCTATCCTAGTCCATTTTCTGTTGCTATCACAGAATACCTGAGAGTGGGTAATTTATAAAGAACAGACTGTTCTGACTTACGTTTCTGAAGACTAAGGAGCCTGAGAAGACAGTGTCAGCATCTGATGAGGCCCTTGTGCTGCCTCATCTCATGGTTGGCAAACAGAGGGGTGAGAGGCTCTTTCTGAAGAAAAGAAATGAGGGGCAGCCTGATTTTTAGCAACTCTTGTTGTATGTTCGATTGTGGTTGGTTTTCAGAGGGAGGGACGGATGGACCAAAGTTGGTTGTTCCCCTTCCCTCAGTCCCCACAGGGTGGGGAGAAGCCCAGCAGATCTTGTGCACTTCCAAAGGAGGGCTCAGGGATCACTTGAGAGCCTGCTGGATGGCTTGCAGAAAATATCACTGTGGAGGTGTCCCTGCCCCTGAGGGCTGCATGCCAAACTGACTAGGTAGGGGCTGAAGGGGGCTGCAGGCCTCAGGGAGTCACAGCACCTGTAAGAAGTGAGCTGGGGCCACTACAGCATGGAGGGAAGTGGTACTGACAGGGATAAAGCAAAGGCAACTCCATGGTGGCTGGCATTTTGCAGAAGATGCAGCAGAATCCCAAGTCAAGGCAGACCCACCATGACTCAGCTGTTGCCCTTACCAGAGTCAGACAGCTGCAGGAAATAAATATTTAATCTTCATTCACCCACCAAGGGGAGTGTCCTTGGTGTCCATGAGAAATTGGTTCCAGGACCTCTCACAAATACCCCAATCCTCAGACGCTCAGCTCCCTCATCTAATGGCATAGCATTTGCATAGAACCGATGCACATCCTCCTACGTACTTTACATTATCTCCAGATGACTTGTAAGAGCTAACGATGTAATGCCATGCAAATAGATGTCATACAATGTTGTTTAGGGAATAATGGCAAGGGGGAAAAAAGTAGGCAAATTGTAGTATAGAGGCAATTTTTTTTCTGAATATTTTTGATCCAGAGTTGGTTAAATCTGAGGATGTGGAAGCCACAGACACAGAGGGCTATTTTTGCCAGTTGCCTTTGCACCCTAATGGGACCAGCCTTAGGTCTTCCATGGCAGAAAAAGTAGGTCTGGAAGGAAAGGTCTGAAGGGAATCCTGGGAAAATTCTTAGAGGTCCCCACACAAGGCAAGACGTCAGGCAGCCTTTTAAGTTTCCACTGGGGTTGCAGAATCTGCCTACTAGCTTTTCCCCATGGCTGCTGGCAGGGCTCAGGTCCTCACTGGCTGTTGGCTGCAGACATCAATCACCCCTTTGCATGTGGGCCTCTCCCCAGGGCTGGCTGAATAGAAGATGGCTTTTGACTATTCCTAGAGCAAGGGCTCTGAAGAAAGAGCAAGAGAAGGTGGAAAAATGGAAGTGGCTGTCATTTTTTAGCCTCAAAATCTTGGAAGTGACATCCCATTGCCATGGCCTATTCTACTTATTAGAAATGAGGCACTAGATGGTGGGGCCACTGGGGGCCACCTGAGGGGCTGTCTGCCCATAGGCATAAGGAGGGTTCAATTCCCAACAAAGGCCGAAGAGCTGGGAGAGACAGAGTCCTTTAGGGACTAAATACCAAGGGGTATTATAGAGCATGCTTCTCCATTCCGCCCCCTCACTGGGGCACACCAGCAGTAGCAGGTCAGTCCGTGCCCTCCTTGCAGATCTGGGTCCTGATTCAAGGAGTCCTTTAGTCCTGAGATTTAATCATCCCAGCCTTGTGTCTTTACTCCCTAGCCTTCTTCCTTATTGGAGCCCCAAGCACATTTTAATCTCTCCCCCAGGAGCCCCATCCCAGGAGGTGGGCAAGATCATCTCCTTCTCACAGTCTCTCAGTGGCCCCCTTGCTGAAGGTCACACAGCTGCAAGCAGAGCCCACTGCCTTGCACCTCCATAGCACTGTGCTGCCCTTCAAGGAGAAGCCGGGTCATGCGTCTGTCTTGGAGATGAGAACTTGAGACTCCAGGGTAGACTTGTTCCCATGTTTGGGGAGCATGACCTTCCATCTGTGAAGTCAGGGAACTGGGAATTACGTAAAGGAGGTGCTGAGGCCTGGAAAGTTTGGCTGGGATTGATTGGGGAAAGGATGGGATTTCATGCTGACACTCCCGGGCCAGTGCAGCTCCAGGCCCTCTAGGCTGCACACCAGGCCACCTCCAGGACTTGCCTGGGAGGGTTGCTTCCACACTGGCCTCCCGCACAGCTAACCACAGACACAGGCAAGTGGCCAGGTCTGTGGTGAAGCCCACAGGGTCATGGGCAGGATGCTGGGAAGCATCCAGCTCCTTGGAGAAGGCTGTGGAACACTCTCACATTTAAATCTATGCCCCAAATTAGGAATATGTTTACTTGCCTAATGCGACTTTATTATGTTTACACAGTTAAACCACAGCTCCTGGGTGCTCTGTATACACACAGAAATGTCATCAATGGATTGACTGTTGCTGAGCTTTTTCAGGATGATTGATTTGCTACTTATTGGTTCCTTTTGTCATTTGCTAGTATCTGCCAGCAACAAAGCTTCTGCGTGTGGTCATTGGAGGTTTCAGGACAACTCACCAGAGAGAAAGTTATATGTGAGGGGGAAAAAAATTTCTAGTGAACACTGTTAGGCTACTCATCCAACTTCCACCACTCATGAAAACATAATTCTGTTGTTGTTGTTATTGGTTGTTGTTGTTATGGTCATTTGGATCTTAAATGTCCCCCAAAGGCCCCTTTAACAGGTGGGGCCTATTGGGAGCATTTTAGGTCTTTGGGGGTGTACCCCTGACAGGGATAGTGTGACCTCATCCCCTTCCTTTTTCTCTATTACTTCCTGGTCATTGGATGCATGCTTTTGCTCTGCCATGCCCTCCTGCCATGCTGTACTGCTTCACCACATCAGTGGGGTCATCCAGTCACGAACAGCTGGAACTTCCAAAATTAATCTTTTCTTTTACAAGTTAATTGTCTCAGGTATTTTGTTATAGTGATGGAAAGCCCACATATGCTAGCTCTCTCTTTCTTGGGAGGGGACTCCAGGAAGGACCCCAAGAGGTGAAGCTCTCAGACATCATGTTGAGTGTTGGCTCAGTGTGTCCATACAGCTTCTTTCCTTGGGATTGGGTGGGCACCACTAGGGAAACCAGAGAGATGAGTGAAAGCCATGGATGAAATCCAGCCTGCAGCTTCTTACCTCTGGACTCCAATCCTACCAACCAAAGAATTTCTTCACTATTTAAACCAGTAGGAGCTGGATTTCCTGTGACCTGCAACCAAAAGGGCTGATTTCTACAAGTCCCACTGGCTCCCGCCACCATCACCCCTTGTACTGGTAAAAGGCTGCCTATGTGCACTTTTGCAATTGGATCCTTTCTTCTGGTTGGATTCTGAGTTGAATACTGGTGTTTCCTGGCTTCCTTTCCCCATGGTACTGATCAGGGGGTGCCATACTTCCTGCCTTTCCTTGGAAGGGGCATGGCTACATTTGGATTCCCCCAAAGGAAACCATAAAACAAGGACTTGATACAGGTGATATATTTGGGAGGTCATCCCTAGAAGCTCAGGGGAGAGGTGGAGAAGGCAGACAGGGAAGGGAGGAGGGACCCTAAAGAGTCTATGAGTAAGGGATTTCTACCATGGACAACAGCCTTAACCCACTAGGCCCTCAGGTAAGCCTATGCTGGGACATAGGCTTCTGATATCCCTATTGGAGAAGGTGGAGGTAGGTTCCCATCTCCATGGAAAATTATAGGCACATAGGTTAATAGGTATCTCCTGTCCTGTGGAAGAGCCAGGTGGACAGGGGTTCTATGTGGGATACCACAGTCATTGAAGCCTCAATTTCCTTATCTGTGAAATGGGGCTAGTGTTAGTGGTACTTAACATGGCAGGGGGCTGTGAAGGAGAGCAATAACAAGTTTACTTCCTGGCACACAACAGGGCTGTATAAGTGTTGGTTCCAAACATGGTGGCTCTATAAGGGAAGAAGAGCTAACGGTGGCTGCCTCAGTTATCGTGATAATGTGCTGTGTATGGCGGGATCCTGCTTTCCCTCAGCCACCTCTGCTCCATGCCCACCTCCTTCACTCAAGAATAGCCCTGGGGCTTGAGGTAAATTTGACTTAAACACACCAAGTTGTCCTGCTGATCTAGAGACCAGGGCGCTGTCCTGAAGTGTCATGGCCACATAGGAGGCCACACTAGACAGCCAGGCCAAGTGGGATTGCCTCCTGTTCCGTATCAGCAGCCAGGACCCAAGATGATCTGCATGGTCACTGCCGCCCATCTGTGTCCACAGACTGTGCCACTTGGCCCTCTGGCCCAAGCAGCCACCTGCTCCCAGCTGCAGGAGGCCCAGCCGCCTGACCTTTCCCTCCCAACGTCATTTTTCATTCTGCTGCGTTTTTGGCCGGGCCTGAAAAGCTTCTCTGAGGGAGCCGGGAAGAATTGTCCCAAGACTTGTCTTTGTTTCAGGGCCAGGTCGCCTAAGCCTCAAGAATCTGATAGAAACAAGAACCTCCTGTGAGTCACCAATACTCACAATGGGGACCTTGGGTGGATGGCAGGTGCTGGGGTGGAGGACAGAGGATTCTTGGGCCCATGTGGACCCAGAATGCTTCCTCAGTGGCCCCCTGCCTGCAGATGAGCTTGGATTTTGTAGCTCAGGCCAAATGCCAATTTGGCACAAGGGTCTGGACCCCAGCCTGGGCCTTCCTCTGCCTCAGCCAATTGAGAGGGGAAGATGGTGGCCTCTCTTGGGCAGGGAGAATGCAACCTGTCCCATCCCAGAGCCAAGAGGAAGGAGGCTTCCGGACCTGGGGTTAATGCTGAAAGGCCCACAGGATGCCCTTTCATATCCTTTGGGCGGGAGCTTGAAGGCAGAGGAGGTACTGCCAAGACTCCAGGGTGCACTTCCCAGGTCTCCATCTCCACATCCAAGACAAGCCAGCGCAAATGGGCCTCTGGATTGCTCCCCACTTGTACCATCTCTAGACTATCTTCTTCACATGTGTGTCCCACATGGACTTGGAGTAGGGGAGCAGCCACACTGAGAACTGGGTGTTCTCAGCTGCCCTGCAAGAAGTTAGTTCTAGCCCTAGTCTTGGGCCACCAGTCAACAGATGAAAATTCTGCTACTCACAGTGCCACTGTCCTTCAGGAAACTGGCAAACACCCTGGGCTCCACATATGTGCTGTCAGGGATCCCACCCCCTATCTCTGTCCCAGGCTGTCTGTCTGGATATTTCATGCCAAGACACTGCCCAGCCACATCTCTGGCTGGCAAGAGGCTACAGTGCCACTTTTAGGCATTGCCAGTGCTCTTCAGGCCTCCCAACCCCTCCAAATGTCCTCAGGAGGGGAGGCTGGGCCATTCCTCCGAGGTGCTACCAGTTTTCCACTAAGCAGCCACTAAAGGAGGGGCTCTGGTACCTACCTGCAGGTCCCCAAGAAGAGAAGGTGGAGAGGGGCCACCTTCTTGGCCTTTGAGAACCTCAACAGAATCTGACCAGCCTGTGCTCCACTGATCACAGCCCTGATTCATGGACACCTGCATTATTTAGGCATCTACTGTATATCCAGGGTTGTGTGCTATGAGAATGGAGCAGATGTGTGAATCAGATCTTTGGTCACAGCACCAGCAAACAGAAGCATCTGCAGTTTGAGATAGCATTCACTCAATCCTCATGGTCACCTCTGAGTGCACAGTCCAGGAAATGTCTCATTTTCCAGATGAGGAAATTTTGTGAGGTCACATAACTATAGCAGATGTTAGATTAGAATCCAGCAGCTTTGAAGTCATCGTCTTTGGGGGCCTCCTTCTTTTGTTCAGTTCATTGCTGAATTTTAGAGATGAAGTGTCCCAGGCAAGACCCTTCCTGAGCCACTGAAGTGGGTACAGAAGCACTCAAGCATAATCACACCACAGGTGTTCCGGGGGGCCTTATAGGAGAGGCTCCTTTGTTGGAGGGTGATGCTGGAGCACAGGTACAGCAAGAGGAGAGTATTCAGGGGGCTGCTCTGAGGGGACAGCTCAGGAGGAAGAACAGAGTGATGTGGACAGTGCACTGATGGGCCAGAGGGTCATCCTACAGTAGATATGGCTGCATTGGGGATAGAGAGCAAGATGGAGGCCTTGGAGTGAGGGCTGAACCAAGGGGTAATGATAGCACAGCAGGATTTTTGTGAGATGGGGCCTTCCAAAGGCATTCAGTCTGGAGTAGCCTAGGGAAATGGCCAAGGGGAACGGTCTGCAGTTACAGCAACTGCTGCTGTTTGTGGGGGAGGTAACAGGCCTAGAAATTGCATTTTAAAACTTGGGAGTTAACTGGATGATTCAGTAATAAGTGTGACATGTCTGCCTTGTAATAATGACGACCGATTCTGCACAGCAAAGGTCTCCATGGACCTACAGGGAACAGCTTTCTGGTCATAGGCTGCTCCTCCCCTCCAGTGCCCTCTGTCAGCAGCCTTTAGCAGAGTTCCACAGACCCTCACTCTGCACAGTGCCGGGAGGGCAGCCCACACCTGACCTCATAGGCTGTTTGAGATCTTGGCTGCCAAACTCCTTCCTGAATAGGGTTTGACTGGTAGTGATTTGTGAATAAAGACTCTGTTTAGCAACCACCTTTCCCTTTGCAGCCTCAGCTTCTCCACTTTGTGCTACTACCTGGGCTCCTATTTCTAATCAAAAAAACCTCTTGCTTGAAAGATAAAAGAACAATCATATGCTCTTTAAGGACTGACATCTCAAGTTGGTCATCATTGTCCCCAAATGCTGAATAGAGCACCTGACATATGGTAGATGCTCAGCAAATTAGAGGAAAGGGAACATGTGTTTTGAGTAACATGAATAGTGGATGGATGTGAATATGCAGAGGCTGTGCTGGGTGGAAAATCAACTGCAAACCCCTTGGGTTGGAGACAGGCGGAGAGAGGGTTCTGTTGGTTGCTTCACCTCTCCCATTGTCTGGGTGTCACTATGTGAGCTGCAAGTGGCAGGAAAATAAGCTGATTTTCCTGACTGGAGTGCTCAGAGGGGCAGTAGTGTCAGTGTGGAGTGGGGGTGGTCTTAGTCAGGCTGAGGCATCTCAGTGGGACCTCAGTAAATGGCCACTGCAGGACAAAGCCTCAGGCATCTTTAGCAAGTTCCAGATCCTCCTAGAGCGAATGGGTGTAAGCATCAAGCTGTTCTACTTGTGACACTAGACATCCTTTAGGTCCTGTCACCCCACTTTTATCCTCTGATCATCTGCCCAGTGAGGAGCTAGACAGCAACAGGTTCTCTTTGCCTTTACAGTGACTACCCTGGATCAGAATGGCAAAGGTGTTTGGACCTCAGGTGCAAATCACCTCCAAAGAAAAACTGTGTGTGTGTGTGTGTGTGTGTGTGCGCACGCACATGCGAGCGCATGTGCGTGTGCACATACATGCGTGAACATATAGCTTGAGGTCTTTGGAGACCTTTGCTATACGTACATACATGTTTATATATAGACATATACATATATACATGTATAATATATATATGGGTAAATACAAGTACATAATTTTTTTAACTTTTAAATTTATTTTTTGATACATTTTTATACATAAAAGCATAAAATTGTACCTATTAATAGAAATTACATGTGATGTTTCAATATAGTCATATATTATGTAATGTTTAAATCAGGGTAAATATATCTCTTTCTTCAAACATTTAGCATTTCTTTATGGTGAAAACATTCAAAATCCTTTTTTCTGCTGGACACAGTGGTGCATACCTGTAATATTCCAAGCTACTTGGAAGGCTGAGGCAGAAAGATTGTAAGTTTGAGGCCAGCCTGAGTAACTTAGCAAGACACTGTCTCAAAATAAAATAAAATTTAAAAAGGGCTGAGGATGGAGCTCAGTGGTAGTGCACCCCTGGATTCCATCCCCAGCACCACAGACATACACACAAAAAAAGTTCTTTCTTCTAGCTATTTGAAATACATAGCACATTGTTGTTCTCCAGTCACCCTGCTATGCAGTAGGACACCAGAACTTAAACAATTTCTTAGAAAGATGAAAGTGTATCAAGTCCTGGAGATCTGAGTCTATGCTCAGAAGATCAAAACTGAAACACAAAGCTCACCCTGGTGGCCCAGCTTGGGAGACTGACCAGGCCTGGCCCCGAGTTCCATGGCATATCATGATATGGCTGTTGAGTGGCAGGAGGGGCAGGAAGGTGAAGAGGGACTTTCTTCTTGAGTATGATCTGGAGCCTGAGAATAGGGAGGGACAGGCCAGTGATGGTCATCCAGGAGGACTACCTTCCTGGTACCCACATTCTTGGGTAGGGCCTTGGGACTAGTTGTAACCAGTGATAGGAACAGACCTGTGATATTTCCAGAGGTCTCCTTTCATCAGACTGAAGCAAAGGTTGAGATGGTGGCCATCTTAGCCTATTTGTGCTGCTATAACAACAATATCTGAGACTGAGTAATTTATAAATAGTAGAAATTTAATTCTCACAGCTCTAGAGGCCAGGAAGTCTAAGACCAGGGTGCCAGTAGATTCAGTGTCTGGTGAAAGCTGCTCTCTGCTTCCAAGATGATGCCTTGACATTGTATCCTCACATGGTGGAGGGTAAAATGGCAAAAAGCCCCAGCTAATTCCCTCTAGCCCTTTTATAAGGCACAGATCCCATCTATGAGGGCAGAAGACTCGTGGCCTATTCACCTCCTAAAGGGTTGCCTTAGGGATTAAGTTTCAACATAAATTTGAAAGAGACACAAATATTCAAAAAAAGTAGTGACTTCCCCATTAATGTGACCCTGAAGAGAACAAAATCAGTCCCCAGGACACATGCCATGTGCAAGAAGGAAACCTCTGGGGCTATTTGTTTTTGCAGCACCACCTAGCCTATAGTGGCTGGTTCCAGGCCCACAGAGTCTCAATAATCTCAGGAAAATCATGTTTTCCATTTAGCCATGGCCAGATGGCTTGGATTCTTGGATTCTTTGTGGGCAGACCTAGGTTTCCTGGCCAATCCTCTCAACAACACTGAATTGTTTCAATACCTCTGCTACCCTCCTCCCTGTATCCCCCA
Source organism: Marmota flaviventris (assembly GCF_047511675.1). Classification (NCBI taxonomy): domain Eukaryota; kingdom Metazoa; phylum Chordata; class Mammalia; order Rodentia; family Sciuridae; genus Marmota; species Marmota flaviventris. The sequence continues at coordinate 149,037,610 of NC_092499.1, forward strand.
GCCCTTGGAAAGGCCCCCAACCACTCACTCTGGGTTTAGCTCCAGATGTACTATTTCTTAATGAGAGGGTGTGAATCCAAGCCTGGCTGAGGAATTGCAGCAAACGAATGGCCTCTAGGGAAGGCTTCCCCTGGAAGTGGGGCCCCAGTTGGCACCCAAAGCTGTTTTCTCACTTGCCTTATTTTTCGCTGAGAGCTGATGGCCTCCTCTGATGTGAAGCAGCCGGGAGAAATCTCTCTCCCAGGGAATGCAGGGGAAGGCCAGGAGCTGAGAGGTGTGCACATAACCTTGGCAGGCTTGGCTCTGCCTCCTCGTGTATCTGAGGTCTGCCTGAAGCCTGCGTGCATGTCCCCACACCCTGTGTGGATGGATCCTAAGTGCCCCTGGGGCAGGGCAGGCCATGAACCAAGCAGCCCTCAGCTCCCGGCCAGCGGCAGGCTTGATGGGAGGTGGTTTTTAACAACCTCCTGCGTATTGATTTCTGTGTGGTGAGGGAAACTGCAGCCCGCTTCTCTGTGGAGAGAGGCTGAAAACCAATGCTACTTTGTCCACGGCTATTTCCTGCTGACTCTTGGCAGTGTGACCAGCTGCCTGCTGGCTGCGTGACCTTGGGCACATCACTCCATCCCACGCCCTCCTCTCTGTCATCACCAACATTGACAGAAGCCTGCTAAGGGCCAGATACTGTCTTGGTAGCTTACATGAAGTAGCTGCCCTGGGTAGATGTGACTCTTCCCCAGTCCCATTTTTGAGGCACAAAGAGGTTAAGTCATGTAATGGAGGTCACATGCCTTGTGGCTTCAGATGAGAAAATGCTTAGCACAGTGCCTGCCTGAGGGACTGACAGCTCAGGCGTACATGGCCAAGACCCAACCTCACTTTTCCCTGCTGGTCATGACCTATGCCAGTTTGCCCCGTCCTTTATTATCACATCACCTCTCTGCAGGCTTTAGGACCTTGCCTGGGATGCTGTAACCTGGAGGGTAACAGGGTAGGGCGAGGAGGGCTATTGTCCAGATTGATACAGCAACTGAAAGTGACGAAGAGCCTTTCTCCAGTGACCACCCTCCACCCCACCTAGAACCTTGGTTCTGACATGACCCAGCACAGCAGTTCCAAATAATGCAGGGAGCACTTACTGGTGCCAGTACCCCCAGCTACAGCTGGAGAGAGGGGTGCCAGCCCTCCAAGTTCAAGTAAGAACAACAAACTGGAGGGAGGTTATGGAAAGATTGGGAAAGACCTCATGACCTAGCAGGTACAAAGAGGAAAAGTAGTCATAGGAGGCCCTGGGCTGGTCCTGGGGACCAGTGTGGGAAGGTGGCCCTGCCCAGCTCTCAGGGGTCCTTCTATCTTGCCTCCTATGGGTTAATGACAAGACCCAACAGAGAATTCTGGCAACATCAGTTTGGTCAAGGGTGGGTCTTTACTCAAGGCTGGATATTCCAGGTTGTCTTCATTTGGAATTGAACAGGGACTGTAGTTGGGAAGATTGTCAGTCAGTGGAAGACACCTGGAAGAGGGTGAAGAAGTAGACAGGGACCCACATGGCCAGAAGGAAAGTGACGTAGAACCTTTCTCCAATGACCACTGGAGCAGGGGGTGCTAAGGGGAACTCCACAACCCCATCCCCTTAGGCTGACTGCCCCAGCACTGACTCCTCACTTTGATCCCTGGTTGAGAGCTCCTGGTTCCTCCCAGTTCCTGTCTGAGTCCTACTGGGTCCATCCGGGTTCTCTAGAAAGCAGATGCTAAGCCAGAATGAGCAGTAAGAGAGATCTGTTGGGGGAAATACTAGCTGTGGCAGATGGGAGATGGGAGCTGGGGCAGGTGGACAGAGCCTCAGGCCAGGATGCAGGTCTGACACTTGAAAAAAGGAGAGTGGGAAGAGAGGGGAGGGTACCAGGTAGGAGGAGCCTTATTCTTAGTTTAGCCCTGAGAAAGCTCCCCATGGCCAGGCTGGTGGAAGCCCCAGAGGGAGGCCTGCACACAAGAGAGGCTGACACAATCTCACTCCACTCACTACCTGTTCTTCAGTCTGACCACTGGCTAAATCAGCCCAGGAATGTGTGACCTTAGGGAGCAGGGATTTCTGTTGAGGTGGCCACAGGCAACTGTGCCAGCAGGTTCTCTCATGGAAGAACATCCCATGGTTGACAACTCTCCATCAGTTTCTGGGGCCCCTGTTTCCCCAAGGCCTCTAAGCCCCTTTGGCCCTCCATGGACTCTGTGGATTTCTGTCCATCTGCTCAAAGTAGCACCCTGCATTGGTGCAGCCTTGGTTCACACAGAATCCTGTATGGGGCAGGAATGACCCCTGTGGGTAAGCCCGGGACATGAAACGGCCATCAAGACAAGTAGAGGACACCAAAACAGACCTCATCACGGCCACACATGCCTGGAGTTGGCTTGTGCCCCACAGTGGAGTGGGGTAGGGTCGGATGGAGCTCAGATGCTGGCTGAGGGCTCAGGTGGACAGGTATTGGCCACAGGGACCTTACTATTACCGCAGGTGGGCCCAGATTTCGATGCTCCAAACAGGAGCGCAGAGCGGACGCTGAGGCTGGAATGGGGTGGGGAATCTCACTGAACTGGGTCCCAACTCCTCCCATGACTGAGAAATCCCCTGAGCTGTGGAGGGTGGAGAAACAACGCCCCGCGGGGGTGTTCGGCCTTCAGTGAGCACCACGCCCTCCCACCCCCTGAAAGCTATTTCTGCAGCTTCCTGCCTTGGTTCCTTTCACTCCATCCTGGTTTAGACCTGAAGGGAGCAGAGGCCCAACAGCCACCTGACTGCAAGGCCTGGGGAAGGAGTTGATTCCCCACCCCCAGCACCTGTGTGGTTGCCAAATGAGAGCCAGATTTAACCCCTAGAATTCTAGTTTAAATGGAGAAATTGGAAATTCAGAGCTGTGTTGAACAGATCTGCCCTCCTCATCAGGCAGACCTGTTGGGGCTCATGCCTCCCTCCTCCCTCATTGGGCTTGGAAGGGGTAATGCCAGACACCCGCAAGTTGTGGGGACAGAAGGGCATATATGGCTATTCCCCTTTGCTGGAAGGCAAAACTACCTCTTCCTTCCCCTAGAGCAGGGCTAAAGATCAGGAGGGGCTCCACTGCCAAGAGACAGGCCCCACTGATGTCACCACAGATTCAAAGCACACACCAGAGCTCACTTCTGTCCTGCAACCCGCCAGCATTCATGGGGACAGTTTACTGGTTCTGGACTCCCTGACCACTGCCTGTACCCAGCAGTGACCATGATGCAGGTCAATGAGACCCCCCAGCTGCCATACAGAAATTCATGTTCAAGTCACACAAAAATTACTTTAAAAAAATAACTTGTCCTTTTTGGCTCTTATAAGCAGTCCACCTTCTAAAATCCACCTGGGTTCCCTGCATAGCTCCTGACCACCCTGTTTATGGCCACCCCTACCATCTGTACCTACTCCCTAACTCTTCATTTTTCTCCATAATGTGCATTGCCAATAACTCCATACTGCATTTATTTACTTTGTTTAGTGACTTTCCAAACCCATTCCCAGTAGAATGGAAGCTTCAGGAAGGAGTGATGCTGTCTGCCTTGATTACCTCGTATCTTTAGGACCTACACTGTGCCAGACATGCCATAAATGCTCAATAAATATTTCTGGAATAAGTAGAAAGGATCCTTTCTCCAGAAGTTGATGCTTTCTTAGCAGGGCGGGAGAAAGAATCCTGGGGTCCCCACTACTCTTGAGAACCCTCTCCTGAAAGGACCCTCCCTCACAGTGAAGAACCCTCATCCGGGGAACTGGTTAGATGCAAATCTCCAGCCCCAGCCTGGACTCATGGGGACTGGAGTCTGCATTTTACCGAAATCCCTGGGCCAAACATGCACATTTCAGTTTGGGAAGCTCTGGCCTGCCCATAAATGTTCCCTTTCTCCCAGGCTAAAGCTGTGTTGATTCTTTTCCCCTGTAGCTATAGAAAACGTCAGTGCTGCCAGCTGAGGGGAACAGGCCTTAGCATTAAGGACACAGTGAAGGGCCAACCCAGCAATTAACTAAGAGAGTGGGGAGGTGAGGCAGGCACAATAGAAAGGCAGGGAACAGCAGCTGTAATTGCAGGGTGTGCCTGTGGTGGGGACGACATGCAGAGGGAGGTGGCATTAAGAGGCAACCACCTATGTGTGAGCAGCTGTGAGGGTGGGGCCCATGGGGGAGGACGGAGGAGGAATAGGGTGACACAGATGCCAAGAAAAGTCTGAACTCAAGTCTGGGGCTCCTGAGGCCTGATCTAGCCTTCCTAGGTCTGCAGGATGGCCTGTCTGTCCTACACTGTGCCTGGTCTGCAGGATGGCCTGTCTGAAGGAAGGGCCTCACTGTCCCCTCCTTCAGAGGAGGACACCCAAGAGATGACTGCCACAAGGTATTCAGAGGCAGATCGAGGGTTCTTGGTAGTTGGAGGGTAGAGCTTCTGGGAGAGTGGTGTGTGTTGGCTGCACCTGAATTGGTTTCAAAGAGTTCTAGGCCTTTAAAGTGATGTTCAAACTGGGGTTCCCCAGCACCCTGAACTATATGGAGGGGCATGGAGGCAGCCAACCACCAGGGTAAGAGGAGACCAACCTGGTGGGATTCCGGCCCCTTGCCCAATCCCTCCAACTTTAACCAGGCAGCTCCGTGCTTGTTTTATATTGGAATTCTGAATAAATCATCACTTGAGGAACAAATTACCACTACTTTAAAAATAAGGAGCATTTCTTAACCCAGTACACCATCTCAGTTTACAGATAAGAAGGTCAATGGCATGCCCAAAGTGACCTGGGTAAGAAGAGCTAAGTTCCACCCTCCTCCTTCCACTTCATGGCCTCAGAGGAAGAAACCTCATATTGAGCGAGGACATTGTCTCCTTGGGTAGATTCTCAAAGCTTGGTCATTTTTTAAAAAATCTTTTCTTTTTAGTTGTAGATGGACCCAATACCTTTATTTTATTTGTTTTTATTTTTAATTTTTTTATGTGGTGCCAGGGATCGAACTGGCAAATGCTCTACCACTGAGCCACAACCCCGGCCCAAAGCTTGGTCATTTTTATTGCCCTAAATAGCAGATGAGGAAGCTGAAAATCAGGATACTTAACTTACCCGAAGATTCGAGAGGTGTGAGGATGAGTGGGGCTTGGCACTCTGATCTGCAGGGAGTACGGGGTACAGATGTGCCTCTGGGGCCACCTGACAACAGCCCAATCCCTCTTTTAGCCTCTTCTATCTTCTCCTCATCTGCCTTCTGTTCAGTCATTATAGGTACCGCAGTGTGACCTGGAAATGGAGCTCTGAGCAACACTGACACTATCCTGCTGGGGCTCAGAGTCCAGCAAGATAGAGAACAAAGCATATTAAATTTCACCCATGGTCGGTGCTGCAAACAAGAGAGGAGACTGGGCCCAGGGAGTTTCAGTCACCTGCACCTCAGGAAGCCCCTATCTTCCTGTCTGGTTTGCCCTCTTACCTGAGACCCCTCTGCCATCTCCAGCCCTAAAATCCAACCTGCCCTCCATGTTCAACAGCCAGATCCACTTCTTCCAAGGAGCCTGCTCTGGGCGCAAAGATGCTGCTGTTTTTGAGCCCAGCAAGGACAGTGCCCTTCCCACACAAAGGACTTGATCCTGCCCATAGAGGGGCTTCCCTGTCCCAGCCCCTGCCCCACACTCCCTTTGCCTTGCCCATCAGACCTGACAGCCCCTCTACAGTGTTCAACTGTGGTGGGACAAGCCACTGAAGCAATTAGCATATGATTCAGGAACATATGCATCTCCTCTGGGTCTTCCTTTCCTCAGGAAGGAAAGTGCTGGAAGATCTCTCAGTGACCGCTGCCTGACATCCGCTACTCAACATTCTCCCTCCAGTCCAAAGGTCCATCAGCATTTCTCAGTGACAGTACTGCACTTGACATTGGGTAGTGGCTGGGGACTATGCCTGGTGGTTTTGTATACCAGGACCACATGCCAATGTCACTTTCCTGGAGGTCATCAAGTCATAGGTCAAGTGGGGACACAGACACTTTGGTCAGCTCAGAAATCCTTCACCTTTCTGTACCAACACTCCTTCCTTTAGGGGCCACCCCCTGTGTGGTTATGGGGTCCAACAGTTCCAGCTGCCCACCCTGCCCCTAGGTAGCATGGGCACATATGAATAATGTCCATTGAGCCCAGAAGGTGGGTGCTAGAAGCCAAGAGCATCCTGCCTCCTGCATCTCCCCTGCTCTCCAGAAAGCTTGTCCAACTCAGGAGAGTGAGATGCATAGGCAGGCAGGAGTGTCACTAAGCAGTGAAAACAGAGTCCCTGAGCCCTGTGTGGCTTGCACTGGCACTTGGCAGAAGAGATCTTGTCCCCTTGCTACCTGCCTGCTCAGCTCTTTCTCTCCTCTCTGCATCTTCCCAGGATGGCTGATGGGCCTGGCTGGGACAGTGGAAGCCATTGGATTTTCCTGGTTTGTCCACCTTGATCATCCAGTCCCATGATAGAGACCAGTCTGGAGTGTGGCCTGGTAATTGGCAAAACAAAGTTGAAAAACACTAGCCATGGAGGAGGGGCACAGAGCAGAGCTGGACTAGGGGATCAGTTCCAGCCCTGCCTGGGAAGCCCAAAGCACTCAGGGTCCCTGCCCTTCTGGACCCACAACTCAGGGAGAGGAGGTCAGCAGTGCACAAACACGAGGTAGGAAGGGGTCTGTACTAGAGGAACCTGACAAAGAGCCTCTGGGCCACCTGACATCGGCCCAATCCCTGTTCAGATTTAGGGTGTAACTGAGGGTCTGCTTTTTTCCTGGTGGTAAGGGTTAAGGGCAGTGCTACTTGCAGGGGTCCCCAGGGTGATTCTCCCTTGTGCACCCACTCTGATCACTGTTTCCCAGACTACCCTCTTCGTTGTGCTTCCATCCAGGATGATTTTCAGTGTGGAAGGATCCCAGAGACCTGGACTAGAAATCAGCTCAGGATGGGGTGGAAGGAAATGAGGTAGGGTCCACACAAGCCTGTCCATCCTTCCCGGGGTCTCATGCCTGGGGAAACATCAGCCTTGTACTTGAAACACAGGCTCTGCTTCCTCTCAGTCCTCTGTGTACTTTTAGCCAAGTGCGACTGCCTTTTCACGGGCTGGTTAGCGGCATCTAACCTGAAACCCTGCATTTTTTCCTGAGTCATCCTGGGCCTCAGGACTGCCTGGAAGGGCTGTGTGGCAAAGATGGCCTATAAGGCCACCTCCCAGCTGAGCCTGCTGAGCACACTGAACCAGGACCCAGCATCATACTGGCCAGGTGGGCTGAACGACAGTGTTTTCAGGTCCAGATTTCCAACCAGCAGCACCAGCCGGGTGACGACCCTGTCTGTTCATGCAGGTCCAAAAGAAGATGGCAGGGCGGCCCCCTGTTTCAGGGCTGGGGAAGGACAACAGCACCTTTATTCCCCTGCACTTATCTTAACCCTTACCACCAGGATGAAAGCAGACCCTCTGTTACACCCTAAATCTGAACAGTCCCAAGGCCACATGTCCCCAGGCCCAGGCCTGGTCCTCCAGCAGTGGGGCCTAGAGGCTTCTGTTTTCACCCACTCACCACCCTGAGTCTAAGAAGTTCTAAAATAATGAAAGGAGATAAGGGTGGAGGTACCCAAAATAAAGGCCTCTGAGGATAAGAGCCTGAATCCAGTCTTTCCACTGGGAAGAGAAAAAAAAAAAATAGACTGTCATTTGTTCTTAGGCAGTTTAAAGAAGAACAGAGTATTGTCATTGTGAAATGGTTTCATTTTAGGCCTTTACTTTGGGGGGTTTGTTCTGGTTTTGTACTTTCTCTCCTCCCTGTGGCCACTGTACATGAAAGGCTGGGGTCAGGCCCGGCATGGGGCTGGGGAGCCAGGGCTGCTGGTTCCTCTTTGATTTACCCAAGAACAGCAGGAAACTCGCTCTACCTGGAGATGTCTGGCTGTCTCCTTCCGGCCAGTCCCAGACTTTGCTGAGAATAATTCCTCCTTGAAAAAAAAAAAAAAAAACCACATAACAATTCCCATTAAATGTTTCAAATTACCCACGCCAAACTCAAAGCTCAGATGGAGTGCTTTGAAGGCTTTTCAGGGAATAAAAATAAAACCCTTTCGCAGACGTTGGAGGGATGTCGCTGAAATAACTCCTAGGTATGTGAAATGCAGCTGAGATATGTGAGCAGCTGAACAACAGTGGCTGGTCAGTGGGGAAGAAACAAGGACCATGGCTGGGAGAGAGAGGCTGCTTCCAGGGATGTCACAATTTTTATGATTTGATCCAACATCGGGCCAGTGTTGCCACTGTAGCTGATTATCGTCACTAATGAAGGCAGCAGATCATTCCACACAATGGTTATTCCCCAAGCCAAAGGCACTTGTTCCTCTTCCCACTTCCCAACAAGATGGCTGGGAAGACAGGCCACTCCTGCAAAAAGCCCTCAGGATGGTCTGAATTAGACTGTGGTAATTCCGTGCCAGAGTCCAAAACCAGCCAAAGCCAAATTTATTTCAATACCATTCATACATTTGATATGCATTCATTGAGCATCTACTATACACCAGGCACCGTTCTAGGTGTAGAAGATAAACAATCAACAAAACAAAGATTCTTAGGCATCCAAGCTATAAGGTCCAACAAGCCTAGAAGGAGCATATGACAGTTCCTTGAAGCAGCACTTCTTGAATTAGAATAAGCAGACAAATCACATGAGACCTTGTTAGAAGCAGAATCTGACCAGGATTCCCAACAGGGGCCTGGGTTCTGCATTTCTAACAAGTCCCCAGCATGGGCATTATAACTGCTGGCCAGTGATTAGGTCACCTAGCTGGCTGGGTTCAATTCCAGTTTGGTCATCTGCTGTGTCAGCTTGAGCAAGGTTTTTAACCACATTCTGCTTCAGTTTTCTCATCTATAAAATAGAGGTTCACTTCACAGGAGTGTATTATGGAAATACATTTTCTTCCTTCTTTCTTCTCTTTCTTCTTCTTTGCTTGAAAACCTTCTTGCACAGGTTTATCTATCCCTTACACAGTCTGAGAGATGCATCTTTGTATCTTGATCTTGCCCTGAATTTCCCTCTTTCCTGCCACATTACCACATCTACTTGGGCTACAAGGCTCCTCCCAGACCTGGGGAGCTGGAAGCAGTTCTTCTCCAATGCTGCCAGTTAGGGTAGCTGGGGTGAGAAGGGCAGGATTTCTCCATAGATTGCTGCTTATGAATCTCATCATCTGAAGCCTCCATCAGAGGGGAGAGATGACAGCTGTGCCCTGCAACATCACACAGGGACCATCAACATTATCAGAAAAACAGAAAAGTGGTTATTTAGCACCCAGGATCTGCAGTCAGACCTCACCTCTCCACCCCTTCATTTCCTCACAATAAAACAGGGTTCACAGTAGTGCTGATCCCATTTGGTTGTTCCTCCTTTTCTTCTGCTCCAACTTGGAAGCCAACTCTGGCATTTTTATCTTGAGCTTCCTGAGTGGGTGGACTTGTGCTTCAGACATGACTAGAGGTGGTCACATGGGTAAGTCGTAGGTGCCGACACCAACCTTGGTTCCAACAGGAGTTCAAATGTCTCCATGGCAATATTTCCAAAGCTGAAAAGAGTGCAAAGGAAACTGACATTGTGATCCACCAGGCAGGGCAGGGAACATTTCCAGGGAGTGCTGGACCTCTTCTGCTGAGCAGTGGCCAGTCTCAGCCCTTGAATTTGTGTCCGGCACCAATAACTGCCACTGCATCTCACAACCTCCAGCCTCCCTACTGACAAGCACCACACTTCCTGAGGGCCACATGAGGACCCTTGGTCTTGGCGAGCACCCAGATTCTGCCACTTATTGGGTGGACAGCGACAAAGGACTAGACGATTCTTTTAAGCCGTATCCTGTAAGTCTCGGGTTCTTCATGTATAAAATAAGAACATTGGAATGACAGTTTCTAAAGATGCTTGCCTTAACGCCAGGTGGGGCAACGGAGTCTCCTGTAGGACAGGGGCCTGGACTATTATTGTAGCAGGGTAGGTTTCACCCATGTCCAGCCCCACCCTAAACCTACATGGAGGCTTTCTTTTCTACAATACCCTCCCACACACACACACACACAAAATATTTGAAAATACTTAAGAATTATTGTTTACCTGAAATTTAATTTTAATGGGGCATCCTCTATTTTATCTGGCACCTCCCCCATCTCATGCTTTCCTTTGGTCTCCCACCTCCAGCACCCCTAAAATCTCACCCACCTTGTTGCCCACTCCAGCCCACGAACCCTTCCTCAACGGAGGAAAGAGAATGCTCTGTCTCCTCGCCACACTGTTATTAAGATACAGGTTCTATGCTGATCTCTGGCTTTCTTTCTTATTTGTTGTTGTTTCTTGCTTTTCATACTTCCACTGTAACTTTCCTTTTTCTGAAAGTGATGAGGGTGTGGCCACTTCTGACCAATCACTAGCAAAAAGGTTGGGAATGAGGATATAAGGAAAGGAAAAGTCCAGAGATGAATCTTTTGAGACCCTGTGTCCCCACTTACGGAACACTGGGAGAGTTGCCATTACTGTGGGGCTGAGGTAGGTGGGGGAGGGGAAGGGGCCTCACTGGGAATCCAAGGGGATGGACCAGGTTTCAGGACATCTTAGTTGGAGCCCAGCTGTGTGCATTGAAATATTTAAATATTTAAAATAATCAGTAAATTCATTTTTGGAATAGAAAATACTCGTGTGTGTTATTTATTTGTTTAAACAATACAAAATGGAATTGAGTGATGCTTCAATCCTACCCCATTCCCCAATTGTTTTCTTTATTCACTGAAGGCCAACGGGAGGGCTAATGCCTTGTGTCTATCAAAACAACAATTGTGCGCCCTGGGTCATGTTTGCCCTTGTGTTTGAGTGTGTTTCATGCATTTATTGTAGTTGTACAATGTGCAGGGTTCTGCATCCTTATTCTTCTATCCTGGAGAACATTCTAAACCTTCTCTGTTTGAAGTTGCCTTGAGGTGGGTCACTGCAGGAAGTGGGGAGGTGGCCTCAGTTTCTGGGCTGAGGGGCAGGGAGAGAGTCAAGCACCAGAGGTTCACTAAACACTTGGATAGCCCCTGGGAATGCCACCCTCTTCCAGGAACTGTTAATCCAGATTACTGATTAATACTTATAAGAATAACGTAACATAAAACTTAACTTCTCATTCAAAAGAGAGTCCAATCCTATACCAGGGGCATAGCTTTGAGATTCCATCTGATCTTGGTTAATGTACTTAGAGCTGTTTCTACACACTTTTAATTAGTGTATGCACACTGGCTTTTGTTTTGCCTCCCCTTTAATATCATTTCTCATAAACATTTCCTTGTACTAACATAAGATCGTATCTTTTTGAATTGCAATGGAAAAACTGTGTCACTATTTTTTTTTCCATCACTCAAGCATCTATGGAGTTGATCTTTTTGCCAGAGTTCTCTCCCTGGCATTTGAATACAAAGAAGAATGTGAAATACGTCATCTGAAAACTGCTGATTAACTATTAAAATGTTTCTGCTCTCAGTTGCCCTACATGTAAAGATTAAAAGCAGAACAGTCACCCCTCCCCCTTCTTCTGCTTCAGAAGAGTACAAGTGGAGAAACAGCCCCTCTCCCACTCCATCTTCGTCACACATGCCCTTCCTTACCGGCTCTTGGCAGTGGAAAGGATTAGTAAACTATGTTAAAGGCCAGGAGCCAAAAATCACGCCCCGAGCTAGCCAGCAAAACACTCTCCTCCCCAGCCATGTCCTCTTCCCGCCAGCTCCAACACCCAGGCGCCTGGCATAAGATCACCGAGGAGAGGCAGAGAGAGGGTGCCTTGGTGGCTACATCTCCCCTTCACAATACTCACTGAAGTACTGGAGCAAGCCAGAAGAGTGTATGTGGTTCCCCCAAGGAGAATGACCATGAGGCTGTGTTTTCTTACAGACAAGATTGTCACCAGGAACTGAACAAGTACAAGATGAATCTTGTACTTGGTGCCAACATCAGTAACCAGGGATGTGGTGCCACAACATGCAACCCACGGTGCTGGAGAGGAATTGCTCATTCAGAAGACACAGCTGTGGGTGGGCTGTGCTGGATCCTGGAGCCCACCATGGCTTGCTTGGGAGCAGGGGACTTGTTAGTCCTTGAAATGCTGGGACACCAGCAAGGGCCCAGGAGAAGAGCTGGAGTGGCCAATGGTGGGGGTGCAGGATGGCGGCATTCTAAGGACCAGGACAGCCATCACTGGGAGTGTAGGCTAAGCACTACTCCTGGAAATGTGGGGCTCCCACGAGGGGCCCCACATTCCTTCCATACACTTTCCTTGAGTCCCTTCTCAGCAATCCATATATCTAGCCAAGCGACTCAATTTCATAGCAGGTTCACCAAAAAGGGGTAAGATAGTGAAGAATTTGGGAAAACCAGGAGAGAAGATCATCTGGCAGAGAGCAGGAGCCCCAGTCAGTACCCTGATCTCTCGCTGGGCGTTCCGAAAGCAAAAAGGGGACTACAGGGTTGAGAATTCCTAACTCAAAAATCTGAAATCCTAAATGACCCCAAATCCAAAACTTTCTGATCACTAACAAGGTGCCACAGTCGGAATATTTCACACCTCATCTCCTGTGACAAGTTGCAGTCAAAATGCAGACATGCTAAAAATATTGATAAAATTACCCCAGGTTATGTGTAGAAGGTGCATATGAAATAGAAATGAATTTTGTGTTTAGACTTGGATCCCATCCCCAAGATATCTCATTTTATAATATGCACAATATCACCAAATTCACAAAGATTCAATGTGTAAAATACTTCTGGTCCCAAGCATTTCAGATAAGGGACTCTCAACCCTGTGTTAGCAATTGTTCCAAGTACAACCCCTGCAAACCATGAAGTTCAATCTCCCTCATTCTTATAAAATCCCCCTGGTACAAGAAAATTTGGTCGTTCTCTAAATAGGGAAGCTTTATTTTCCCAAACATGCTCCCTGGAAGCAAGAACAGGTTTTTCCCTGTGGGTCAATTCAGCTGTTAAGAAAATATTCTTTTTAGCCTTCCATGTATATTGTCCAAAGGAAGAAAGGAAACAAAAAAATGAAGAAATAGACAAGTTCTGGGAAGTCTTTGTGCACTCAGAATTCCATGTTCCATCTCATTTAATTTAGCCCTCCCAGGCCAGGAAGGTGGAATGCTTCCCATTTTAAAAATGAGAAAGTTGAGGATCAGAGCATTCTAACTGGAAGGTGGTAGGATCAAGATCTTAGCCAAAAACAACAACAACAAAACCAGCTTGTCCTGATTTTATGTATAAGCTTTTTCGAGGACAAATCATCAATATCGCAAAAGAAAGATGTGATGTATATTCAGGAGGCCATTTACCTTAAAAATGAGCATTCTTCATAAAGGATTTAACTTGAGGTTTAGAGACATTTAACCCTTTCCTTCACAAGTGTTTCCCGTTTTCACTTTGGACTCTTTTGACATTTTTTCATCAGCAGGCTATTTCTGACTGGTTTTGCTAGCCACATTTTTATTTACATGCAAATTCCCAGGAAGCAGCTTGCATGTAAATACTATACTAATTATTAAACTTGTATGGCTCATCAGAATGCTGCACCCTAATTGGCTACAAGATTGCCGATAACCCACAATAGCTTGATTTGGAGCCATATGAATTTTTGCATCTGCATAATAAAAGGAAACAGGAGTCTGGGAGAGTGAACACCTATTTTATATGTGTTTCTTTCAAGGTCAAATAATCTTTTATTCCCTTCCTAATCTACATATTTATAAAGACCTTTGTACAATTAATGAGACAGAAGATTAAATGGTTGCAGATTAAGAACAAACCCTACTGTTCTAATTAGAGTAAAAGTTACTTAGTCAATCAGATTAGAATTCCAAATTCAAACTAGCTAACACAGAGGCATAACGATGCCAAAACAGTCCCCCAACTGGCAGCTTGTACACAGCCAATGGAGCCAGGCAAGAATACAAAGAGACCTGGAGATTATTGCTTCCATTGCAAAGACCCCTCTAAGTGCCCCTGATGGTCAAGAACCTAGTAGAGGGGAAAGAATTCCATCATATCACACAAAATGGCAACATCATTTGGCCCTATTGGTGTTAGAAGAAGAAACATTCTGCCCACATTGACTGGGTTGTAGATTTCCTCCGGAGTGTTCCTTGGAGAACCTTGAGGTGTTCTGACAAGCAACAAGCAACGAGTGCTTATGGATGATGTTCTGGGGCACTGAGACGGCATACAGAGATTTAAGATGCAGATCCTGCTGTTGGGAGCTTGCTGTTTCCTTTGGGATGTCAAGACTTGTACATCTGGAGTTGGATTTGGAGCAGGATCCTCACCTGTGCTCCACAGATCCCTCAGGCAGTGTTTCTTGAAGTGAGGTTCTAGAACCTGCATCGAAATAGCCTGGAGAGTGGTCAAAAATGCAGATTCCCTGGTGATGCCCCAGAGCAGCTAGTAAGGCCTGAACTTTTGTATTTTTGACAATCCCCTAGTGATTCTAATGAACACTGAAGTTTGGAAATTTCTGGATTGAGCATTCATGGATGGATTTAGAGAACCCAGGGACTCCTATATATGGCACATAATGTATTCTTATGCATGTTTTAAGGAAAGAGGTCCATAATGTTTACCAGGTTCTCAAAAAGTGTCCTTATCAAAAAAAAAAAAAAAAGTTGATAACTTTAGGATAGAAGAGATTAAGAGAGCACAATTCAGTGGACACTAGCCATGATACAATCCAGGACAAATCTTGGAACCCGAGCTTTAGAGATGTCCCAGAGCAGTGAGGTGTTGACAGTTCTTTCCTTTCAACCCCAGCAGTGCTGGTGCCAGCAGAGAAAGGGTGGGGGAGGACACCAGGAGGGGTGGCCTGGAGGAGAACTCTTCTCAGCAGGGAGGCCACATCTGATCCAGAGAGGAAGGGAATTCTGGCTGGGGACTCAGTCTGAGCACAAGGGGGAAATTAGCATGGCCTGGGATACAGTCCAGCAGGGGCCTACAGGCTCAGAGAGCATTTCGGAAGTGACTCTTCTTTTAAATTTGCTCAGTTTCCCTTTCTTTTCCTCCATTATTTCCATGAAGTTTGGAGCTTCCCCCATTTGCATCTGGAAGCAGAAGACCCATGCACCTTCCCTGACTGGAGCACTTCCCCCACCCAGATGAGCAGGAGTCCTCTTTTGACCTTCTGCCTGATTGCTACTAATGAGATCATGTCTGCATGTGGAGAGGGGAGATTATCCTGTGGCCTCAGGTTATTACCCTTTACAAGTGGAGCTGGCCTGCCCAGCTGTCTGCCTGTCCAGTGCAGCACACACCTGGCGGGGCCACTCCCTGGCAGCTGGTTCATTAGTCGACATGGCTTCCTGGACGGGTAGAGAGCTGGGTAGGTGATTGCTTCAGGTCCTGTCTGGACCTCAGGCCCAGATCGCAAGGTGCATCCTTCACCACGCAGTGGTGACGCACTAAGACCTAGGATGGTGGGTGGGGTCTCTTTCCCCATGCAAAGGCCAGGCATCTTGAAGAGGAAGAGATCTCATTTTGTGGAAGGCCTCTTAGGTCCCTGCTGTACACTGCCCTATGGAGAAGTCTTCCCAGGGCTCTCAGGACAGTGAAGGAAAGCAAAGACCATCTCTCCAAGCAGGGCTGTCTCCTAAACTTGGTGACTCTAAACTGTAATCCAGCTCCCTAGATTTTCCTGGCACCCCTTTCCTTTCCCTTGCGTTGGTTTCCTCCCAATCTGGAGTCAGGATGGCCTGCTGCAGGGTTAGAGAAAGGGGAGGCCAGTAATATTTTTGCAGTGCTGATTCACAGGAGACTGTGCCCACACGAATCCCCACCTGCACTCACAGGTGGCCCTGCTCACCATGTCAGGCCAGCTGGGAAGACTGAGTGTCTCAGAACCAGGTGCCATTTTGTCTTTCCCCAGCATTCTTTCCCTGCGTTCACTCACTGTGCTCCCCTCTTCAGTTTTCCTGCGGCCCCTACACCTGTTCTTGCTGCAGCTGTCTGCAGGCTCCTGAAATCTGCCGGGGACTTGGGGATGTCCATGTGGATGACCCTGTCCACACCCAGAGTAGGAGGGCCCTCACACTGTTCCTGAGCACCTGTTCTTTGGCTTTGATCTTAGTCCAAACCCAAAGCCTCACATATTGTCTTTCAAATTATTTGGTGACTATGTAGAGGAGAAAGCCCAGAGACAGTTGTCTACACCTGTGTCATGGTCTTCAGTATTAGGCAAGGGGTAAAAGAGACACCTAGATAATCCACATACTCCCACCCCAATTGGGGGCCTAGACAGTCTGTGAGACAAGAAAGCCTAAACTGGACTGCCCAGAGAAGATCCCATCAGAGCCTTTGTATTAGTCTACTCTGGCTGCTAAAACAAAACACCTCAGATAAGGTCGCTTAAACAACCGAAGTTTGTTTTCTGACAGCTCTGAAAGCTAGAAGTCCAAGATCAAGATGTTGACAGGATGGTTTCTCCTGAGGCCTTGCTCCTTGGCTTAAAGATGGCTGTCTTCTTCCTGTGTCTTCACTTGGTCTACCTCCTGCCCCCACTGTGTGTGTGTATGTGTGTGTGTGGGGGTGGGGGGGCGCAAATCCTCACCCAAATTTCCTCTTATAAGGACACCAGTCACACTGGATGAGTAACTCTCTGGTGACTTCATTTTAATTTAATTACTTCTTTCAAGACCCCAACACCAAATTAGGTATCTCAGGTTAGGGCTTCAACACATGTCAAAAGGGAACACAATGCAACCCATATCAGCCTCCAAGGGACTCCCCGGTTCCTCAGGGGCAGAATCTGCACCTCTTTCCTGGCAAGTTCTGCCTCTAGGTTAAGAATCAGGGTGAAGGAAGTAATCATGTCTTCAGGCTCAGGGAAAGCCCCTTATTTTTTGCAGTTGGAAGATCCTGGAAACGATTGTGAAGGACCATCTGGTCCAGGCTCCCACGCTGGTGAGGCACCAGTTAATCTTTCCAGTTAACTGAAACTTTTGACTTTCTTCAGAGGGAAACTCTGAGGAGGAATCCCTGAGAAATTCCCACACCCAACTTGGTTTATGAAGGAGGTGCCCTAACCCCCATTTTACAGAGCAGAAAAATAGGCCACAGAGTCATTCAGGAAGTAGATCTGGGATTTGAACTCAGGCTGTCTAGTCCTGCTGCTTGTGTTCTTAATCATGAACCTAAAGAAAACATGGGGAATTTTTTTTTTTAAATATAAAGGTGGAGAAGGCTTTTGTGTGTGTGTGTGTGTGTGTGTGTGTGTGTGTGTGAGCATTCCTAAATCCAAAAGCATTAAAGTTAAAACTTTATAAGTTTAACATTATACAAAGAAACCCTTTCATGGGCAATAATAATAATAATTATAAAGTCTGCCACCACAACTCATAGGTGTAAAAAAAAAAGGAAATGGCAGAGAAAACCCCTTGTGACACAGAACAATTACCAGTTTCTTTAAGGTACAATAAAGACTTTCAAATCAATAAGAAAAATTTCAAAACCCAAAGGAAAACAAGGTGGGGAGTGGAGGAGAAAAAAAAGCAGAGAGTCATAGAAGAAATAAGAGGCACAGCTACTAGCAAGTAGAAGGTCACTCGGTCATTCATAGTTAAAGAAACCCAAATCCAAACGCTAAGTCTCAATTTTCACCTGTCAGAGTGGCAAAATGGAGAAGACTCACAATTCTAAAAAGGAAAAATCTTCCATATTTTGGAAGGGAGTACAAATTGATAAACTGAACATGTTTTAGAGCTACCGAGGTCTGCAGGTAGAGGTAGGAGTGTCAAGGCAGGAGGTGGGGATGGGGAATCTGGGATGTATTTATCAGGTGTATGAAGGTGATGTTCTGAGCAGTATGTAGCAGGTACCAAGCCGTTTGTACAAGGACTTGGCTAAAGAAAGATTCCCTCTGGTGCAACAATGAGTCTTTCGCTTTGTCTGGTCTCCTTTTCTGTTGCGGGGTTCTTGGGACTCTCTCATGCATCAGGACCCCCCACCCCTGAGGACCTTTTCAAACACAGACTGCTAGGCTCACCCCCAGAGTATCTGATTCAGCAGTTAGGGGTGAAGGGAAGTAAAATGTGCATTTCTTGAAAGTTCCCAGGTGTTGCTGAGCGGATCCAGGGACCTCACTTTGAGAAGCATTGTTGTAGTATTTAAATTTTCACCAGGCATAGGTGTTGGTTTTGTACTTTTTTTTTATAATCGTGTATAAAAATAATTCCTGGCCCGGGACTGGAGCTGGCCATCACCTCCTCTCTACAACCCTAGCTAGTGATTTGTTGTTTTCGCCTGTAGGTCGGGAAACCACTCCCAGTATGGAAGTCAGTCTCTCCTGCTTTGTTCTGCTTGTCCCCTCTCCCCAATGAGGTCAGCTACTCACAGGAAGGACAAGCCACATGGAGAACAAAGCTCCCACCCGCTGGAAGACAATGACCAGACCCCCCACCCCTTGAGCCTCTCTTCTCTCTAAGATCAAAGCTCCAAACTCCTTCAGTGTTAGAGCATTGTATAATCACACACCACAGGCTCAGCTTGCCCACTCTACCCCCCAAGTGAGAGGGATGCACAAAAGGAACAGTCCACACCTGTCTCCGTGGAAAGGTTGCAGCTTCCCTGTGACAAGCAGGAGAGCTCAAGACTGACTCCTGGGAGTACGTGTCTCTAGAGAGTCACTGCTATAAAACTGAGAGCCAAACAGCACGCTGGGAGAAGAGCTTGCTAGGTAAGGCCCTGCTTAATGAGAAAAATGGGGTGGTCCTTTGGAAGGCTTATTCTGTTTCATGAATGTCATTTGAAACCTCTGTGGCCTGATGGTGAAGTCAGGGTCCCTGGAACAGCCTCCAGGTCACCCCAGGAGGAAGCCCCACCAGCAGGGGCTCTGATTATTGCAGTAACCTAAGATCCCTGCTCTGAAGTTTTGGGCACTGTTTGACCTCTTTGAGCCTAAATAAGGGGAATTGAGTTTTGTCACAGTCCCCTCCCTTCCAGCAGCCCCTAGAGCCTGGTGGCTGTTGCACAGAACCCAGAGAAAGATATCTTACCCTTGGTACCCTGAAGATCATGGGGTAATACGATGTCTTAGACCACACACCTGCTGAGTGAGTGGCAGAGTCCTTTGGCCACTCTGTCCCCTCCAGTGTACCACAGTCTCCAAGAGGGGCTATTTCCAGCCCCCTCCCAACATGCCTTCAGAAAATGCACTCCTTTCCCTCCTTCCACCAAATTTGTGAGCTTGTTCCCCTCTCTCTATCCTTTCCACCCTCCCTCCATTTCTGTTTTTAAAAGAAGGAAAAAGGATTTTGATTGTGAAGCATTTCTAGGGCTGTTTTGGTTTGCCAAGTGCTGGGTCTTTTGTTTGCCTTCCCTCCCAGCCTCAGCCTGAGTTGAGGCAACATTATTATCTCCCCTTTACAGGTGAAGAAGTGCTGACCGAGAAAGGCCACAAGGCCACCCAAGGTCAGACATCCTGGAAGCCCAGAGCACAGCAGAGGCCCAGCCCCTCCATGAGCAGGAAGCCTGAGGGCTCTGGATCCAGTAACTGCTGGAGGGAGACACTAGCACCCAGGAAAGATGCAAGTTAGGAAGGCATGAATGCAAATTCTACTGGAACAGCGAGCCCAGGTCTCCACTGAGAGATTAGGAGGAAAACCAAGGAGGAGAGGGAGCCAGTTGCTCCTGTCTTCATTTGATTCTTAAAAGCATCTATAGGGTTTATGGGGCCAGAGCATGGGACAGAGAAGCAGGGGGCCCTGTTCTGCCCCTGGTCATCTATGAGTGGGGTTGCTGTGACCCTGTGATGCAGTACCCAAGCAAAGACCAGCCTGGAGGCAGCCAAGTCCACCGTGACCAACAGGGAGCCTGCTCTGCTCCTGCCCCACCTCCACCTCCACCTCCCACCTGGATTTTGTTGCAGGCAGCCCTGTTTCAGGGGAAGCTGGGACCTGGACAGTATCCAGTCGACCAATGAGCTGCACGTGGCAGGGTGCCGGGGCGCCTGGGGAAGTGTGCTGTTCCAGACACAGTCACCGCCCTGTCTCCTCGCTGCTTCCTGCCTGAAATGCAGAAGCTAGGTCCAGCCAGGGTGGCCATCTGGTGACTCTGAGGACAGAGTTAATGCTAGGGATAGCAGAACTGGGAGCTCAAAGGAGCCCGAGTCCCCAGCGCTTCCTCAAACAGCTCCACCACCCTGTCTGCTTCTAGCCTTGCTCTGTAAGAAAAGGAAACTCCTTTCAGGTTAAGTGGCTTCAGAGGGTTGTGGTCAGGGACAGCTGAACAGAATCCAAGGTCACAAGGGTTTTGGAACTCATCAGAAAAGAGGACCCTCCTCCCCATGGCTGTGGTTGTCTTCTTAGTCTCCGCTCTGGCCCCTGGGGCCTCGGGGCCTATCCCCTACCCACCACATACCCCAAAGCCGGGCTCTAACCCACAGCCCCTCCCCCCAGCTTCCAGAAGCTGTGTCCATTCACTCTGGGACTGGTCTCTCAGCCACTATGTGCACCACCTGTGCCAGATACTCGTCTTTTTTCTTTATTTCTTTTCTTTTAGGGATTGAACCCAAGGGTGTTTAACCACTGAGCTTCATCACAACCCCTTTTTATTTTCAGACAGGGTCTCGCTAAGTTGCTTATGGCTTTACTAAATTACTGAGGCTGGCTTAGAACTCGTGTTCCGCTGCCTCAGCCTCCCAAGCTGCTGGAATTATAGGCGTGCACCACCACATCTGGCTGTGCCAAGCACTCTTAGTAAATACTCTGTATAAGAGATGGGAGAATTCCTGTGTCTGTCTCACCCTCCTTGGGATAATCAGTCTTAACTGTCTCTCAGAGGTCTCAGGACAGCACTGAGATGACCAGGTAGGTTACATATGAAGCCATTGGGGTAAAATTGGGAGTTCATAACCAACTTGAATCTAATGCATGAAATATGATATGTCAAGAGCTTTGTAATGTTTTGAACAACCAATAAAAAAAAAAACAAACATATGAAGCCATGACTGATGGAGTGATTTGCTGGTAGAGATGCAACTAGAACCAGATGTTCCTGTTCCTGCCAGTGGTTCTCAAAGGGAAGGGGCTGACCCTACATCAGAATCACCAGGGACACGGTTTACAGGGCACATTCCCAGGCTCTACTCCAAACATAAACTGGGATCTCGAGGGAAGATACTCAGGAATTCGCACCATCAATCATGCCCACAGCCCAGGTATGAGTCTGGTGCACACCCAAACCCAAGAACTTCTCCCCAGTCGAGCTGCCTTCGCAGGAGTGAAGGCCAGACCTGCAAGGTGTTGGGTGAAGCCTCTACTGTATGAACAGGTTCTAAGTGGGAACCCTGAAGCAAGCTCTTCAGAAAACATATTCTTACCTGGGAGGAAGTTAAAAATCCTGATGCCCAGGCTGAAACCCAGACCAATAAAATCTGGATCTCTGGGGTTGGGACCCAGGCATAAGCATTTTTAAAGTTCCTCAGGTGATTCCAATGTTGAGAGCCACCTCTCCCAGTGCTTCTCAAACTAGATGGTATCAGAATCCCCCTGGAAGCAGACCAGACCCTATCTCACAGTTTTCATTTTCACACGTTTTAGAAGGGCCCAAGAATTTTCATTTCCAAGTTTCTAGGTATTAGTAATGTTGCCAGAGTGAGAACAATTGGAGTAGAAGAAAGCAGGGGCAGAGGTGATGCTGAGAGTGGTTCTATGTGGCCATGGTAAAGTGTGACTGACTCTATTGGGCAGGGCCCAAGTGGTCTTATTTTCCTAAGTGCTTCATATGGCTCTCCAAGGATGAGTTCTCCCACATACACGTGCTGAGGTGGGAACCTATGTCTTCTAGCATAATTGCAGCCACATACTGAAGAATGGCTCTTCATCTCAGGGAATGGCTGGACATATTGTGCACTGCACAAATCCAGGAACCCCTATTCACATGAGCGAGAACTGCACCCCTTCCTCTTCACCTGGTATTGCCACACCTAACAGGTTTCCTGCTAAAAGCTCAGCAAGTCTCCAAGGAGATTTTTTTACATGGTGCTTCAGAAATTCTTTGCCTACATTTGCTTTAACCATCTCTCCTCGACCCCTTTTCATTTCCATGGGAGCTCCATCTTCCTTGTGGTCCCCAACTCCAAAATAATTGGGGCTGGGACAGATCTAGCTTGTGTGGTATGAGGGACGCTTTCCCACACGGTACCCACCAGAGGCCAGCCTCCAAGCTGGGGCCAGGTGCTGTTCAGCCCCGCTGACCCAGCTGATCCTGGCACGGGCTGCTCGGCCAGGGCAGAGCACATGGCCTCCCTCCTCTGCCACTTCATGCTGCTGATTATGCCTCCTCCACAAGGAGATAAACCTGCCGGAGGAATTTGTTTTCTCTGGCAACACACACTCGGTCCACAGATCTGTAGTGAGTCACCGGCACTGGTTTCCTTTGGGCCCCACCCCCACCCCACTCCTTTCCAGGAGGCCCTTCCCTGCCTGAAGTGCATGTCCTGGGTGTTTCTGCCTTGTGATTCCGGCCCAGCTGCCACCACATTCCTTCTGTGACACTTGGCTGGTGTGGGTGGGCAGCCATGAGATGGCTGGGGGATCTTATCAGACGCTGTTCCTTGTGGGGACTGAACAAAAAGAGAGTTTGAGAGCCCAGAAATCCAGCTGTGGGGGCAGAAGTCTACACACTGCCCACCGGCTTGCTTCTCCACAGAGAGAGAGAGAGGGCAGGTGGGCAGGGCCCAGGGGAGACAGCATCAAACCCTGAAACGGGGAGTGAGGCCTTTGCCAGGTGTGAAGTCACTGGGGAAAGAATGTCCAAGGCAGCTGGGACTTCCCATGTTTATGAGGCAGACCAGCCCTCTCCCCTGAAATCAGGGCTCATAAAACCAACGACCTTCTCCCCACACAAGCACTCCTGATTTCCACCCCTGTAGCGGTTCCTCCCGACACCTCAGCCGACTGCATCCTTTCTTATCTCAGGCCAAAATTTATGACCCTAATCTTGACTCCTGAGTTTCCCTTACAGCTCACATCCAAAGCTCCATTCTACTTGCCTTTGGGGGGGGGGGGCAGGGGGGACCAGGAGGGAGTTGGGGGATGGTGGGGGATGGGGGGGATCCCGAGTGTGACCAGGTGACTAGATAATATCACTGATGACTTTGACCAGGGCCAGATGGGCACCGTGATAAATCTTTCCTGATTTTTATGATCTCCCCCAAGATAAGAGGGGAGTTGCAATCAGTAGGCTTCTCCTTTAGGAGAAGAACATGGTCCTTCAATCTCTTCCACCAGGGTGAAGGAGTCTATGGGGTCACTGACAGACAGTCCTGGGCTGGGACAGAGGGCTGGCAATATCTTTCTCCAAACCTTGCTAGGCCTGGGGAATCCCCTGGCTGTGCTAGCTGTAGAAATTTCCTGAGAATGTCAATCCGGAAGCTGGGCTCAGGCTGGATGAAGAACCTTATTGCAGGCCAGCCTCACATTTTGCTCCATCCCTGGATGGGAGGTGGAAGAGGCAGAGGGAACAAGGCACACAAGCCATGTCCCTTGGCAGCAGATGAATCTCAGGAGCTGCCACCACCAGCTGCAATTACTTGCTTCTGTCTTTAATTTCATGTTGAAAAGCCACGGGCAAAGGAAAATGAAATTGGTCCCCATGGGCAGAGTGCTTTTCTGATATGCATTTATTAGCAAAGCTTCTGAAGGTGTCACCAAGCTGAACATGAAGCAGCTGCCTCTAGAAGTGAGATTCTCATGCAGAGTGGAAGTGGTGGATGGATCAGGAGGACAGATGCTTTGGGGGGGGGGGGGAACAAAACACTTCTTGCAAGGGACCTTTATCTTCAAGTTCAGAACATTTTTGCGACTATCCTCCTTCCCTGGCAACTCTGACCTGTCTAAGATGTTCTTCTCCACATTGGTGAACCTAGGGATTTTAACACAGGTGCACCTTGCTTTGTAGGATTAATCGGTGTCTAAAGAGTTGTGTGTTAATTAGCTTTGATATAAATTAAATGCTGTTTTAAATGAACCAAGATGGTTTTCAGTTTAAGGCAATTTGAAGGCACATTCTTCATGTTCAAGGGCTCTTGTAGCCCAGTACACTCAAGTTCATGGTTTGTTCCCCAAACCATCTTGAAAACATGACTGGGATGGTTTATAGTTCACACCATCACAGAAATTTACCAAGGACAGGAAACTCAGACATTTTCTCTGTGGTTTTCAAATAATTTTTTTCCACTTTCTTTTTAGCTATGGAACTACTTTTTCAAATAAAATCCAACCCAATGTTGATGAGTACTATAGGAAAAGGGAGTGTCTCCAGTTGAATCAGGCTTGAGAACCCAAAGTCCTATCTGCTTGATACCCCAGGCATCTCATTACACTCCCGCATGAAGTCCCCATCACTCTATGGAATTTCCAGTTTGAAAAGTATTGCCCTCAAAGTGCCAGGAGCAAACTCTGTGTTGAAACAATCTAACTATTTCAAATGCATACATCTGTGAGCAAACAACCTCACTGAAGGGGGTGGAAAATAAGATGCTGACCTAAGTAACTATGTAAGATCAAAGGCAAAAAGAACTGTATATGCCACAGTATCCTCACTGATAAGGTGGTTTCTCTCAGCTTACCCATTTTGAAGTAAACATGCAAGTGAACTAGAACCAAACAAGTAAATGAATGGTGAATTTGGGGAATCCAAGTTCCTCATTGTTGGAATGGGAATTTAAAGACAATCAAGGATAGAAGTTTAGAATGATCCATGGATGATAGATTAGAGTTGCAAATATCAGTATGGTATCATATTTAGCTTAATTAGATATACACAAAACTTATACCTATGTGTGTATACACAGGTTAGTATACATACACAGATCTCCCTGCTCTTTTATCTGAGAGGGCCCAGAAGCAATGATGCCCAGGATCAAAGTTGGTACCCAGACCTTGATTTCCAATGCCACCTTCCACAAAAGAAATCAGGGATCCTTGGGGCAAAAGGCTGATTCTGAGGCCAGGGCAGGGAACATGTGAGATGATCCTGGATCATCATTAAATGTCAGAAAGGAAGGAAGTACTCAAAAGTAAGCCAAACCCAAACCAAACCTGATGAAGGGAATTGTCAAAAGATTGCAGGAGCCAATGGAAAGAACTTCTAAGGACCAAAGCTGGAACAGTTTGAGCAACAAAATAAACTAGTATTAGATTATAACCCAGGGTCTAAAATAAATACCATCAAGTCCAATGCCACCTGCCACCCCTCCTTATGGATCAGCATCCACTTATCAGAGAACATTTGGCCTTTGGTTTTGGGGGTTTGGCTAACTTCACTTTGCATGATATTCTCCAACTCCATCCATTTACCTGCAAATGCCATAAAATATTTGAGTCCACAAATAAATTATTGAGTGCACAAATAAATAGAGGAAATAAATAGAGGAAATCTCACATGGGAAGAATTTCAAATAATTTATCTAGATACTCTGTCCTCAAGGAGATGGGACCTTATTCTCTACTCCTCAAGCATATAGTGACTTTCCTTCCAAAGAGCATAATATGAAAGCAGGGAATGGGAGTTTGAGGTGGTGTAAAATCATTTTATATCGGGAAATACTGACAAACACTATCTCAGCCAGGAGATCAAGGTTAACATCAATAGTGATAATCATATTGATACTATACCCTATTAATAAAATATGACAAAAATGGTACTCTACATCTTGATCTTCTTTCCCAAGCTCTATAACCCCAGTCTAATCGTGAGGAAAGCATCAGACAACCCCAGCTGAGGGACATTCTATAAAATATATTGCCAGTACTCCTCCAAACAGTCACATCTAAGACAAAGAGGCACAATGACTAAATATAATGTAGTAACCTGAATGAAATCTGGACAGAAAAAGGATGGTAGTGGAGCTGGGGTGTGGTTCAGTGGTAGAGCACATGCTTACTTAGCATTTGAGAGACCATAGGTTCAATCCCCAGCACCCAAAATGGTGGTAGTGGGGGGAATTAGGTAATTAGGTAAAAACTAAGAAAACTGAATTTAGGATAGACTTTAGTTAAAAACTTGGATTACTTTTGATGAACATTCCATATTAATATAAGATGTTAAGAATAAAGGAAACTAAGCAGGAGGCATACAGAAACTTGCTTTATAACTTTTCTACAACTCTAAGTCTATCCTAAAATACATAGTCATTTTTAAAAATTAATTTATTTATTTATTTTAATTAGGTATATATGACAGCAAAATGCATTTTGATTCATTGTATACAACTGCAGCACAACTTTACATTTCTATGGT
Organism: Marmota flaviventris; assembly: GCF_047511675.1. NCBI lineage: Eukaryota > Metazoa > Chordata > Mammalia > Rodentia > Sciuridae > Marmota > Marmota flaviventris. Next base: position 149,063,951 of record NC_092499.1, read on the forward strand.
TGTACATGATGTAGCGTCACACCATATGTGCAGTCACACACATACCTAGGGTAATGATGTCCATGTAGTTCACCATCTTTCCTGCCCCCATGCACCCTCCCTCTCCTCCCTCCCCTTTGCCCAATCAAAGTTCCTCCATTTTTCCCATGCCACCCCCCCACCCCCGTTATGGATCAGCATCCACTTATCAGAGAACATTTGGCCTTTGTTTTTTTGGGTTTGGCTAACTTCACTTTGCATGATATTCTCCAACTCCATCCATTTACCTGCAAATGCCATAATTTTATTCTCTTTTAATACTGAGTAATATTCCATTGTGTATATATACTGCAGTTTCTTTATCCATTTATCTATTGAAGGGCATCTAAGTTGCTTTCCACAGTTTAGCTATTGTGAATTGAGCTGCTATGAATATTGACGTGGCTGTGTTACTATAGTATGCTGATTTTAAGTCTTTTGGGCATAGTCTGAGGAGTGGGATAACTGGGTCAAATGGTGGTTCCATTCCAAGTTTTCTAAAGAATCTCCATACTGCTTTCCAGGGTGGTTACACCAATTTGCAGTCCCACCAACAATGAATAAGTGTGCCTTTCACCCACATCCTTGCCAACATTTATTGTTGCCTGTATTCTTGATAACTGCCATTCAGACTGGTGTGAGATGAAATATAAAGTCATTTTTTAAGAAAGTCATTTTTTAAGAAAGCAAGGGTGCCTATATTCATATCAGATGAATTTCATCTGATGTTAATATGTTAGAACAAAGGAAATTACCAGAGACAGAGAGGATCATTACATGATAACAAAAATTTCAATCCACCAAGAAGATGTAACAAACTTATATGTGAATGAACCAGACAACAGACATGCAAAAAATATGGGTAAAAAAAAAACAATAAAACTGATGGGGAAACAGACAAACTTGTAACTACAATTTACAGATATCAAAAGGATATTAAGGAATATCATGAAGAACTCTATAAACATGAAGTCAAAAAAGAATACTTTCTTATTATTTTATGCAGCTAGTCTTCCCCTAATACCAACACTAAAGATAGTATAAAAAATAAAACTACAGACCAGAATCATTTATAGATATAGATGCAAAAATCCTTAACAAAATATGAGCATATAGAAACCAGCAATGCAGAAAGAGAGTTATATAAATAAGTGGGATTTATTTTAGATATACAATGCTGGCTCAATATTCAAATATCAACCCAGAATATCAGGCTAGAGAAGAAAACTTCTATGATAATATCAATAAACTCAGAAAAAATCATTTGATGAAATACAACACCTATTCATGATTAAAAATTCTCAGCAAATTAGGAATAGGAGGGAACTTACCCAGTTTGATAAAAGCATTTACAGAAAACCTATGACTAACATTATGCTTAATCACAAAAGCCTGCTTACCCCCTGAAGATCAGGAGCAAAACAAAAATCCCAAGTTTCATCATTTTTATTCACCATAGTATTGAAAGTTCTAATCACTGCACTAGGACAAGAAAATAAAATAAAATACATACAGTTTGGAAAAAAATAAATAAAAATGGTTCTCTTTGCAAATGACTTAATTACCTATGTAGAAAATTCTGAGAAATGTACAAAGCAAAAGCAAAAACAAAACCAAAATCCTCCTAGAACTAATAAGTGAATCTAGGACCACCATACAAATAGAAGTTGGATTTCTTTACACTAACAATGATCACTAGCAATTAAAACTGGAATAAAATTTACAATCATTGAAAAAAGAGAAATTCATGCAAACTTAACAATATATGTAAAAACTTTCTGCTAAAAATTATGAAATTCTGGTAAAAGAAATCTAAGACCTTACTAGGCACAATGATGTACACCTGTAATTCCAGCAACTCAGGAGGTTGAGGCAGTAGGATCACGAGTCTGAGACCAGCCTTAGCAACTTAGCAAGACCCTGCCTCAAAATTTAAAAAATACAAAAATAAAAAGGGCTGGAGATGTGGCTCATTGATTAAGTACCCCTGGGTTCAATACCTAGTACAAAAAAAAAAAATGAGGCTTAAAAAAATGAAGAGAAAAAAACATGTTCATGGATTGGAAGACCCAACACAGTAAAAATGTTGATGCTCCCTATTTAATAGTCAAGTTTAACACAATTCCAATAAAAATACCACCAAGATTTATTGTATGTATTTACAAAATTATTCCAAATTTATATGGAAAAACAAATGAGTTAAATTAAATGTAAAATATAAAAAGCAAAACTTTTAGAAAAAAAAAAAGAGACAGGAGGAGAACTTTGGGATTCAGTTAATCCAAGTGTTCCTAGACTGGATATCAATAGTACAATCAACGAAAGGAGAAACAAATGAATGAGACTTGGTCAAAATTTAAAGAAAAGACAAAACTGGGAGAAAATGGTTATAAACTACTCATCTGACAAAGGATTGTTCTCAAAATTGAGGAAAAAAGATTTAAAAATTAATAAAGAAGTCAACTAGAAAGAAGCATGAAGAGACATTTCACCAAAGATGGTCAAAGTCAACAGGCATCAGGGACGTACAAACAGAAACCACCATGAAATTTCAGTACCTATCTGTCAGAAGGGCTGGCATAAAAAATAGGAACAATCCTCACTGTTACTGGGAAAACAGTCACTTATGTTGCTGGTGGGAATGTAAAATGGCTCAGCCATTCTGGGAAGCAGTTTGGCAGTTTCTAAGATTTAAGCACAGATCATTGAAAATGGATGGAAGCGGAGGTCTCTGTGTTAAATGAAATAAGCTAGGCACAGAAACACAAGAATTGCATGGTCTCACTCATGTGGAATATAAAAAGTTGATCTCATAGAAGTTAAGAGTAGAATGGTGGTTAGCAGAGGACGGGGAAGGAAGAAAGGGGAAAGTTGATCAATGCATACCAAGTTACAGTTAGATAGGAATAAAAGTTCTAGTGAGCTATTGCACAGTAGGGTGACTGTAGACAATATATAGCACATTATATATTTATATAAAAATATATAATGTGCTATATATTTCAAAAATCCAGAAGAAAAGAATTTAAATATTTTCACTCTAAAGAAATGTTAAATGATGATATAGATATGTTTAACCTGACTTAAATGTTATCCAGTGTATACATGTATTGAAGCATCACATGGTACCTCATAAATACATACAATTTTTATGTTTTTATATATCAGTTAAAAATAAATTTAAATTAAAAAACTATTTTAACTTCCATATGCCCAGCATTTCAACTTATGAGCATTTATTTTAGAGAAATGAAATTATATTCATACAAAAACCTATACACAAGTGTGTATAGCAGTTTTATTCCTAATATCCTCAAACTGTAAACAACCCAGGCATACTTCAATGGTGAATGGTTAAGCAAACTATGGTATATCCATTCCATGGACTATTACTCAGCAATGAAAAAGGACTAACTGTGGACACATGCAACAACCTAAATGAATCTGCAGGAAATTATGCTATGTTAAAAACCAATTCTCAGGGCTGGTCAAGTTTACCACTTCCTGTGGTACAGTGGTAGAGTGTTTGCCTAGCATGTGTGAGGCACTGGGTTCAATTCTCAGTACCATATATAAATAAAAGTCTCTTGACAACTAAAAACAATATATATATTTAAAATCCTCAAATGTTACATTATGTATGCATCCATTTATATAAGATTCTTGAAATGACAAAATTATAGAAATAGAGAAGAGATTAGTGATTGCTGCGGGGGAAGGATGGTATGTAGGGAATGGATGGCGGGAGGTGGGCTAGAGATGGTTATATCTTATGAAAGGGAAATGGAAAGGATCCTTGTGGGTTTGGTAATGTTCTGTCTCTAGATTGTATCAATCACAATATCCTGGTTGTGATACTGTTCTATAGTTTTGAAAGATATTACCATTGAGGGGAAACTGGGTAAGCATACTATTTCTATGTATTATTTCTAATAACTGCTTATGGATCAACAATTATCTCAAAATACTTTCATAAAAAATGTTCTTAAGGAGAATGGTTTATTTTTGTGTCTATTATTGGGAGCTCAGCTAAATAAACTATGGTCATTCACACTCTGCAAGATAAGCAACTACTATGAAGAATAAGGGGAGCCTCTATGAAGGGGTATGGGATCAGAATTGGGTAAAAACTAGCAAATATAGAGAAGCATGCATATGTGGCTCTTTTGCTACAGAACAAGATCAATTTTAAGGGTGTTTGTAAATGTATACAGAAGACACTCTGGCCAGGTACACTAGAGTGTTACCACTGACTCCTCAGGGGAAAGGAATTGGTTAGGAGGCAGACTTTGAGTTTGAACAGCAAACTTGTGCTAAACAGCAAAACCACTTCGTTTTACAGGTGAAGAAACTGAGGTTTAACAGAGATGAAAACAATGGTCAAGTTCACAGACTTGGGAAGAGTTTCAGAGCTTGGCTCTCACCCTTCTGACTCAGATCCAGAGAGGCTAAGTCAGGAAACCAACCAGCCGGGCCGGGCCCACAGCAGCTGTGTACTTGAGGGGCTTAGATAAGAAGCTATCCCGAGAGGAAGAACCTTGGACAAAGAAGACCCGTGCGGATGTGGAGAACAGGAAACCCTGCAGCTGGGATTTTCCCCGCCTGCTGCACAGTAGCACCAGGAACCCAGTAGCTGGGAGGGCGGGGCTGGAGAGTCTGGACTTCAAGAGACGTCCAGCTGCTACTGCACAATGCTGTGACCTGGGCACCTATCCTTCTGGATTTCATCTTCCAGGCAGGAGACCAACCACAGTGAAGTCACCAGGGTGCAGAGTGATAATGACATCACAGCTGCTGAAGGTTTGGAGGAGCCTCAAAAAAGAGGCCACATTTGACCTAAAAAAGGACAAGCCAAAGTGTGCAGGGTAGGGCAGAAAGAGGTGGCTTCCCAAGAGAAAGGATCATCATGGACAACGACTTAGAGGTGGAGGATCCCCTGTGGGGGATGTGTGGCTGAAACCAACACGGCTGGCCAGAAGTAACATGAAACCAATTCACAAGCCTGGGGTCCGCGTTGCCCATTGTTTTGCTCTGCAGGCCATTGGGCACCCTGGGAAATTCATGCACCAGAGAGTCATAAGGTAGATGCAGGTTTCTGGATGTGAGTTCTAGCAGCCAGGCGAGGAGCATCGCATCGGCAAGGCAGAGAAAAGTTGGGAGGCTATTGCTTATAATAGCTAAGGCCCCACGGGATAAGGCAGGGCCCCGGGAAGTAGAAAGACAAGAAGAAATTTGAGAAATAGTTAGAAAAATATATTTGTTACCTATTTGAGAGATAGTTTGTAGGCAGAAGGAACAGTGGTAGGGGCACCTTTATTGATTTTTGGTTAAGCAGCAGCCCTGTTCCTTCTCTGGTTACAGGTATTTGATTTCCCTTGATGACATCACAGAGAGGCTCTATGCCAAGGATCCCTTCTCACAACTGTAGCTTCACCATCTTTACCTTCTGCCTTGAGAAGAGGAGTCAAGCATGAATAGAGCTGAAAGAGTCCCCTCAAACTAAAGAGCCCTGCACCTGCCTTTCCAGCCTTGCCTTCAAGCCTGTGACGTCCTCTTTCTCTGTATCCTTTCCTGCAACAGACAATCTGGCCTTGGTTTCAGGTGGGCGGTGATGGGCTGGAGACCAGGGGGAGTCCCCGGATCTCTCCATCCTCACCATTCTGAGAAGATGCTTTAGAAATTCTCCTGGGGCTGGCTTCTTCCTGATCTCCAGGGGGTCTGATTTCTGCTAGGTTTGGATCATCTATTAATGCTGACTCACTCATTCAACAAACATAATTCAAAAATTAAAGACTTTTCTTGGCTTGACCTCCCAGAATCTCTCTCTGAGGGTGGTTTCATGGGAAGGATATAGCTGCTCTACTCCCTGAGGCTCTGGGTCAAAATGACCCACTGCACTATAAATGTGGGGTGCTGTTTCAGTATTGATAACACAAATTCCCCCACATGCCTGAGTGGCCCTGAGTGGTGTTGCCTCAATGCACTTGTGGATGGCACCACTCTTCATCAGGACTTTGGCTACAAGTTGCTCCAGGGGGCAAGGGGCAGGAAGAACAGCACTCTTGTCCCTGGAGGACTCTGAAGGGGAGGGGATTTAAAGATGTGAAGGGACAGGTAGATGAGGATGGTGGGAATACACCAGGTTAAGAGGATAATCCTGTAAAATGGGTCCACTGTGCTGACCCCTACATGTTTCTTTGCCAAAAAGCAATTTGTCTGCAGCCTTGTCTGGCCTAAGTGGACAGGATATGTCACATTCTTCAGCAAACTACCTGTTATCTGCAAGGGAATGCAGGCAGAAAACAATGTTGATAAAAGGGACCCAAGGTACTTTGAAGGGAGAGCCTTTTGTGACCCTTTTCACAGACCAGATTCTGGAAGATAAGGATAGTTCCTCTTAAGCATAAAATCTGCAAGAATGTATGGAATATATGACTAAGAATCCAACTAGAACCTGTCAGCAAGGTCTAAGCTGACCCAGAGTTGCCATGACAGTGGGAACTTGAAAGTCTGACATCACCCTGCTGTCAGTCAAAAGTCAAGAGGTAGACCTGGGTGGAACTCTCTGGAAACTTCTCTGAGATTCCCAATAAAACTGGAGTACAGGAGAGGCACGCTATCCTTCTGCTCTCTCAGAAAACCCACTCTCTCCCTTTAGAGTGTCCCCTCTCCTTTTTCCTATCACTTCTATAAACTCATGCCTATTATTCTGAGCAATATATCTGAAATCTTTCTGACTTGATCACAAGTATCAAGGCTTAGAGAGGGGGTCTTCACGCTGCCTCCAACTCTATAACAAAGGGACAGAGGCATGTTGAGCATTAAACTAAGAACTTCCAGTTTTCACAATGGCCTGAGGAATACATGCCCCTTGCTATCCCCATTTTAGAGATAAGAAAACCAAGATTTAGAAACTTCAGATGTTAGTAAGTGGAATGGTGGGGATAAAAATCCAGGTATGTCTGATATTAAATTATACACTACTCAGACCTCCACTGAAGAAAAATTTCAAGAGGAGAAAAGGAAATCTCAGTACCCCAAGTCCTGCTGTGCAGCCCAGGCACAGATATCTAAAGCACCTTTGGAGAACCAAGCTTTGTCCTGGATGTTAAGTGGTAAGACTGAAAACAACTACTACCAACTCCTTTACCAAGCAAAATTTTAGTAAAGAGTAAGGGAGAGAGTCCAAGAGCCAGGGTGGGAGAGAGGGCCAGGTCTCCTGCCTCCCAGGAGGTCATCACACAGTCCTTGGCCTCAGGAAACTCTGGAGTACCATTTTTAAAATTCAATTTTTAATTGAAAAATAGAAATTTTATATACACACACAGTACAACATGCATATATTTAACATGAACAATGATGCATATGTGTGTGTATAAAATGGAATGGCTAAATCAAGTTCACTAATATATATTACCTCACACGCTTATCATTTTTTGTAATAGATTTCTTAAATTTCTTCCTCCTCTCTAATAAAATGCTGTGTCTTTTGATCAACATCTCTCTGATTTCCCCTCCCCATTACCCACTGGTAAATACCATTCTACCCTTTGCTTTTGTAAGTTCTACTTCTTTAGAATCCATATATGAGTGAGATGGCATAGGATTTCTTTCTGTGACTGGACTATTTCATGTAACATAATGTCCTCCAGGTTCATTTATGTTGTTATAAATTCATAAATGACATAATCTCCTTTCTAAAGGTCAAAAGGTATTCATATATGAATATTATTTGATATATATATGTATGTATATAAATTATATATATACACATACACACACACACACACCCACACACACACTATATTTTCTTCATAGGTTCATCCATTGGTGGACACTAGGTTGATTCTGTATCTTGGCCATTGTGTGGAAATGTAGATAGCTCTTTGACATGTTGATTTCCTTTCTTTGGATACACACTCAGTGGTGGGATTGCTGGATTGTGGGTGGTTCTATATTCAATCTTTTGAGGAACAACTCTATTTTTCATGATTTACATTCCCACCAATGTCACACAATGGTTCCCTTTTCTCCACAGCCTCACCAGCTTTTGTCATTATACATCTTTTTTATATTCTAATAGTATAGGCATATCTTGTGGTTTTGATTTGTATTTCCTTGATGATTAGTGGTATTAAGCACCTTTCCATCTATCTGTTTACCATTTGTAACTCTTTTTTCTTTTTTTTAAGAGATTTTTTAAAAAATCAGGTTATGTGTTTTGTAACTACTGAGTTATTCAAATGCTTCAGGTATTATGGATGTTTACCCTTTATGAGATGTATGGTTTGCAAATATCTTCTCTTATATCATCGGTCATCCCTGTATCATATGGATTGTTTCCTTCATTGTGCATCATTTTGATCTTAGGAGCAGGACATACCTCCTTTTAGAGAGTCTACTCTACTCACAATGACCTTTTCTGAATGCCAAGCGCCTCCTTCCTCCCACCTAGTGAGGAGGGACCCTGGTTGCTTTACCTGCACAATACAACCTTGTTCTCTTAAGGCCAAATGACTGCATTAGGACTGGACACGTAATCCAGGCTGGATTAATTAGTGCTTGGGTAGATCTGGCTGGTTCTCTAAAAAGAAGAGATAGAGACTCATAAGCTGTGAAATGACCACCTTCCAACCACCGTCTGCACAGTGCAATACTGAGGATGGGTTGATAAAGAGAAACACAGGCAAGAATATACGTGGCTTTTACAAGAGACAGAAAGGGAGTAGCTTCCTACATTTCTGGCACTTTCTAGGTCTGGTTCTTACCTCTTTTGAGATTCTGTTGTTCAATTCCATGTTAGTTTAAAAAGAGCACACAATCCCCCCTCCAATAAATTTCATCAGCTTCTGTCACTTTTGACCAAAAGGATCCCGAAAAATCCAGATGATGAAGATGTGTCCTTTGGAAATAGTAGACTTTTTCTCCTTGTGCGTCCTCTCCAAGAATCCCAGAGGGACTTTGAGAAAAGGGAACAGTACCTCTTACATGCAGGTGAGGTGGAGATTCTCATTCTGACACAAGGTGTCTGTGATGGTTAACTTTGTGTGTCAACTCGCTTAGGTTAAGGAATGCCCAGATAGTTGGCAAAATATTATTTATGGGCAGTGTGCCTGTGAAGGTGTTTCTGGAAGAGATTTACTTTGGAATCAGTAAAGAATATCCATCCTCACCAATGTGGAGGGTATCATCCAAACTGTTAAGGGCCTAGATGAAACAAAAAGGGGGTATAAAGGTAGATTTTATTTCTATCCATTGGCTGGGACATCCATTCTATCTTGTTCTGAGCATGAGACTTCCAGTTTTTAGGCATGCAGACTGTAGGACTTAAACCAGACTGTAGGACTTAAAAATCTACCTTTATACCCCCTTTTGTTTCATCTAGGCCCTTAACAGTTTGGATGATACCCTCCACATTGGGGAGGATGGATCTTCTTTACTCAGTCTACTGATTCCAATGTGAATCTCTTCCAGAAACACCTTCACAGGCACACTGCCCATAAATAATGTTTTGCCTTTCCTCAGCCCTTGATTGTCAGAACCATAACCTCTGCGTGGGACTTATTCCATCAGTTTCCATGGTCCTCAGGCTGAATTCTACCACCCGCTTTCCTGGGTTTCCAGTTTGCAGATGGCAAATTGTGGAATTTTCGACCTCTATAACCATGTAAAATACCTTATTTCATATATCCCTATATGCCCTATTGGTTCTGTTTTTCTGAAGAAACTTACTATAGTGTTTCAGTCAGTTGAAGATCTTACACAAGATACCCCAGACTGTGTGCCTTAAACAACAAACATATCTCACAGTTCTGGAGACTAAGATGCCCGAGATCCAGTGTCGGGGAAGGAGCAGCTTCCTGGTTTGCAGATGGCCATTTCTCACTGTATCCTCATGGGGTGGAGAAAGTTTGTCTCATTTTCTCTTCTTATAAGGCACTTACCTTTTCATGGGGGCCTCTGCCATCATGACTTCACCTAAACCTAATCATGTCCCAAAGGCTCTACCTCCTAATACCATTCCACTGAGGGTTACAGTTCAAATATATGGATTTGGGGAGCAGGGGCACAAACATGCAGCCTGGAACACTAGGTGCAATGAAAGAGTTAAACTCCAAGGACATTTATCACAATAATTAAGCCCTATCAAAATTAAGCAGGCATCACTCTCCCTATGATAACTGAACCTTTCAATGTCAACCCCAAGGACTCCTACACGGCTCTGGGTGTAATTCATCTGTCGAGACAGTTCTGTATTAACCTACTAATCTATGTATGGCTAATGACTCAGGACGGCACATTGACCTTGACTCCTCTTGAAGGTTTTCATCAGGGCTGCCCTCCCAAATACAAGCAGAGATTGCAGGTGGGTGGTTTGTCATAACATTTATTTCCCTCCACAGCTTGACTTTGAGTATATAAAGCACTCCTGATTGTCTTTTGGTAGGTAATTTTACAACCCTTCTTTGGGTCTTTTCCATAAGTCAGGGAACCCACTCTGGCGCTATCTGTGTAGCTGTGGCCAACCTTCGACTGCAACAACGACACAGCTCACGTTCCATTGCCTCCACCTGCCCCCACCTGCCTCCACCTGCCACCATGGATGAAGCACTCCCAACACCATGTGCCCAGCACTGGGGCCAGACATAGCATCAGGGTGGGGGAGAGCCTCCTAACATCCCTGACTGCCTAATGTTGTCAGACCTTTGCTTGGCAAAGAAGAAAGACTTGAGGAAATCAATGATGACAAGAGGAGACAGTCACACACACCCCTCTTTCCTAGAGGAACAATCATGGGGGTACAACCGTTGCCAGCTGCAGCAGGGAGCAGGGAGCTTGGCTCTTCCTGTTTTCTGCTAAAAGTCCCAGTAGTGGCTCTGGGATGGATGGTCCCTGGCAGCTGTGTGCACCCGGATTGCAAATCAAGGCACCAGGTCTGCTCATGCAGGGACCAAGCCCAGAGGACCACCCTGGGTTCAATGTGCATAATCTCAAAGCAAAGACTTTGCCTTTTATTGGAAGCCCCAGGCAAATCACAAGCCTCCGGAGGCATTTATTAAGTGCCCCTTTCTTCTTTGTCTACTTAGATGCTAGACCAAAGAGTTACATTTTTTAAATTCCACTGACTGATTTATACCCTGCCCCTTTCCAAAAAGGATGACAATAAAACCACAGGTACAGTGTGGCCAGGAACATTTAACCAAGACAAAGGAGGGGAACAAAGGCAGAGAATTATGCCCAGCCTCAGCCTTTCAGGAAAGTAAAATCTAAGATTTCATTTTCTGGATGACTTTAAACTTCCCCAAGATGTAAAGGCTACTTCCTTTATTTTTGTAGAGCTCCTCCAGCCCCATCTGAAAGGCAGCCCCCCCACCTCACCCCCCACTCCCGCTGCCAACTCTCCTGGTGACTGAGCTGGGAGGGCTGGTTCCCCACTTACAGGACTTAACTGTGGCAAGCTGCCTGCTATGGCAGCTGGGCTGAGGCTTGCTTTTCAGCCTGTCACTTGACAGCCTTCTGCAAGCTGCCTCTGCCCGCAGAAAGCCGGGATAGGATTGTGTTTCTCAGCTGAGTCTGCACACTGGTGACACATCGTTCAAGCTGTGCTCTGGCCCTTGCTTGTGGAGCTTTCTCATCTCCCTTTTGGGAATAAAGGTGAAAACTCAGAGTCAGCCCCTTAGCAAGGACCACTGTGCCTGGCACAGTGGCATGCCCACCCAGAGGAGGAAAGGCACTGGTCCTTAGAAGAGGCAGACAAGGCCCCAAATAGTGTCCTGAAGTGAAAGGGGAAGGGAAGGGGGTGAAAAGTGCTGAGTATGGGCTTTGCAGGAAGCCCTCTGTCTGCAAAATTTCCCCAGGGAGGACTTCAGAGAGGGCCCCAGTTCTGGCATATTGTACTCAAGGGAGAGAGATGGGGGGGGGTCTTGTTTAAACCCCATCCCATTCTTTTCACTCTCTTTCAACCTGAACAACAGAAGACACACAAAAAAACTCTCTTTCTTTTTTACCAATGGAGCATAAGGAAATCTGCAATCAGAAGATCCCTTGGCTGTGTCCTCTTCTTCCCTGGCTACTGCCTAAAGGCACAGAACACAGAGTTGGAACTGTGGCCTGCTTCTTGGTTTAGTTTCTCTGGATCTCTCTGAATTTAATTGTCCTTACTTATGACATGGGAACAAACATTATCCTCTGCTAGGATCCTGAGAAATAGAAAAAAAATGTTGATATATAAATAAATCACATATGTATGAGCGTACACATGCATGTATACACACACACACACACACACACACACACACACACACACTGCACCCTGTGGGTCCCCTCCCTTGAGAAACTGGAGTGCCCCTGACCAAGGTTCTCTGGCCTTCCCGCAAGGACAGCTGCCCTGGGCCTGTCTCTCCACCCTCATCTGCCCCACCCCTTCCTGGCAGCAGCTGAGGCCCCAGGATGGGCCAGAGCTCCATTGGGCTGCTGGTCTTAGACAGGAACTGGGAAGCCTGAAGGCAGGTCCCATGCTCCCTGTGCCAGCCCCACACCTGGAATGCCACCTTGTAAAACCCCAGTCTGCTGACCTTTGGGACAAGGTGTGAAGTGAAACCTGCCTTCCTTGGAGGCCGGGAATGAAGGGTGCTTGGAGTGGTGAGAAATGACAGGACAGGCCTGGCTATGCCGTTTTGCCTGGTTTTTAAGCCATCTTCCTTCCAGTTGTTCTTTTCCCTTCTCTCCACATTCTCACCCCTAAGCATATTGCTATATAATCGTGGCCAGCCGTGAAATGACTGCAGCGGTGACATTCACTGAGCCCCCACTGTGTGCTGTATGCTCATTCTCCTGCTGCATCATCACTTTGCAGGTCCCTTCTGCCTTGCTGGCTGCACCTTCTCAGTCACTTGAGATGGACACCCTCTTCTTTCCAGCCTCAGCCTAGCTCACTGGTGGCCCTATGGCTCTCTGGCTGTCACTCGGCTGGCACTCTATCGGCTTAGTATTGATTCACCTCTTTCTGGCATGCTGCAGAGGCATGGGGTTGTATTCATCATGTGGTGCCTAGAATCTAAGAGTCACAAAGCAGCCTAGGCCTGAGGGAGTGTTCAGGAAGTGGATGTTGAAACAAACAAATGGAAGAGAAAAACAGAAGCTCAGAGAGGGCAAGGAATGTGTCTGAAGACACAGAGATAGAAAGTGGTAGCAGGAGAATTTAGACCCCGTGGTTTCTGACTCATGGAGATCCTAGAATCTGAACTGCCACCCCCGCACACTATCACCCACTGTTCAAAGGACCCCCCTTTGCCTTACCCTCACACCTCCACAAGGAGTGCCTTACTTTTGCTTTATTCCCCCACCCAGTTAGCATCACCTAGCAGTGCCAGGGGGACTCAGAACCACCATCCGCCCATCATGTGGCCTTTCTTAAGCTCTCAGACTGGTGAGGGAGAAAACAACCATGCCACCCTTAAACAGAAACATCCAAGCAGGGGCACAAGGAAGCCTCCTCCTGCTAGTTCCTAGGAGCCCCATGCATGGGCAGCCTTTTGAAGACAGGAGAGCCGGCTCTACCTGTCTTTTAGATTTGGAATCTAGGTCATTCCCTGCCTCTCCTCCTTCCTCCCTTAGAAGATAAGCAGGATTTCTCCTAGGGGCTCAGAACAAGAAAGGGGGACGACAGGGGAAAGTGCTTCACCAGAGCCCACACCCTGCCTGCTGCTGTCAGGAGCACTTGATTTTGGAGCCAATATAATTTATGAGATGCAAATGGATTTAGCATTAAAAAAGAAAAAAAAAACTTGGAAAAGGAACAAAGTGCACTTCACACTCTATGCTGAGGCGTGTTTGGGACTTCATTAATCATTTCAGACTGAAGAGATTTAATCTCAGGCTAGCCAGTCTGGATAGCGCCCGCATCTCTCACCAAGCCCAGGAGGCAGGCCCTGGAGCAGTGGGTGCTGGCTTCAGGCCTGGCCTCTGTGCAGCCTTTGGGCTTTGGGTGCACAGCACTTGTGCTTAGCTCTTGTCTGAGTCACGCAGTAGATGAAATTGCAGAGGTTCCTGCACATGATGAATCAGAAAGCAGGATCAAGCCAAATATTTGGACAAGCCTTACCCCGCGTGGAGAGGGATGAAGAATTAGCAGCCAGCAAGCAACCTGCCAGCAGCAAGCCCGGAGATCATTTCTGACAAAGCTGCTGTGGGCCAGGCTGCTGCTTAGGAGGTAATAAGCTCAGATCCATAAAGGCACCCAGATCTCAAGGCCAGCACCTGGAAGAAATAAACACATGAGCTCTGAGGGCCTGGAGCTGTGATTCAGTTTTGCTCTTGGAAGAGGGGGTGCTTGTTAGGGTGCAGTGTGCAGAGTTGGGAGTGTGGAGGGGAGAGGAGATGGTTCACTTTGAGTCACTCCATCTGATTTTTCTTTTGGAAATCATCAATGCAGACAACATTTCCTGCAGAGATAAAGAGACCAGGTGCCTTCCTACCACTCCCTCCTGGGCCTCTGCTGGGAAATATAGGCAGACAGG